>NC_139841.1:7971225-8536225 GCF_963691815.1 Echiichthys vipera
GATGGCAGCTAAAAATTGACTTCAGGTAGGCAGACTCCTGATCCACTTGCCAAGCCAAGATCAGCCGGCTAATAAATTGCTCATCTCGACGCCCCATAAATAACTAGTAAAGAATGGATGAACCTCTTTAACCCTGAGGTCCACGTTTTCTCACCAAGACTATTGGGCAGATTCAGTGAGGTACAGTATGATATTTGAGGTCCTGCCTATGAGTGGCTTGGACTTTTACTGTTATTTGGGAAGCGAGTTGAGTTTTTTCCACATGATGTCATCACAAGGCTCATGGGTGTAACAGCAGAATCTGCAAAGGTGGAGATCAAGCCAAACAGAGCTGTTCACTTCCAAATAGAACAAAGAATGTAAATTCAAAGATTGAGTTACTCAAAACAAGCAAGCAGCAGGGCATAGGGTTTTGTAAAATAAACCTTTCCTTGGAATTCATTAATGTTTCTGCTGTGATTTGATCAAATAAATGGGATATTAAGTTCAGCTGGGAAAGAGAAGAAGAGAATGATGGAAGTCAAGTTGAGTCAAACTTGATTATAATGCTCCTTTTAACAAAGTGAGTCTGTCTTTTTGGAGCAAGACAGTACAAGAGAGAAAAATCTATGCTACTTTATACTTCTACTCCACCACATTTGACTTCTTTCTCCCCAACTTTTATTTTACAACTATAGTTGCAGTTAAGATTTAACAAAGAAAACATGATCAGCTTGTAAAAGCAGTTAATTTCCATCTTTATTGTTCCACTTGGGAAATTTAGCTTGCAGCACATTAAAACAGACTCATAGATTAGTAAAAGAGAATAAAAATATCACTTATAAAGAGTAATGGCAGTAAAAACAAATTAAAACCAGTAAAATTAACAATAAATGTATGTTTTAAAAAAAAGAAAACATAAGGCAGTCAGACAGGGACTATCTTGCTCGTAAGCACATAGGGTGCAAATTAATTGCTGAAGTGCAAATTAAGTCATTTTATTGTACGTAGTAAAAGGGATGTTTGATTGCACCTGACCCTGGGGGGTCAATATCTCCACCCTAAAGGAAAAAGTTCAAACTATCTTAAGGGTGGTAGCTACCAGTGGCAGCTATGTTTGTTCAAACCTTTCCCTCGGATATATCAGAGTGGGCTGCTACTTACCGATATTCCTAGGGACTGTATGACAATTACTGGGGTGGGGAGGAGCGCTGAATCATTTTTTTAAATATGTACTAACGTTTGACTGTCCCCTTGACACTTGAAGAATGCAATATACTTCCTTTAATATCTCAAAACAATGTGTTTATGGTAAACATAATAAAGAGGGGGAATACAGCCACTCTCTGCAAAATAAATGGGTTGACATCCACTGGATTTGTGAACCGTGAACGGGCACAGATGCCTCATTATATTTATTATGATGTGATTCCAAATAATAAAAATGAATTACATCAGATTGTATTGTAGCCTGTGTGAGTTTAGATATCAGAATATCATAGAACGGCAAAAAA
This sequence comes from Echiichthys vipera, assembly GCF_963691815.1. Lineage (NCBI taxonomy): Eukaryota > Metazoa > Chordata > Actinopteri > Perciformes > Trachinidae > Echiichthys > Echiichthys vipera. The sequence goes on from NC_139841.1 coordinate 7,972,719, forward strand.
TAAATAAATAAATGAAAAACATTATTTCAGTGTCTGATCCTATTGACAGACAGGAAATCCAAATTAGCACAATCAGTGACCCAAGAAAAATGGCCCATTACTCAAGGCATCCATCTCAAAACTTCCTAAGACAACAATGATGTTTGAAACAAGTAATCTCGTTAACCCCCCAAACTGCATCCGCCCCTGCTTTAGTGGGAATCCTGTAGGTCAGTGTTAGCGACAGGCAGTCAGATCACATCAGGAGGGTCGCAGGGTCGTTACCTCGGATAGTGATCATGATGCTTGATAAAACCTCTGCCAGATTTCATAGCATTCATAGCAAACCTAAATTCTATGTGTATATAATCTATTATAAATTCTGAATGCAACTATTTACATCAATTAGCCCTGGTTCTTCTAAAAATATGCAACACATTTATATTCATAGCTAATAGGAGTCTTTAGCTGTGTTCTCATATGAACCCCCGGACAATGTGTTCTCACTTACTGGAACTACTCTGTTTGGTTTAGATGATGGGTGGCGCCTGAATAGATCATGCAGAAGGATTACACCACGGTCATGTACTGTAACATATTTTAATTTGGTCATAAACAACCGATACTCTTGCCATTCCTTGAATTTGTTTGACAATTTTGGCGTCTGCCCTTACCGACAGTAGACAACACAGTTTTTGTCCTGTGACTACCAACATGCCATACATTTTCTCATAATTGACCCTTATATGTATGTATTCATAGCTGGAAAAAAATTAAAAGCAGCTGGAAATTTGATTAGGAACAACTGACATAATACAATGTGTTATTGTGCAGTGCAGTACATTTTCAATATAAGATCCTGAAAACGAAATAACAAATCCATTTAAAATGATCAAGCATACCCTGCAATGTCTTGGGCTTGTGCTAAAAAGCAAAATATCAAATCAAACACATTATATGATTGTACTGTCCCTGTCTAGAACAGTGGAGTGGATCATACAACAAAATTTTGAGAAGGTTTATTTTGTAAGCGTGGAGTTCTGTCTTTGTGATTTTAAATGAGGTTTTCTTACTTCTTGAACAGAGCCTAGAAGTTCCAGTTTAAATCTGGCTCTCTGTATTAATTATACAATAGAAAAAGCAAGTGAAAAGGAGACTGAGAGGGGGTGGATATATGATGTCTAACTACTAATGCACACAAATACTAAAACAACATCACATGATCACCTCAGGGCTCATCAACAGAGATGTCAACCGGAGCAAACATATTGAGCTGTCTACCAAGGCCTAATGATAAACAAAGGCTTACACACACATTAACACTCACACACACACACACACACACACACTTACACACAAACACACACACACACACACACACACACACACACACACACACACACACACACACACACACACACACACACACACACACACACACACACACACACACACACACAAACACACACACACAGCGAGACTTCATCAGGCAGGGAATTGATGCTGACAGTGGATGTGCATCTCAGCTGGTGGCGTGAGGAAAGACAACACACTGTTCAAAGACTGATAGAGAGAGCATGGTTTTGCATACTCACTGCTAATATTAGCCGTCTCCTGCTAACACCTCAGCACAGCAGGCAAATAACACCACTAATGATTTTTGCAAATGCAAGTAGCAAAATCATTAAACACTGTGACAAACAATGTTTGTTCTATATAATGTGTATGCATCAGATATTATCGTTATTTTCATTAAGAATTGCATTCGCAAACGGTTTTCGGGATGAGAAAAATAATAGGATCAGATGATTTATAATTAATGAGATGGCAATAGGAGTTAAATAAGTGGGATTGGTGATATCAGGCTGATAGAAGTGATAGATAGAAGTGACTCATTTGTAACATGTAACAAACACATGGGGAACGGGGAAGAGAGCTGCAATCACAATTGCTGATGATTATGTCTTTGATTTTGGGATTTTTCAAAAACCATCTATGTACTTCTGCCTCAATGATGTGAATGAGAGCCTAAGAATCTGTCCATCCATCTGTCCAACACTTTGGCCTAGAGTGAGATATCTGGACCACTGGCCAGGTTGAAACCATAGCTGTTTTCTTATATGAACTCCAGACAAGGTCCAACGAATCGGGTGCAGACATTGTCCGAAGTTGCCCTTTCTCACATGTAGCATGAACTGGAGGTGGTTCTTGTCAAATGCGTTCTCTCTGACTGGAAATACTCTTTTGTTTAGGCAAGGGGTAGTGATTGGGTAGAGCTTGCATTAGGCAGGAAATGAAGAGGATTACACTGCAGTCACTGTAGCACGTTTTTAATTTGGTCATAAACAACCAAGTCTTTTGCCATTTCTTGAATTTGTCTGATGATTTCTGTGTCTGTCCTTACTGACAGAAGTTCCTGAATCTCGTCATTTCTCATTTCAGACATCATTGCAGTATTTGTGTAAATCACCCTATCTCTTCACACTCAGATGTTTGTTTTCTTCCAGTTTCTCATGAGCTCCATGATAGACATCGTCAACACACCCACTTGCTCACTGGGAATTCTCTGGACAATGGTTTGGAAGGGTTGAGTCCGTTTAGTGTCTGATCCAACTGATTCGGACATATGTTCTCACATACAGCTCATCTGGAGAATCTCCAGATCATTTTTTATGATTGCAGTGCATGTGTGAAAGGCGTTCATTTTCTTTTAGATAAAGTTAAAGTTAGGGAAAGATTGTTTTCAGGGTTTAATATTAAAATTTGAACCCTTATCAAAGAGCGCTGTCTGGAATCGTACTTAATAATATCTAACTAAAATGGAAGTAGTCTCCGTCTGTCCTTTGGATTTTTTTTGTCAACCATTCACCCGATCAACTTCACACTTTTGTGGGTGTATTGCTGATGACCCCCCAAAGTGCAGTGTTAAAAGTAAGTTCTTGAGCTCTATGGGACACATTTTTTGGTAGTGCACACACTGTGTGGTGTATTGAGAGGGGACTTCTATTACCTGTTACACCGCTGATCGGCATGCTGGGTAGCGCACCTCTGTTGCTCGCCACACTACATTCAAGAACAGAAAGAAACCAGAGATGTTACATTGTAGCAAACGCTAACATTTCCGGTATCAGTAATGTTTCAGATGAACATTTTCGTTCCAGGAAATAGCCTTGTCCTAAATAGCTAGCTGTTAGCAAATGACATGCATTGCTAGGGGACGGAAGTACGTCATGGCAGGTGTATTGCTCAAGACTCAAGGCAGCCGATGTGTCAAGTATGAAGTTGTTTGTATGAGCTGTTCTAGAGAAAGCTGCAGCAGAATATCAGAGGCCAGGCAATCAACCCGGTTCCCAACAGACACTGTTTCAGCAGACACTGCACCAGTTTAACCAAAATCATCATATTTCCCTTTACACAGTCCATCCGACCACCTCCCTTGGACTTTTGTGCGGTACATAAATGTTGCATTTCATTCACTTTGATCTTCTATTGAAATCAAGTTTTGTTATTTTATGCGGTCATACAATTTTAAATACATATGTTTTATCTTTATGTTTGGGCGATAGGAATATTTCCCAGAGCTGTATTTTTATATGGTTGAAATGACGTTTAAATTTAACTTGATTAAATGATACTTGTACAACGGCAAAACAAACAAAAACAATGATAATGAAAAAGAAGACATAAAGGCAACACAACCAAATAAGTAAATCATTCCCATCTGCACCAATAAGAGCATTCACCCACCGTTGTGTCATGAGGGTTTAAATTACATTTTTTCTCCCCCTTGTAAGTATTTCCAACCATTATGCAAAATAATTTTAGTGTGGTCTTGAAAGAAAGTAATAACATCATATGACTTTGTGGGAAAGGAAAGCACAAAAGCACATGAGCTGAGGAATTCTTTCTGAAGTAGAACAAAGGCTTTGGGACTTACTGTGGGCACAAAACACCACTGCAAGTATACGCTTCTTTACAGGGTATTCAACATAGCTCTGGTTTAAACCATTTTATAAGTGAAGTGGAACAATGGTAATGACATCTGATCATTTAATTTGCTTCTACTTTAAATCAGCAGATATTTAACTATGTGAAGCAAACACTGTACAGCTGACACACCAAGCCACACCCACACCCACACACACACACACACACACACACACGCACATGCACGCGCACGCACAAACACATACACTCACACACACGCATGCACACACAAACACACACACACACACACACAGCAATGGCCTTATTGATCAATCTACAGGATGTCAAACGTCTGTACTCATTTTGACAGTTCATGTACAGTATCAAGGTTATTATAACTATACGAGGCAAAAGCTTTACGTTAAAAAAAAAAAATCTCTCATACAGTAAAATATAAAATCATTTTGGATAATTGTTTGTCTAGTTTTGGTGAACTGAACCTAGTTTTTTCATAACCCAATCCCAGAACCCATCAGCTCTCAGTCTGACGATGATTTAGCCAATCGGGGCCAATATTCCTGTGGTTCTGGTGTAGCCAGCAGATATCCGGGCAGAGACTTCCTCATCCGTGTGCTAGTCATCGTTTTATGTCCAAGTCGATACTTATTGTTGGTGTTTTAGGTTCAAACGCCTGTGTTCGGGTCTTGGTAGTACTAAACATAGCCACATTTTTTTTTCCAACCCTAACCAAGTCTTTTTGATGCCTAACCCTAACCATCATCCACTTCTGGTCGCCATTTCTAACATTAAATACGCCAAATTTCGTAAGATATCATAAACATTTTTATGCATTGCTTTTTGTACAATATCCTACCAACCTGTTGATTTTCTATGAACAGATATCTGCATATGAATGTAGAATTAGGTGAATGAAAAGCTTTTTTTTGTTGTCAAACGATAGCCAATGCATTCCACATCTTTTGCTCTACATACGGATTGTGCACCTGCATTCAACCAAAGCCCACTCAAATGTGATTGGTTGAAAAACCCCATTGCACTGTCATATGTGGGAATAGTAGGAATGTGGGATATTACTCTAGAGGGTGCAGCAATAAGCAATATAGAGAATAATCAATTTGTACCAGTTCTGGTGAATAGGTAAAAAAATAACAGACAACAAATGTTTTCTAACAATGCATAATGGAAATGGGTTATGATGGAAATATTTCAAGAGAGGATGTGCACATGTGTATGGTTTATGACATTCTTGTGTAGACCTTCTTGAATGTTCACTTGCCTGCCTGTTGATAGTAGCATCGATACAGTGTAAGTTAATGAGCTATTTCATATATTTGTGAACATACAGTAATACATGTACCGTAAGACTAATGAGATACAGGTAAATCTTACTCCCCTCTGGCTGCAGAAAAGATGCTGTTGCATACACCCAGTCATGCACCTGTGTACTGCATGCAGTTCCGTGTGTCTGCACATGTGTAATGAATGACCTCAACCTCATGGCAGTCAGCATATTTTTCTTATTGATAATCCTGCTGTTTCTCCACAGGTCCCTGTGTGCAGGTGCACAAGGATTTGGAGCAGGCTTTGTTAAGTCCATTCTTATGTTGCCTGGGAGTATCCTCCGGCAAGCTTGCATGTAAACTAAGGTGGGTATGTGTTTACAGCCAATAATCCCTACACTCCACCCAACCTTGTGCACTCCAGCTACAATCTCACATTTCAGCTTCAGGAATGTAGGTTTTTAATTCCTTATTATATATCCCAAGCTCCAGTAAACAATATTTTTACATTTACTTTGGATCAAAAGACTGTCACTGTGACTGTGATTGACAGAGGTTAGGGTTAGAGTACACTGTCTGCCCAGCAAAAAATGGCAAAGCCAGAGACTATCTGGTGAAAAAGTGGAATACCGAGAAGCTAAAAACCCAGATATTTATCGGAGTTGGTAAAATATAGGACTTACATTCATCTTGTGGAAACAGACAAGACTGTAATGGGACGATTATGTTGCTCTGTGTCTGCTCAATGTGTAAATAGACTACGTTTGGTAGCATGTGATGTGGTGATGGCTCTGTATCTATTAACTACTTTGTTGCCTGCTTGCCCCCTAGTTGCCGAACTAATTAACGCAGCTTTAAACAAAACAAAGTTTGATAATTGGTTTACTTAGTTTTAGCTCAGGGGTTACCAAACTTTTCCATGCCAAGGCTATACGCAAGTGCTATTGGGGCTTTTTACAAAACGTCTTTAAAAAACACTGACAATATAGACAATATGGCAAATGTAAAAAAAAAGAATAAATCAGTAAATATATATATATATATATATATATATATATATATATATATATATATATATATATATGATATAATATATAATATAAAATAATTCTAGATTAAATATTTCTGTATTCCATTATGACCAATGTCAGTTTAGTTTAATAGTATTCAAGCTACAGTCAATCAATCAGTTTATTATTAATTCCAGTTAAATGTAATCCTTTCAGTCCTTCAATGTATGCATGAAAACAGTACTAATAATAGATATGTGTACTGTGAGAAGTGTATATGCGTAATAAGTAAGTGTTATTGAGCCTGGCAGTGCTGTCCTGGTGTATCTGGTACCTTCTCCTCGACCTCAACCAGGAGAAAAGGCAGTGACCTGGGAGGTTCGGATCTTTAATGATTCCCTTAGCCTTATTCTTGCAGCGCCTGGTGTAAATCTCCTTTAGGCAGGGTAGAGCGCCGCCTATTGTGTATGTTCCGTTAGATAAACTAGTGTTTGCAGGGCCTTGAGGCAGACCAACTGGTGGGTAATGACAACACCACTTGGATAAAACAAACAAGTGCAGTACACCTAGAACTGGTATTAATAATAAAAACAATTTATAATGTGTATTTATGATAATGATTACATCTACTGATTATCTTTCGGATGGTGTCACAATCTTTAGTACAGGGGGTTTGCCTCGATTTATATTATGAGAACTGGGTTGTTTCAGATCCTGATTAGTAACTTTGGTAAATATTGATAATTTTCCCCTTTCCTAGTTATAGGGTGGGCATTAATTCAGACTGTATTTTCTGCAATTTTTAATCTGCCGTTTAATATATCCCCTCTGTATAATGCACAAATCATGTCCAACCATTACATTTTGAACATATTTCAGATCATAACTAGTAACGTCAGTAAATATGGAGACCTTTCTTCTTTCCTAGCAAAAGTTATAGTTAAAATGTATCCCCTCTCTATAAAGGCACAGAAGATGTCCTACCATCAAGTGTTTAGTTTTGCACATATTTTAGATCGTAAATAGTAACTTTGGTAAATATGGAGAAGTTTATTTTTTACTAGCAAAGTTATAGGGAACACAGATTGTTTCAGACCTGCCGTCTTTGCTACAAAACGTATCCCCTCTCTAAAATTTACAGATGTGAATCCTTATCTAAACCAAACAGATGTTCGACCATCAAATGTTTAGTTTGTGGTTTTCTTCAGATCATAACTAATGAAGTTAGTGAATATTGAGAAGTTTCTTTTTTCCGTGCAAAAGTTATAGGGACACACACATTCTTTTGGACTGTTTCTGCAATTTCCAGTCTGCCTTTAAATGTATACCGTCTGTAAAATGCACAAATGATGTTACAGATGAAATTCCTTCTTTACTCTTTTTTTTCTTGTTTTTATGTTTTTTTTTCTAAAAATCCTGTGGTCCTGGATGTAAAATGAGTCATGGAAATCACATGTAACTTATGGTATAGTACTTGACAGGTGTTTCTAGTATTTTGTCCGACCCATTTATAGCAATAAAGATTGGATAGATAACATAAACACCTCTCTGTATAATGCATCACAATTCAACAGAGCCACAAACTGCAATGTACATCCTCCAAAATGACCATATGGTTTTGACAACAGTGAATGAATGCTAATGTTATTCATAGGCTTTCATTTCCTAACAGTGTAAAGGTTGATCCCCTGTGACCAAAGAATATCTATATAAAATTGAATATATCCTTTATTTATCTTATACTGTGGTAGTAGTTCACAATCAGACATTGCTCTGCTCCCCACCCTACACAAAGACGTAGATACTGTACAATATATTTAGGCTATAAATCCAGTCTCTGGATCATAAACAAATCCTACTACTGCCTTTTTGCAGCATGAGATCCTGTTATCCTTCTACCTTGTGTGCCATTATTATATTCTGTGAAGCCCTATTATGTTTCAGCTCCCTGCCAATAAAAACTCTTAAGCAGTTATTGGTGGCTGAGACAATTCTGATCATCATAATATAATTTTCCCTGAGGGAAAACAAAGAGAACTTGATCTTTCATTTGTGGACGGTATCTTTGTTTTATTATCTGGGGCTCTGTTCCTTTTTAGAGGCGCTGACTGTTAAAACACACAGCGTGTACTGAAAGAGATATGTTGGTTTGAGAAAATAACTTTTGTCCAACAGACCCAGAGTCAAACCAACAGTCTTTTCTTGTCTCTGTATCAAGTTTAACAGTATACGATTAGCATTCAGCTGGATGTGTGAATGCTTGGATAGCCGCTCATCTGCTCATAAACAGTAAAAAACACATGATGTATGGTTGTATGGATGGTCTCACTAAATTACAGGTATGTTATATTTCTCATTTCAATGTAATGAAAAAAATGTGAGTCATTTTCTTTGCATTCAACCACTGCCAGGGCAAACAAAACATGTATTGAGTATGAAGCAATTGGTGAGTTAGTGCTGCTACTAATCTTATTGCTCAACATGCCTTCAGACTGCATGAAGAGACACACCAAGAGGCTTTTAGAAGTTTGTCCAAGTTTGCATCAGTCGACAAAATAGGTTGACAAAACTGCTTCAAGTTCTCCATTTTAGTAAGAAGAAGGAAGAAGGAAAGTTTACAATCTGCAAGAAAAGATGTGCAGGGTCTCTGCTGTCCTGATGAAAATAAGTACCTGGCCCTTTGGAGTAGCAAGCCTTTTCTCAGAAGCAGAGCGTAGTGGCCAAGCTTGGGTGCATTGTTTGACCATAACCCTGGAAGTAAGAAGGGCCCGAATCATTCCCTTACAAGATGATGACCCGCTGGCAGAAAACGGATACCTTGACACCACCTCTACTACTTGTCACTGTGGCAAATGTAGTCAACACTGTAGAAAACACTATAATGAAGAAACTTTCCTTTGTTTTTTGGCATTTTGAGTTTTCGGCAAATCATTACAAAACGGCAGCCAAGTCTTGGCCCTCATTTGCATGAATATAATTATTGTCAACTATCAAATCCCCTTTATCACTGGTTAGTCCCTTGTGGCCTGCTATCCTATAATACTGTGACAGGCACTTTACTCACATCACACATGTGATACATTTCACTTGTCAGGGTCAAAGGGAGTGTTGTGTTACACATGAGTAGGAGATAGCTAATATGATCCAGGAATCAAGTTTTAGCGATTGATTCACAAGTTTAAAGTTGTACTCCATAAGATTTGCCATACCTTGTTTCTAACGGCCTCTTTGGTGGTGAGATTTAATTGCAGGGAAGTCTGTTCTTTCAGAGCCTCCATCTTGTCACATTCACGGTCACTATATGTGTTGACAATTGTATTTTTTTTTTGTGCTCTTTTGTAAATTTTATTAAAACACATTCACCTCTCTACTTCCAGTCTGTCCCCCATATGTTACCTATCCATAAGCATACACATGTTCCTATTATACTTCTGCCCTTACTACAAGCCTTACTCAGGAGTTGGAATTTCCGATTTTAAGTGAACGCAGCATAACCGTGATGATCCAGGCCGACAGACCAACCGCTGTCAACATCATCACTAACATGGTGGTTTATTTACATCTAGCCCAGGAATTTCGCCTAATAAATGATACCAACGTGAAGGCAAGCCTACACCAGAGCGACTTCCTGGTTGATCCAATATAGAAGTGCCAAAAACTGCAGTTCTCTAAGTGTCCAGTAGTTTGCACAATAGAGCAGTTTCTCATTGACCTCCATGTTAAACAGGCCAATTTTCACAGCATAATTAAACCTACTTAGGACTTGTTTACAAAAAAAATATTCTCTTCTCTTCTCAGTAGAGTGAATATTTTTCTAACAGGCTAGTTTTTATATAATTGGAGGTAAAAGTTTATGAATAATTAGGGGTGTGATCTCTTGAGTGAAAGTTAGCATCTGGGCCTCACTTCTCCTCGAAGGCTAGTTGTCAGGATTAGCATGCTAACTCCGTCATTTGTGGGGTGATGCGTCCATAAGTGACAAGATGATTTGCTCTTCGATCAACTGTACAAACAGATGGTTTAGGAAAAGAGGATACGTCCATTTTTTATACAGTCTATGCGTGCAAGTGCCATAAACTGCAGTTCACTATATGGCCACTTGAGGCGGGCTCCAAAAGAGAGTATGGCAAACAAATCAGTTCATACAAAACTGATGCTTAAGCCCAAGTCACAAAGCCGGTTAGTGGTTGTAGTAAATATGTCAGGAACAAAGGAGGAATGAAAGGTCAAACTTCACCAACGGCAAACTGCTGTTCATTTCCTGTTTCAAGTCAAGTCAAGTTTTCCTGTTTTTACTTTTAATCGTGAACCACATTCATCCAGCCAACCTGAACCAGTGTGATTATTGTAACCATGAGGATGAATCTCCCAAGAGCTTAATGAAGTAGACATTTTCACCCAAACCCCAATGTTCTTTAACAAACTACTTACCGTATATTTAACCAGACCATGGTCTTTCCAAGTCATGTTTGTGCCAAAATTAAACCAGACAGGCAAACATTTTCAGTCCCAACATACTGTAGCTTTAGTTATCAACACACAAGGCTATTCCTTACCTTTACTCTAGAAGCCTGCACTAACTCTTTGTCACCATTCCTTGACTGCCAACATGCAACAAACTATGTCTAGCAAACCAACAATGTGACAGCTGCACAAAACCACTGCAAACTTTCTAAAAACAATTACTAAAAGCTCTGTCTTGCTGCCAGATATGCAACAGCCTATCCCTTTTAGACCTCATTCAATACTCATTCTACGTTGTAAACTCCAGTGGGGTCAGCACACATGGTTGGTTATTCTGCAGAGCCGCAGGATCCTGTCAGGTTCAGCGTCTTGCTCAAGGACACTGACAAAGACAGAGTCAACCCTATGATTTTTGTGCGATGGGACGGTCTCATCTGCTTCAAACTGGGCTCTTGACCCCAATTTCATGTCCTTGTTGTGGTCAGTGTGATGTATGCAGGGGTATTTTGTCTTTGTTTTAGACTGAGTACCGTGCACTCACAAATTACCTTCCAATGATTATCTTCTTTGTCCTATACAGAATTTTTATTCCTTTTTTTTTTTGCCTCTTTATTCTCTCTGGAGAGGTGCCCCTCCTCTGAATTGTAACTCCTGATTATCCTTGCATCCCAGAACCCCATGCAAGGAAGGCAATGTAACCCTGCACAGGAAACCAGTCAGCCTGTTATTGCTGGCAACCAATGGAGCGACTGTGTTTTAATATTTATCCACCAAACCCCTCATACCACATAAATCAGGGGTGCAGAGGGGCAATACCAGGTCTTACCCACTGTTACAAAAACCACAAACGTCCTTCGACAGGAAGAAAAGGTAAATAGTTGAGCAGATTGGCAGAGGGGAGGGGATCAGCAGTGCCAACATAGAAACTGAGCTGCTGCGTTGCTAAATGAGGAGAGAGAAATGTATGTTCCTGTGCGAGGGAAATGAAAAGAAAGATGTTCTGTTCTTGATTCTGACTAATCGGAATCACATTTACTTTAATCATAATAAATGACAAGAGTATTCTGTTCTGATGTTGTGGACTTACAGACAGCTGACAGTACATATACTGTATGTCACTATTCAACATAGCAGTTGTGCATGTCAGTGTGAGTATTTCCTGTCAGGCTAAGAAGAAAAAATGGTTTAGCTTGAACATAATTCTATCTATTCATTTATTTCGGGGATTTTTATAGCATTTCAGTTGTCATATGACACACAGCATAACTAATGTGTTTCTATGTAACTCCCTCTTGTGAGCCTTACAGTGTACATAATCACATTTCAACAGAGGGGCCAGACTGAAAAGGAAGCCAGGAGCAACATTCCCAAAGGAGGCTCGGGATTCAGCTTTTAGTTCACAGAGACTTTGGCTATTGTTGGAATCAAACCTGAAAATTTTGGGGTATCACAGCTACACAGAGTGACAGCAGTATAAAGTCGTAGAATAAATGCGTTTTCACAACTGCATGGTTTAGTTCGGTTAAATTAAACTCTGGAGTGATTACCCCCTCCGTATGGTTGGTTTGAGCAAGTGTGAACACGGCAGTTGCACTCCAAAACACCAAAACACCCAGATTGAGAACACCTTGAGGAGGTCCGGAGCAGCTAGCAGGAGAATTGCATAGCAATGTTTCTTTCAAAGTAGTATACTGCAGCCGTCACTCCCATCTCTGGGGTCAAACCAGCTGCTGCTAAAGTTGGAGAAAGACAGGAAGAGCAGACCAAAGTCTTGTAAAGCAGATGTTGTAACGTCTCCTGCAAAGAAATGTCTGGAAACTTATTTAAATGAAATGAGATGGCTAGCTCAAACGTAGTCAGAAACGTGCCCTAGTCCAGAACACATTTACTTTCTTACTCCCGCCCCAGATGCATCTGACCAATAAGCAGAATGAATATGTGTGTGGTTTGTAATGATGCATTGTGGTTCACTTTAATTTTTCTCTATATACTTAGGGAAAAACGCTTTACAGCTTACAAACTCATCAACTGAGTCGGACCAGAGCAAAGAAGCCATAGGTAAGAAAACATCCCAAAGCTCAACTAATATATCATTAATAGTTATCTGTGATTCATCCTAACCCTCACTTATCATCAGTCTTCCAGGCTGAAAGTGACTGCTGGATTCTGTCCATCATTTCCGCAACCCCAAATCCAGAGGAGGGGGGTAGTTAATCCGCCAGGGATAACAAATTGGCTCTTATCTCTCCTCCGAGGAATCAACTTGTCAGATCTCGCAGACAGTGCTGGTGTAATGAAATGGTACAGTGCACATTGTTTAAATACATAAAGCCATTAGCGTGTCATGTTGGAACTTTGCATGTCCCTGGGTCCCATAAAAGCAGTTCCAGCCAGGCGTAGGGATCAGCAGCCTTGGAAGTATAAACCAGTACCCCGACATGGATCCTGTCAACAGCTAATGTCAGTTGTGGGTTTTTTTAATCCCACACTTAACAGGAGGGAAAACACTCAAGCCATTCAGCTCTGACAGAGTCAGAAACAGCCAGAGCTCCGGTTCAGTGTGAGGCCAGCATATCAGAGAATCCCCAGAAGCATACACATATTGTGTTACGCGGTATAACTGATAAAGGGCGCAGTCGTTATATGTTTTTAGTTTTGCCCGTACATATATCTTAATTTTGCGTAGGAGCAAAGGTGTGCGGAAACTTGGTGCACGATTCCCTCATAAACCCTCAGCTGGGTTAACACTGGGGCATTCATGCCTCTCTCAGCCAATGAAAAAGCACAACGCTGTTTCTAGGTATCCTTAAGGCCTGGTGTCACAGGGAGTATTTGGTGTCAGGTGCCACACATGCTTAGTCCTTCTCCCTTTCATAGAAAGCCCAGATTTTAAATCTTCTAATAAACGATTTATAAGCAGCTGAGCTGTGGACTGGAGCTAACGCTGTGTAGCAGACCGTAGCTTTTAGTCAGGTACTTTGTTATTGCAGGTTGCTTATTCTTTCAGGAGCGTACAGTTTGAAGAGGACATATATGGAGCTGAGAAAAGTAAGAGCACCCTTGGGGCTGATAATGTCAAAAGCAGGCTTGATCAAACCTGCACTGAGAATCTGAGAGGCTTTTTGTCATTGTTGTTTGTTCTGAAGTAGACACACAAGGTATTGAATATGCTGCTAGTTTGCCTGCCTGTTCATCTGTGTGTGAACAAGCATCCTCTTGAGTACTTTTATCTGTGTAATTTTGTCAGCAAAAGCAGCGAGGGGAGAAAGACAGATGACCTGATCGATACACAGAGAGAAAGATGATCGATTTAAACCTTCTAACACAAAATATTCAAATCTAATGTTATTTATTGATTTATACATGTCCATATGAGGGGCTCTTTTCCAAAACGCTATAAATCCATTTGAATAGTTTTCAGGAAAATTAAATTTTTTTACCTAGACCCACACATTTGGTTAATATCGAATTTATCTTGTCAACATGGTTTATGGCTCAGTCTGAACATGTTGAATGGACGGACGACACAAAAAACTCTCCCGCTTCAGAGAGCCGCCATGTTGGATCGCATAGAATGCTCACTGAATTCTGATTGGTCAAGAGGACGTATCGCATTTAGGCTAAAAATAGGTTTGGCGCTGATCGCGGTTTGGAAAGGAACTGCATCTTGAGGACCATTTTAAACAAGTAAATATAGAGATTTGGCATGAAACATTGATGAAGCAGTGAAAAGGTTCTGTATACAGCAAAGTGGCATGACAAACTAATTTTTTTTAAATTTGGCTTATATCTCGTTTTGGAAAAGAGCTTTTCATATACACCACACAGTTTGTATTGTATGAGTTGAGAAAAAAAGGGCCAGAGGGGACTTTATATGTCTGAGGGGGAAATCTGAGCATTTTAGCAGCATGAGGAACAGAACAGAGGTAGACACCATTACATTTTAAATAATATATGAAATCAAATACAAAATCAAAAGATAAAGGGTACAATGATCTAAGCCAGTACACAGCACACGATTTGACTCGTCATAGTAAGAAAAGCACAGGTGTTACTGGTAAATTTGACAGACCAGAGCTGTTGCTAATATTAAGGCCTTCCGGTTCCGGCGCTGTGTAAAGCGGCAGCCAGCAACAGTTGCTCTCTCTCCTTTCCGCACTTTTTTGCTATTTTATCTTATTTTACTGTCTTTTTATGAGTGCTTTTTCCTGTAAGTCGTCGTGCTAACCTTAGCCAACTATGTTCGTTAACTTTCTTACATGTTTTTTGTCCGTTTGTCTCATTCTTGGGACTATTTTTGTCGACCGCGTCTCCGTCTGGACGCAACAATGCCGCGGCTCCATTGTTTACTGACGTGAACAGCTGTTGTCGCTAGCACCAACGGCGCTAATGCGGGAGAGGCCTGAAATCCCCACAGAACTGAGGAGAAAGTACAGGGGATGTAAGGCTGGACGTAAACACCGGGAAAAGAAGAGGAGATACAAACCATCTCTCCCTTCCATCACCATGGGGAACGTAAGGTCGCTGGCTAATAAGATGGACAAGCTGGCGGGCCTGGTGAAGACTCAGTGGATGTATCGTGTGAGCAGTGTGCTGTGTTTCACGGAGACGTGGCTCCACGAGGACATCCCGGACTCTAACGTAACTGTGGACGGCTTTCAGACTGTTCGGGCGGACAGGTGTCACCGTGAGAGTGGCAAGAGGAAAGGTGGGGGACTTGCTATTCTTATTAACAACAAGTGGTGTCATCCTGGACACGTGACTGTAAAGGAGCGTGTGTGCAGCCCGGACATTGAGCTGCTTGCCGTGAGTCTGCGGCCATACTACCTGCCGAGGGTGTTTTCACACATGATCGTCCTGGTTGTTTACATTCCTCCGACTGCAAACGCGGCGCGTGCGATTGACGTCCACACCGTCGTCGCGGGCCTTCAGACACGGCACCCAGACGCATTCATTGCAATATCTGGGGACTTCAACCACATCACTCTGGCTGCAACACTGCCCACTTTCAAGCAGTTTGTGGACTGTCCCACCAGGGAAAACAAGACACTGGACCTGCTGTATGCTAATGTTAAGGAGGCTTACAGCTTCACTGCCCTTCCTCCTCTTGGAAGATCAGACCACAGCCTCATCCACCTGCAGCCCCTGTATAAGCCCAAAGTCCAGCGGCTTCCTGTGACCACCAGGACTGTGAGGAGATTGTCACAGGAGACTGATGAAGCTTTACAGGGCTGCTTTGAACTCACAGACTGGGATTTGCTCTGTAATTCACATGGAGAGGACCTTGATGATCTCACGGACTGCATAACAGGATACATCAATTTCTGTGTGGACAGCGTTGTTCCTACAGTGACTGTAGGCTGTTTCCCAAATAACAAGCCGTGGGTCACCAGAGACATCAAGGTCCTGCTGAATGCGAAGAAGAGGGCCTTCAGAGAAGGGGACAGAGAGCAGATGAGGCAGGTCCAGAGGGAGCTGAAGGAGACGATCCAACAGGGCAAAGACACCTACAGGAGGAAGCTGGAGCACAAACTCCAGCAGAACAATTTAAAAGATGTGTGGAGCGGCATGAGGAACATCACTGGCTACAAACCATCTGGTAGCCAGACAGTAGGAAGTGGTACTGAACGTGCCAATGAGCTCAATCTGTTCTTCAACAGATTTGACCAAAGGGCTCTGGACCACCCCCCCACGGCTCCTCCACAACCATCCACCTCCAAACCTCCAGCCCTGCTGACAACCCCCCCTCCCCCTCAATTCCTTCCTGATTTTGCCCTACCTTCTTTCCTCCTTTCTGTTCACCCTGTACACCTCAGACTTTCAGTTCCTCTCTGAGTCCTGCCACCTGCAGAAGTTTGCTGACAATTCTGCAATTGTTGGCTGTGTCAGTGAGGGAAAGGAGGAGGGATACAGGGGCGTTGTGGACTCCTTCGTCGACTGGTGTGCAGCTAATCACCTGATTCTAAACGCCACCAAGACTAAGGAGCTAGTGGTGGATTTCCACAGGAGTAAATCTGCCCCCACACCCATCTCCATCAACGGCGTGACTGTGGATGTTGTCCAGGATTACAAATACCTTGGAGTATACCCTGATAACAAACTGGACTGGTCCAAGAACACTGAGGCTGTTTACAAGAAGGGCCAGAGTTGTCTCAGATCCTGAGGAGGCTCCGGTCATTCAATGTATGTAACACCATGCTGAGGATGTTCTATCAGTCGGTGGTCGCCAGTGCCATCTTCCTTGCTGTTGTGTGCTGGGGCAGCAGACTGAGGGCAGCAGACGCCAAGAGGATCAGTAAGATCATCAGGAAGGCTAGCTCCGTCCTGGGGGTCAAACTGGACTCTTTGGTGGCGGTGTCTGAGAGGCGGATGCTGTCTAAACTGCACAGCATCCTGGACAACAACTCTCACCCTCTCCACCATCTGCTGACCTCCAGCAGAAGCACCTTCAGCCACAGACTCATTCTCCCACAGTGTCATACTGAACGCCGGAGGAAGTCTTTTCTTCCGGTGGCCATCAAACTTTATAATTCATCTTCCCCCAGTCAGGTAAGGAACAGTGGAGACACTGTATCCTGAAAAATGTCACTTTATATCATCACTGCACCACTTTATTCAGTTGTACTGTCACTTACTTCAGTAAGAAATGCTGCTACACTTTACACTGTCACTTTATATCACCACTACATCACTTTATTTTGTGGTACTGTACCTTACTGCTGCTACACTTACTGTGCTTTACTGTAACCTAGTTCTGTAGGAAATGCTGCTTCATTTCACTGTGGTTTACTGTAACATATCTCAGTAAAATGCTGCTTCACTGTACTTTACTGTAACTTACTTACTTCAGTAAGAAAGGCTGCTACACTTCACTGTACTTTACTGTCACTTAGTTCTGTTGGAAATGCTGATACATTTTTAACCCTGTTTTCACTTATCGCTCCTTATCACTTATTTAGTTTGTACTTATTTTATTTCAATCTGCTGCTAAACTGCACAGTGCGCACATTGTTGTAAATTGTATATACCTACGCTTAACCACAATGTCTGTTGCACTCTGTCACACTTAGTTAATTGTTTGATTTATTTTATGTTAGCTTACTTTTGATTTGATTATGTTAGCTTATTGTTACTCTGATCCTTTCCCACCTTTGTATTGAAACTGTTGCACAATAATTTCCCTCGGGATAAATAAAGCTTCTTGAATCTTGAATCTTCAATCTTGAAAGTGGCAGGCATTAAGATTTAGTCCTGATCCCCTTTCACAAATGAA
Organism: Echiichthys vipera; assembly: GCF_963691815.1. NCBI lineage: Eukaryota > Metazoa > Chordata > Actinopteri > Perciformes > Trachinidae > Echiichthys > Echiichthys vipera. The sequence goes on from NC_139841.1 coordinate 7,990,673, forward strand.
AACATGAAATGATCTAGACATTGGAGAGACAAATTCAAAGAATAGCAAGAGACATGGTTGTTTATGACCAAATTAAGAACAGGGTCTGTTAGTTCAGTGTGTCAGAGTCATGTCCTCCCTCATGCACGTTCTACCGAGGCTTTATCGCTTGCCTATACCAAATGAGTATTTCCAGTGAGAACATGTCTGAGACGGACAATCTCCTGTTGTATGCTGCATATGTGAAAGAGAATCTCCAGACCTGATTCAATGGTTGATTTGGTGACACCAGGATGTAACAGCAAATGCAGTTTAATATTAATTATTGACGTTTTAATAAAGAAGTCGGGCAATAATTTGCCATCCTTCTGTGAGCCACCGTGATCTGATTTTCTGCTTTACACGTCGTGCACTTTCGATGAACCATAGCCCTCAGTGTCAAGCTCAATGACTACATATTGCATCTCTTGTGCCTACATGATAAAACTTGCAAGATAAATGATTTTAACGTGAAGCTGCAGTAGCAGGAAATATTTAGTTTGTATTGGCATTTTTATTTGTGAATGTTGCCAGAGAAAACCATTTTGTAAATACTGAAAATACAGTATGAATATTGCAACACTTTTATCAGTGGGCCGTGGGCTCAATCACCACATTCACATAAGAAAATCTTTGAGGTCATTATATGTTCTCACCAAAGCTCACGCAGTGACTCCTGGCAGTTGCAAGTCTTCATAGCCAAACTTCAAGTTGAGATGGAAGTTTTTGAAGTCTTTTAATGCTTTTACAATGACGTAGCATTTTATTAAAAATAAAAAAATAGCTGTAGTCCACAAGTGGCCAAAATCGTAAAAACGTATAATTGTCAGACTTTAATGAGGCTCTAAGATCTCAAATATACAGCTATGATTTTCATTTGTGACAAAAGGTCTTCAAAACCACATCTGCTCATTCATGAATTTTTCACATAAGTTCTGTGTGTTATAAATTCACATGCAAGTGTCGTCACCAAAAAAGTTAAATTTCACACTTGAGTGTATTTGAAATGTCCGAATGTGCATGCATACTGTATGTAATTTCACAAGTCATGTTAAATTATTTGCCCTGTGATAGGCTGGCGTCCTGTCTAGGGTGTACCCCGCCTCACGTCCGATGTCAGCTGGGATCGGCTCCAGTCCCCCCGCAACCCCGACAGGGACAAGCGGTTGAAGATGAATGAATGAATATTAAATTATTAAACTTATGATGAGTTCATATTTGCTTCTTTGTAAGTTATCTGCCTCTCTATGTATACTTAGTACTCAGATGAAACAAGTATCCGAAACAGATATTGTGCTTTTTACAAATATCATCCAAGAAAAATGTGTCAATGTCCATACTTGTGATGAAGCATAATCCTCATTGGGTATACAGCACGTATTCTGTACCAAAGAGAAGAAAATAAAGGACAGGGGGATAACAGATAGAGAGATAGAAGGAGAGAGCAGGAAAAGGAGAAAAAAAGCAACTGAAGGAAGACAGAAGAGTCATCCTCTTTCTGGGCATATCTGCCTAAATAATGACTAGAAGAAGAGAATCTGACTCCGATGGTTCAGCTGGACAATCAAAAGGACAAAACAGCAGCCACTTTATTCTGCTACTGCTAATATTGAATGTATTTCACCCTCCAAGTTTTTCTACCTTTGCTTCACAAAAAACACAACTTAGATAAATCTTTCAGTTAGTTGTTTGATCTTTTGTGATAGTGAAGTGAGAAACTGTTACAAGAATGTGACAGAAATACAAGACACATGCCGACAAGAGATAGACAGGTGACCTAATTGACGATGACTTTCTCTGTATTATCCCTCACTCATGTCACAGTCAAAGGAGAAAACAGGGCAGGATGAATGTGACTATTATTTTTATCCGTGATAGGATATGATCCTAATCTAATTTCCTCATAGCCAGGGGTGAAAGAACAAGCTGAGACACGTGACATAATACATCTCTTGCCTACCCCCTTCAGTTAATGCGAAGGTGTACAATGAGAGCCACAAGCACTGTCAGCCACTTGGTATTTTGATATAAATCTGTATGCATAAATTACATTTTAACATGGGGAGGGTGAGTTTATGATTTATGGGTTTAGTTGGGCAGTATCTAAGTCCTATCAGACAAAATTCCCAGTTCCATTTGCCTTTGCAAATACCGTAAAAGGCTACAAGACATATTAAGTTGTATCCCGTTTTCTTGCACATTGGGTTTTGGAAGGCCGGATTAACATCTGGTGGAGGGGTAGTGCGAGGTCCCAGGATCCTGATGTGGTAGGTGAAGTCACAGAGGAGTGCGTGGATGCAGGTGGCATGATGTGAAGTCCGCTGTAGGGGAATGGTGATGCAGTGGGAGAGCTCCGGGGAGCTGGCAGCAGGCAGGCAGGTCCACAGGCAGGCAGGGAGGGAGGAAGCAACGCTCAGGACTGCGCAGCAAAGCACAGCAATCTGAAGCAGGTAGCAAAAAGACAAGGAGATTAGCTTCACAAGTTAAGCACAGAGCACAGGGCAAAAAATGCAAAGAAGCCAGGATCGAAACCATCACGTAGACTGACGAACGATCTGGAGATGAGCAGGAGAGAAACCAGTGGCTTTATGGGAGGCTTATTGTAGAGTGAGTTCACCTACTTTACCTGTGGAGCAGAAACCACGCCCACATGCACACACACAGGGAGAGACACAGGAGGAATAATACAGAGAGGGACACAAAAACACACACTCAGAACTCAGGGCTGCCATTGTGAAATCACACACCTGACCCCTCATCCATTGTCTCAAAGAGGGTATTCTAGAAGTTAAGTGTGGGTGAGTGTGTTAAGTGTTGGTCTATAATTCAGGAGACCATGGTCTGAATTCAGCCTAGGATGTAACTTGTAATTTTGTTGACTCCTTATTTTCGCAGTTTGGTTAGCTTAAGGCAACAAGCTAAGTGGTTAGGTTAAGACAAAAAAAAATGGGTAGCAAATAGCTATAGCCGGGTACAAATAGCATACAGAGAAAATTTGGAGAAGGTTGCCTGCAGCGTTGGTTTTGAGCCAGAATCAATCCCAATCAGAATTTTCACTAGCTAATTTTTTTTTTCAGTGAAAATAAAAGAAATTATGAATGCCACAGAATTTGATTAACATTGTTGGCCTGAAAAACACATATCAAGTATACATACAACAAAATATACACAGCAAGTGCAAACATATAATTTCAAGCTTGGGATCTATCTATCTATCTATCTATCTATCTATCTATCTATCTATCTATATATATATATATATATATATATATATATATATATATATATATATATATATATATATATATATTTATCAGGGGTGGGCAACCCATGCTCCTTGAGGGCCACTGTCCTGCATGTTTTAGGTTTCTCCCTGCTCTAACACACCTGATTCTAATGATTATTAAATCCCTGAAAAGCTTCAGCTAATTGATAACGAGCAGAGCATTAGAATCAGTGTATGAAGTACCGCAACAAGGATAAATGACTCACATTTGGCGGGTGTTAATTTGGAACCCTGGTTTTGAGGCGGTTCGAAGTGTTACGCAACAAGAAGCAACTGTTCAGTGTAAACAACATGGCGGCTTCCGCAGATGAGATGAGCACAGCTATTGAGCAAGCCGCTCGCTAACGTTTTTTTCTCTTGGGTCCTTCTGTTGGAATATGGACCGGGCCCCTGAAATTGTGCCTTTTATCCATTAATTCACGTTACACAAACGGCAAATATCCTTTACTGACATGTTGTCTACTTTCTGAGCTGAGTCAAGATTACTCCTAGGTTTTTGGGCTTGTTTTTAGTGATATGGATTCCAGGTAATCGCAGACCAGCTGTCTCTGGGATTTAGCATACACAAATGAAATGAAATTAAATTAAATGAACCTTTACTTATATGCCGCTTTTCATACAGAAAAGTATCGCAAAGTGCCTTACAGAGATGTACAGAAAAAGAGAAACATCAAATAAAATCAGGAGAAGAAAGTTAAAATAACCCAACCATCCCACAGTCATGCACAGAGACATACACAAATGTATATACGTATACAGTCCAAGGTCACAGGGAGCACCGCCACAGAGACCACCCCGACCCAGGCAGACAGGAGCCTCCGCACCAAAGTGTAGAGCCCTCTAGCTGCCCGTGCCGGAACAGACCAGAGACCACTCCCAAACTGGCAGGCCCCCTGAGAAAACACTGGAGATTAAAAACTGTTGCCTAAAACAGTAAAGGGTTAAAATATGGAGGCTAAAAACAGGAGGGACTAAAACATAAAAGCATAAAACATAAAAGCATAAAAGCATAGAGGCTAAAACATGAAATAGAAAATAAAAGCATAAGAGCATACGACATGAGGCCTAAAAAATAAATAAAAGCATGAAGGCTAAAACACAGAGATTAAAACAGTAAAAAAGGATAAAACGTGCTCTGATTAGCACTGCCTAAAATAAATCAATTAACTAAAAGCCTGGTTAAAATGATGGGTCTTAAGCCCTTTTTTTAAAAACCTCAGCAGTCTCCGCGACCCTGAGGCTCTCCGGTAGGCTGTTCCACAGTCAGGGCCCATAATAACTGAAAGCCGCCTCCCCGTGCTTTTTTGAACTTTCCTGTGGTATGGTTAAAAGGCCGGTGCCGGAGGACCTCAGGGTCCGCGTCGGCCGATAAGGTAAAAGCAAATCAGATAGGTAAGAAGGCCCAAGACTGTTAAGACACTTAAAAACTAGTAGAAAAACTTTAAAATCAATCCTGAAACGCACGGGGAGCCAATGCAGCGACTTTAAAACTAGTGTTATGTGCTCCCGCCCTCTGGTCCTTGTCAGCACTCGTGCAGCTGAGTTTTGTAATAATTGTAGATTCGAAATGCTCTTTTTGGGAAGGCCAGAGAGCAGGGCATTACAGTAGTCTATACGACAAGAGATAAAAGCATGCATCAGCACCTTCGTGCTGGCCTGAGAGAGAAACGGGCGGACTCTGGCTATGTTCTTAAGATGGTAAAAACCTATTTTTGTTATATTTTTGATGTGTGGAATAAAACTGAGCTCAGAGTCAAAAATCACACCTAGAATTTTTACAGATTTTGATAGTTTAAATTTCTGTAACTTTGGTAAAAGTTTCTCTTTCTGGCCCTCAGGACCAATGAGTAAAGTCTCTGTTTTGTCCTGTTTGAGCTGTAGGAAATTTCCTGCCATCCATGTCTTGATATCTAAAATGCAGTTAAAAAGGACACCATTAGGTCCTGTGTCATCAGGAGACGGCCATATACAGTTGTGTATCGTCAGCATAACTATGAAAGCTGATGCCGTGCTTCCTGATGATGTCCCCCAGGTGAAGCATGTAAAGATTAAAAAGAGTTGGACCTAAAATTTACCCTTGGGGAACACCACACTTTATTTTGTGGGTTTCTGAGGAACATGTATCCATACTTACAAAGAAGTGTCGATCTGTGAGGTAAGAAATAAACCAGTTAAGAACAGTACCAGAGAGGCCGACCAGGTTCTTCAGTCTATCTAATAAAATGTGATGGTCTACTGTATCGAAGGCGGCGGTTAGATCCAGTAGTACCAAGACTGTGAGTTCATTGTTATCCAAGTTGCACCTGATGTCGTTTAAAATCTTTAAAAAGGGCTGTCTCTGTACTGTGGTTCGCCCTGAAACCAGACTGACACTTCTCAAAAATGTTGTTTGCAATTAATAAGTAATTTACTTGATTGAAAACAAGTTTTTCCAAAATTTTACTTAAAAACGGTAAGTTGGATTTGGGCCGATAATTATTAAAGATGTTGGGATCTAAATTGCTTTTCTTCAGAAGGGGCTTCACCACCATCGATTTAAAGGAGGTGGGGAAGACCCCCGTCTGAAGAAGAGCAATTCACCATGTATAAAAGCTGATCCTCAAAGAATCCACAAAGTGTTTTGAAAGCGGTGTGGGAATTGGATCTAATAGGCAGGTTGTGGACTTTACTTGGGAGAGGACTCGACCAAGTGTCCCTGCATCAACCATGGCAAAACTCTCCAGTGTTTCCTCGGGTAAAATCAATGATCCAAATCTCAATCTCTGTTCAGCTAAAGGAAGGTTGCTGCCATCCAGATGTGAGTAATCTGCTAAAACAAAAAGCTGAAAGCTAAATAACACTGAAGACAGTGGAGTACTAACAACCCTTTCACATTACATGGAGACATTTAATTAAATGTCTATATCAAAATATTCCACGGTGGAGGCTTAATCATCTAGTTCGATAAACGATAAAACAGAGCTATCTAAGGGCCTGTTTAGTAAAGGACCTTCAAAGGTTCAGGTTTCTCCAGTCTGTACTTTTCTCGTCACCAACTGAGAGCGCTTTTTACAGCTTTATTTTTTGTCTGACTGATTCACACCCTGGCTTTTTGCCCTGCCTTTCAGTCTTCTCGTTTCATATTCCACTTTTAGCTTCTCCACTCCCTCTCCAAAGTTCAGTCCCCCTATCACATTATCACAACCATTTTACCATTCAGAACCAGCTTGCTGCTTCCTCCCTGATACACAGAGCCTTTCATAGAAAAGCCATCTCGGCCATGAATATGTAGTATTAATAGCATCTACGTGGCATGCAGTTTTACTGCAGTCTCACAAATGGAAATGTTTTGTAGGAAGGTTTCTCACAAAAGGAGTCAAAAGGAGCCGCATGCAACTGGCACAGTTATGATTTTATTTTTAGACTATGGCTGAATTATTGATTACATTAGTCTAAAAGAGTGGCAGCTCACCAATCAATAGCAGCGCCTTAAGTTTCCATTACCTCTATTGTTCAATAATGACTGGTTCGTTTGCAGTGCATCTAACTGTCAGTAATGCCTCATCAAAAGCTAAAGTATATTCACCATTAACTCCTTTCAGTCCAACCTATATCAGCCCTTGTGTAACATAAAGTGATGACATACGACACAATGGCTTCTGACAGTCAATTTCATTTCAGCTTTATTGAATAGAAATGGTATATGTAGGTTGTTTAAAGTGGTGAAAAGGAAAGAGACAGAAGCCCTGACATATCATCAGAATATGAAATTGTTACTGTTAGCATGTTAGCAAAAAAAAAAAAAATGGATCTACACATCCAGGCAGACGCACAGTGAATCCAAATTTTATTAAGGGAGCATGGTTTAAAAATTATAAATGAACAATTTGACCTCATTATTAAGATTCTTATTAATTTACTGTAGACAACAAAACACTTACTTGCTTTCTGTGACAGTTATCCTCAAAGCAATTTCAGTCAAAAGCAACTGGACTGGTTATTTGTCTAGGAAGACGTTTCCAAGAGGCTTCATCAGTTCATGTACACATCTGACCAGGCTGGGACTGGTGAGCCTCTTGGATGAGAGGTGAAACGTCTTCCTAGACAAATAACCAGTCCAGTTGCTTTTGACTGAAATTGCTTTGAGGATAACGATGACCTGGACGAATGAGAACATTCACAGGCTTTCTGTGACAGTGGTTCAAATTAATGGGGGGGTAGGGGGGGTTTAATTCAATTCAATTCAATTCAATTTTATTTATAGTGTCAAATCATAACAAAAGTTATCTCAGGACACTTTACAGAGTAGGTAAAGACCACACTCAATGACTTGTTTATGATTTACATAGACCCAACAATTCCTCTGTAGAGTACAGTGGCAACGAAAACCTTCCCTATAACAGGCAGGAACGTCAGACAGACCCAGCTCTGTGGAGGACGGCCATCTGTCTGCACCGGTTGGGGAGGAAGAAAAGGAGAGAGAAAGAGAGAAAAGACACACAGATGGACAGAGAGAGACAGACAGACACACTTCCAGAGATGCAAGCAAAGCCTAACAGTAACTATAATATTTATAGTAATGTGAATATGACGTATATGTTAAGGCAGTTAATACAACATAATAGAAGAAACAAGCACAGCTAAGGTGACAGAATATGAAAATGATAATAATTATGGTGGCAAACATGATCAATGATGAGTAGTGGCAATAGCAGCTACGATACAGCTACAAATTTTATAGTTTATTAAACTAGTGATAGTATATATGAGTAACAGTGACAATAGCAGCAGGAAGCGTCATGTAGGACCACGGCAGCAAGCACCACCACGATCAGCAGAGACCTGCGAGACGACAAAGCACAAACAGCTCCGGGGAAGAAGCTGAATCAGTAACATGCATTGATGGGACATGAATGATTCAGACAGAGAGGAGAGAAGCTCAGAGTATCAGGAAAAGTATTATCCCCCGGCAGACTAGGCCTATAGCAGCATCATTAAGCAGAATAAAGTCTTATCGTAATTCCTAGCTGTAAGCTTTATCAAAAAGGAAAGTTTTAAGTTTACTTTTAAATAAGGGGACAGTGTCTGCCTCCCGAATAACATTTGGGAGTTTGTTCCACAGGAGAGGAGCTTGGTAGCTGAAGGCTCTGCCTCCCATTCTACTTTTGGAGACTCTAGGAACGACGAGTAGCCCTGCATTCTCAGAGCGCAGAGATCTAGTTGGGTGATACGGTACTATGAGCTCTTTAAGATACGACGGAGCCTGACCAATAAGAGCTTTGTACGTAAGGAGAAGGATTTTAAATTCTATTCTAGATTTTACAGGTAGCCAGTGCAGAGAAGCTAATACAGGAGAAATATGTTCTCTTCTATTTGTTTTAGTTAGTACACGAGCTGCAGCATTTTGGACCAACTGGAGACTCTTAACAGGCTTATTGGAGCAGCCTGATAATAAGGAATTGCAATAGTCCAGCCTAGAAGTAACAAATGCATGAACAAGTTTCTCTGCATCTTTCTGAGACACAATGTTCCTAATTTTTGCAATATTACGCAGGTGAAAATATGCAGTCCTTGTTGTTAGTTTTATGTGAGAATCGAAGGACATATCCTGATCAAAAATAACACCCAGATTCCACCATTGAACACCATTGAACACCATTGAACGTGAACGATGCTCGATACAAGTTGAGACCCGCATGTCAGGTGCAGCAATTAGAAAATAGTGGTGTTGAAAATGGTGACTCGCCTGGAGAAGGGGGGGGGGGGGGGGGCTGGGGCATTACCACTGACAACTTTATTTCTCTCAAACTGGCCAAGGAGCACAGGCCAAGAAAATGTCTTTGTTACTTAAATGCGTTAAGTAACAAAGGGCACTGTTCACCACGGAGGTGCTGAAAAGTGACAATGCAACGCTAACACTCTTATCAATTCAATGCAAGAAAAAACGACTGAATTTGCAATATTTTTTAACCAGCTTGTGCAATCACAGGTGTCTAAAAGGCTAAACCAGACAGAATCACATAGTACAACGGAATCATGTACAGATTTTTGTAACGCTCGTTGGGATCCTGCATTTGTGACAGATGGCGCTTTCTCAGGGGCATGTCTTATGGGAGATTTGCTGCTTTGGCATAGAAAGCCTGGAAAGCCCCCTCTGACCTCTTCTCTTTGACATAAGCAAGAAGAGACTCACTTCTTTTCTTGCAGTACAGAACATCCATAGATCTCTGCTGGACAATGTCAAACACGACATCAGTCTAGGAGAAGATTTGTTCATACGTGTACAAGATGAACACAAACTCAAAATCCTCTAGTTTCATCAGAAAGCCTTTGGCACAATCTAATGTGTCATCATCCATGGTCTTATCTGCAGTGATCATCTCAAAAGTCTCCTTTTGAAGACTTCAAAAACAGACTGAGCATCTCTTCCCCCAGAAACATAAAAAAAATATCCAATAAAGCGCTTCATAATTTTACCTGCACTATTCACATAGCGACCAATGACAGAGAGTTGGGCACAACAAGCTCTATCAGTTGTCTCATGCACCTGCCATGCGATAAAGGGAGCAGCCTGAATTTCATCTTTGATCTCATCAGAAACAGTGGCTGAAAGAGCAGTGATCAAGTCATTTTGGATTGAATAAGACATCCCAGAAAACACAGCTGATGGCTGTAATTGTATTTTGCTAATGTTTCTGTAAATTCCCTGTAATTTCCCTTGTTGGATGATTCACTACTCTCATCATGCCCCCTAAATGACAGCTCCTGACGGCCAACCAAGGAAGTCACATCAACAAGGCACTTTAGGAAAGCCCTGTTTTGTTTGACTGTTTCATTATGTTTTGCTAGTTGAATGCAAGCACCTTCATTTATTGCATGTTCAACCCTGACTCTGCCCAGGCAACATAACCTTGCACATGCACTCACATGTTTATTGCTTTTGTCATGCCTTTTGTATGCCACAGAGTGACAGAACAGAGTCAAAAAAAGGATTCCGCCTCAGACAGCTCATCCAATCATCATGAAGAAGCCGAGTGTCCTGGCCAGCCCACTGAAATTGTGCCTTTCATCCATGAATTTGCGTTACACAAATATCCTTTACAGACATGTTGTTTACTTTCTGAGCTTTGCCTTGCCGCTGTTAGCACTTAAACTTTGTTGATCTGATTGGGGGATTTGGTCCGTATGTTGGTGATTGACAGAGTATATAAAATCACCAACCAGTATTTCCGCCCCTTCCCATTTTTTTCCCTTTTTAACATATATGTGGATATTTGAAAGCCAACCACGACATGTTAGTCGGCCTCTCTCTTGAATTCCATTATACAACATATAACTCTTGGATTTCTTATTCACTCTGACTGTGTGTTCATGTCTGGGCTTTCATTTCTATTTTAATTTGTAGCATTATTTGGGCACACTGACCTCACATTGATTTGATTGATCTGTTTACACTTCAGCTTTACAGAAGTAAAAAAAAGAAAATTGTCCACAACAAAAAGAAATGTGCAATTGACTGTTGGTTTGGATAACTGAAAACTAGATTTGATTGCATTCTGATGTTTGATTTTGTTCTCCTGCATTAAGATGCAGGATTCATCCTTGCTCATGTGACCGGGCAAGGTTAGGTTAAAAATGGGGGCTGACAACACCACGTAGGCTTTGGCTGAGGTCTAGGACCTCTTAAACTGACCAAGATTAGAATTAAGATAAGAAATATTAAAAAGTTATTTTTGTAAGGGGAGAGCACTTAAAAACAGTCGTGTTTAAAATAGGTAATTCGACAAGTTGAAGGAGTGACAATATTTATTTTAAGAGCAGTAAAGCAATTAAGAGTTCCTCCCTTAAAAAGCACAAACAACTAAAACCAAGCTTAAATGATCAAATGTATAGACCTTTTCAACGGAATTCCATTGCTAGGCAACAGCCTTGGTCCTTGGTAACTTCCTGTCAGCTGATGTAATTCACACTCATTGTAACAGGAAATAAATCAGGACTGTTTTGGAAGGTTTATGTTTACATCTTTGAAAAGGTTTATATGCTAAAATAGTGCAGCAACAACAGAAGCGTGAGGTTAAAACGACAGTCCAAGGGTCTCTGCTGGCGTACACCGCCTGGCTCCTTTCCTCGGGCAAAGCCATTAGAGGAAACTCAGGGCCAGTCAAATGTCCTTTTTCTCTGTCATAGTTTTACACATTACACACCACAAGAAACACCCGTCTTTAAGGGAGTTACGCAGAAGGGAGACGTTTCACCTTGTCTCTGTGCTGTTGCCCTTTTATCTAAAAGCAGTCCACTACAACTTTTCTAAACCACAGGTGACAGTCCCTAATGCTGATTGCATACCAGGGTGGCGGAAGTAAAAACAACGTAAAAAAAATACACACACACACACACACACACACCATTTCAAAGTAAAAGCATGCAATAAAATAAAGTTAAACCCATGTACGAAAAGAACAACAATTCCAAAGTAAAAGAATGCTTAAGTAAAATTTCATTAAAATCAACATCCACCCTGTGACACACCCAGTCTCTCCTCATCACTTTGAAGTTAGAACCTTAAAGCCTTACAGAGGAAAGTAGATTTTTTTGTCATTTGACGACCCAAGGATATGTCATTCCAGAGTTTTGTGAGGGTTAAAAAATAAAAATCGAGCTCTATATCCAATATATATGGGTACACATTTTCTTAAATATGCAGACTTTGTGTGACGTGAGGCATCTGTTTGTTTGTTTTGGGACTTTTATATTACTTAAAACCAACTAAGTTGGATACATCAGAGCTTTAGGAATTATGACTCGGATTTTGACTTGAACAGTGTTTACAAGCAAGGCCGGATTAAAGAGGGATTGTTAAATGAAGCTGTCTAAAGAAACATTACTTTAACTGCCACATGATTATTATGCTCATTAACAGCTTAACAGCTTTCTAAATACATAAGAAACATTTTTTGAATGAAGTCAGTTGATGTTCTTTACCCCTTCGTCTGGGCCCCCTAGTGGCAAGGAGGCCCTTCTAGCTGTTCTTGTAACACAGTATTTTTTTTCTTGTTGAATCTCCTGCTGCTGTGCATTGTGGTGTTTTTTTAAGTCCAGGCTATATGTTCGTCAAACATTAACAAATCTGTTTAAGAAAGCTTTTTGTCATTGTTCCATTGTCGACTTATTGTGTTTTTTAATGCAACATTTCTGTAAACTGTTTCGTAACATCTAATGGGATGTGGTGATATTTTTCATTTATTTTAGTAATTTTTACACCAGCATTGTGTTTGTCAGTGCTTGCTGCTCAGGGGAGCTGTGTGGCTCAGCAGCAGGACCTCTTCAGCCTTTTCCTCGGACCACTGACTGTGACTATCACAGTGGCTGAATAATCTTCAGGCCTGTAATGAGCTAAAATGAACAGAGAAGGGGTAGCAGATGTGGTGTCACCATGGTCCACAGTTCCAGCTCAATCTCCAATTCAAATCTCTCAGTTACAGCCATGGCGTATTTGGCTACTAAACAGGCTATTTAGAACCACAAACCATCATTGTCAGAAGAAAACCTTAAAAACAAAGTATTAAAAGATGTATTCATTAATCTAGCATTAGCCTACCTAATAATACTTTTTTTTTTCTTGATAGTATACACTTTCTTCAGCTGAAGGGTAATGGAAGGGATTTGGGGGCTTAGGTGCCTCAGCTGCACATTGACTCAAATATAAAGCATCAATCCAACAAGGCATGAGTGCAGAAGGCATCTCATCATGTCTCTGTGTCATCTTAATTGCATGGGTGGATGACTTTTTTTCAGAAATGGGCACAGAAAATGAAACCCCATTTTTATACTATGCATGGCCATTTTTTCAGGAAGTAATCATTCAATTTTTTTGCTTTCTGTAATTACATTTTTATATAGTTGTCATTGTTACTAGCAGAATCTGCCTTTCCTGCAAATCTGTATACAAGTTCAGTTTTGCCATGTCAGACAATAAGGTCTTTCTTTACGGTGGTTGTTTGTGGTAAATCGCCCCAACCCACGGTTTGTTTGGCTGCACTGTCAACAGCAGTTGCTCTTTTCCTCTTGTATTTCTCCCAAAATACTTGCTCAAGGATTGTTGAATGAACTGGGACCTGAAATTAGAAATGTTCTCATCATTATCATCAGTAGTAACTGACTGAGACCTTTAAGTGTAATTCACGGAAAATCCTCCCATGGTCTTTTTCGGCACTTAGATACATCAAATAAGCCATTGAGGCAATTTTTTTAGTTTATCAACTACTAACGGAGGAATCCCAGAGAGTTGCTAACAGACGGACGTGGCTAACACTGATAAGCAAAAATAAGGTCACAAAGCAGGGAACATAGGACCCCGGGAACATAGGACCCAGGGAACATGCGTACGCTCCCGGTAGGAATTATAGCTCGGATGAACACTTCTTGAGATAGGTAAAATACAGACACACACACACACACAAATATAGATCCCTTGCTTTATAGTTAATTAATGTATGTATGTGTCCCTGGGTTCAGAATGAGAATGTATGATTATTTTTTTAAACCAATATGAGGCTTGTAACAATAAATAAGTAAAATAATAGGGGGAAATGGGATTAGAACTTGGAAAATAAGGATTATAATTTTAAAGAAAGTCAATCTCAAACGTATTTTTGAATGAAATTAATTGGACGAGACTAGACTTGGGTCCAATACGTATGATAAAATAGTCTAAAGTCAAGATCCATAATCTTTGTCAGAGTTTTCAACCACATCTCATAATCTTAATTTAGCAAGTAGAGCTAGGTCACCGTAAAGTACATGGCCTGAGCCAGTTCCATTGAAGACTGTGAGATTCGGGCATTGTCCCCCTATTAAGTACCTTTAACAAGTAACAGGTGTAAATACTGGCAAAAACATTCAGATCACATGCGGTGTACTAATCATGAGTGGCCCGGTCAAAAACAAAATTCCCATTTGTTCAAGGCTGATTTAATATGGTCACATGCTCCTACAGCTGGAGGGGCATGTGACCATATTAAATGTCTGGGTGTAAGAGACTTCCTAAAATGAAGAAAAACGAGCAATAAATATGTTTTTATTTCGGCAGTAAAAGTAAGATAAGCGTGTAAGGACGAGTGAAGGAAAACAGAAATAAGGGACAGGTCACAGAGGAAGTCTGCAAACTGGAGGAATAAAGGACCGAAGGGACTTAGAGTTAAGGAGAAACAAAGAGAACAAATAAACGAGTGAAGGTCATTTCTTAAGAGAGGGCAAGAAAATTCACCGTAAAAACAAAGCCTGGAAGACATAACTGTTAAAAGGTGTGTATGTGTGTGGCCAGGCAGCAGGTGCTGGTTGGTCCCTGCTCCAGTGAGCTGTGTCTGGGTGTCTGGGTGGCTCCACTCCCAGCTGGGGCACAACAAGTTCTGGAGTGTGTGTGTGTGTGTGTGTATGTGTGTGTGTATGTGTGTGTGTGTGTGTGTGTGTGTGTGTGTGTGTGTGTGTGTGTGTGTGTGTGTGTGTGTGTGTGTGTGTGTGTGTGTGTGTGTGTGTGTGTGTGTGTGTGTGTGTGTGTGTGTGTGTGTGTGAGGTGAAAGGAGAAGAGCCGCCATGTGGACGAGGTGATTAGATTAGCAGCATCTGAGGTCTGGGCGCTCAGCCTGGTGTCTGTCCAAGGGTCAGGGCTTTTCTCTCACCGTACATTCAGCTGCTCTGTGATTAGCGGCTGATGGGTGAAGTCACCCAAAACTTACAGCAGAGCCAACTTTTCTTCTCAGTAAACAAGTAAACAAGGTGACCGTGTTCCACATTTGCCAACATGTCTCCGCCCATCGAAAATGAATGAGCTCACAGCTGTGAGTATATTGGCTGGTGGTGATATACCAGTTATGTGAACATACAGAAGGACTGGAGTGTCAGCTGGCAATTTACTGTGATTAGTCCACTTATTGCTCAGGGGTTATATTATGTACTGATTCTGAGTAATTTTGTCACTCAAGACTTTAATCAAGAACTAAAAGTCCATTTGTTTTTGTCTTTTCACTGCATCTGACCACTTGTGAAAAGGCACATTAGGCAAAATGGATCATTAACTGTTTATCTATCTGTATATGGCTCTGTTTGAAAGAAAGGTTGCAGAAACTTCACAAGCTACTTCACATTAAAAGTTTTCCATCTGAGCATCATAGGGAAGCTTTTTTTGGATCAGCTATGGGAAATGCAGTGTAATTGTCACTTAGCAAAATGCTGTTAGTGGTGCTATTCTTTCATAGAAATTGGTCCACACAAGAACTGGGCACATTTGGCTATTTTGGTGTAATTGCAGGGAGGAATAGTGAAAGAAGAAATAGGCACTTTGAGCTGTTAGAATAAGGTCTGCAGGTGACCGGCTCTTACTGTGTTATGTTCTAACCAACAGCACCAATGTAGAAGGGGGACTCATAAAACTGACCCAGATTAGTGGCAATTGGAGGTAAATTTGGTGCATAACTTATTTGTAGTTGTAGGAAAGAGTCACATGTGTGTATCACTAAATTTGTTGTTGTAGAGAAAAATGCTTCAGCTTACTCACAGGTGCATAAATCCTTTTCTATGAACCCCAATTATGAAAGTCATATGTTGACATTTTTTTTGCAGTGAATATGGTGCAAAACCCATTTACACACATGTATCAAATCTTTTAAAGTCATGGACAACTGTTTGAATTTGCCGCTATGGGTCACAAATGCTGTTTTTTTATCACAAAGACACAAATTACTTTTGCACCATATATCTTGCTAAGAGTGGAGCAGAAATATTTGTGTCATAATTGTGTTGTGTGTGCGGGTGTGTGTGTGTGTGTGTGTGTGTGTGTGTGTGTGTGTGTGTGTTGTGTGTGTGACAGCTGGACTAGTTGCCAGCCAAGCAGCTAGCTAGTTTCCACACAATTCCACCATAATGTTTGGATATAGACATAATAATTTATGATTCCACCATACTTTCATGATGCTCAGGTTAGTGTATGATTTCAAGTGAAATTTAGTCAGATTTGACAATGGTCAAATGGTCAGTTAGTGCATGGATTCGCAGCCTCCAATTCGTCAGTGAAGGGGAAAGTTAAGGGAAACTAAACTTAGGTAAGTAGCTGAGTGACCGCTCCTCTCTTTGGGAACAGGTCCAGAACCCCCTCAGTCATCAGAGAGAGATTGGGCTTTCACATTCTGTGATTTCAAGAAATTTTACAAGACAGAGAGTCACTCAAAAAGGCCGGTTGTCCATGTAAAACAAGTGCACGAGAGGACAGGATTATGTGACGACTCTCAATGGAGAATCGGTTCAACACTGCAGTTGGAGCTGCTCACCAGTTCGGTGCTGAACAGGGCAAGGATCTGTATCGGCACACAGCGTTTCGAATAAATAGGCCATCACTTCTCAAAATAACTTCATGACTTTAATGCTTTGTCTAGACCCATATTTCATAAATAGATTTTTGTTGTGTACTGTTAAATGTTAGAATAACAAATTTAATCAAAAATCTGTTATGTGAGGTGGAATTGCTACCTCTACTATTTACATCCTGGGTAGGATCAGTGCACATGAGCGACTCATTTGCAGCCTCGATGCGGAGTGGTGTGGGTCTCCTCAGCAACACCGAAAACACTGGTTTAGGATTAGAAAAAAGGCTGCGGAATAGATTGGTACTGACAGGAATTGAACCCCGCTCCACTGGTTTAAAGCCCTCAGTTTTAGGCCTGTGTTGGTGATATTCCTCCATTCATTTACTGTAGACAAGTGGAAGAAACCATTTACTCTTCACACTTTGGTCAGGCAAAACGTCACACACACACGCTTTGCAAGATGGACTAAACTGTGGCAAAACATCGGAACTATTATTCACAAGCTACATATCACTTGAAAATTCTGACACTAAAATGACATTTTTAAAACGGACAAATCAGGAGACTAAGTCAACTAATGTTCACAAAGACCCTGAAAAACTAATTCCCATAAATTAAGAAAGAAATTAAGAAAATAGAAGTAAATTATGTACATATAACTTTTCATCCATCCAATGTTCACTACACTTCCAATGAGGCCACGCCCACTTATGAGACAGGAAACATACAGTTGAAGTAATTGGTGCAGCTTGTAACGTGTTATATTTGGTTATAGAGTTGTTACGTTATATATTTACTGTTGGGTGAAGGTGTGATGTTTGAATAGGTGTTGGAAAGGGGACATTTATTGGTTATAAAAATAACAGAACACAAGCTTGTTCATGTTGTTGGTGTAGATCATCTGTACAATCAGGGAAAGTGGAAACAGGTGTGCATCATTAGGTTCTCTGGCAGTAAATAACATAACATACAGTAATATAACACTCAAGTTTTTGCACCCATAGGTCATCAGTGACTGAGGAATACTACATTACATCTTTTTTGTTGTTGTTGTTATTAGCTCACCCATGGTTACCTGAGCAAGTGGGAAGCAGTGAGGTGAGACTGAGAGGGTAAAGTTCCTCTCTATGATCTGTAGTGCTTTGTAGTTCTCTGGACAACTGAAATGTCTCAACATCTGCAGATATTCAGTGGATGAATGCAAGGGACTGTGGTGATCCCTTGACTTCCCCACTAGCACTAGCACCAGTAGGTGAACATCTGTGGTTTTTACATCTGTGTACAGTTAAATACATTTTAATGAGATTTGGTAATTACAGTCATGCTCCCCTCCCTGCAAAACAAATGACCCATCAGCCTTGGCTGTACTTTGTGTTAATGCTAATTAGCAAATGTTAGCATACTAACAAACTAAACTAACACGATGGACAAGGCTATCAGGTGATTTTTTTTTTTTTCCAGTACGTGATGGCCACTTGGATACAAATTGTCAGCAAGGCTCTGCACTGTGTCCAGCTTTCTTAAAGGGGATATAAAATGAAAAAGTCACTTTTTCAATGCTTGTGCACATCCATTTGGGCATCCAGATTGCCTACAAACCCACAAACTGTGAAATAAAACAGCCCAGTCAGTTTTCTGTGGGCTGCTGATTAGGATTCAACAAGCCATTCAACCATGGCACCATTCATATGTGACAAGCAGGCACATTAGAAGGAGGCACATCTGAGGATCTCCACCCATAGCTTGTGAACTACCTTTCCAAACTGCACCAATCAGAGGAGACTGTGCCTTTTCAAAGGGGGGCTAAAATAGAGAATTTCAGACAGAGGGTGAATACCATAAAAAAAATGGATGTAGCATACCGGTCAGGGTCTGTTCTCTCAACTTGATCCAATGGTACTTGCCTAAGGGAGTCTCCATCTTATCAGACCGAGAAGAAGTGAGGGCCAGCAGCTGTCACTCAAGAGGCCGCACCCCTAATTATCCATAAACTTTACCTCCAACAAAATAAAAACTAGCTAGCCTGGTACAAAAAAAATTCAGCAATACATACCTGCAAAGTGTTATGTGTGACTCGTAGGTAAAGTCCTTATTCAGGTTCAGGTACATTTTGGAAGGCAGGAACTACAACTAACAACCTACAAGTGGAATTAGGTAGAAAAAAATGGGGTAAAGGATCTTGGAAATATTACTGCTAACAAAAAGTGCCTTCAGAAAGAGTTCTTCCCTGACCTGAGACCTGAGAATGTGGTGCCTTTGTGCAACTATGTGACAGGTGAAAAATAGTCAACTGTGTTCATAATGAGACACACATTACTGGTCACTTTTCGGCTGAAAGCTTTGGTATAAAGCTTTCTGCGTGTACCAATCACTAAGGCTTACAGAGAGCGTTCATTTAATCCTACAATATGCAACAAAAATCTCTGCGGCTCCTGAATAAATTCTTTCCTCAAACAAACTTTTCACTTGTGTCCTTTTTATGTCTTTGGTTTGTTGCTGCACACTCCTTATTACACAGGTTTCACCTAACAAGCTACTTAAGTCGGACTGTCAGTCACACATCCATATTCAGAGTCCTCCTTTCATTGTGAATAATCTCTTTAAAATCCCAGCCTTTCTGTATGAGTGATGCTTGTCTCTCCGTCTCTCTTGTCAGGATTGGCTGGTGTGGCTGGCAGCCAGGGTACCCAGGTGCAGTGCTCGAGGTACCCAGCTGTGAGGCCACCAGCCCAGGCATGACTCATAACAGCGTCCCCCTGTCATCCTGTCAGTCACGGCTGACAGAGGCCTCAGCAGGACACACAGCACAAAGGGTGACAGGGTGTCTGATGGCAAGTTTAAAATGTGAGAGGGCACAAGAGGTGTGTGTGTGTGTGTGTGTGTGTGTGTGTGTGTGTGTGTGTGTGTGTGTGTGTGTGTGTGTGTGTGTGTGTGTGTGTGTGTGTGTGTGTGTGTGTGTGTGTGTGTGTGTGTGTGTGTGTGTGTGTGTGTGTGTGTGTGAGTGCATTATGGTTGTGAAGTACACTATTGATGCGTAACATGGGATGGAGAGAAATTGCCCGGTCACTCTCAGCATGAACAATTCTCTCTACTGATCTCGTCATCCTCGTCTCTCTGCATTACAGAGAGCAGACCTTCAGGTGGAAAGGTTTTTTTCTGCAATGTCAGGCAACAATTTTAGTGTACTTTAATGAATTTCATTAAATATTATTAACCTCCAGTACATCATGATTAACTTGCGTTAGTTATCATCAAGTGGGTTAAGCTTGAACCATAGACTATATATAAATGAACCTTGCACACCTGTCGGGGTCCGTTCTCTCAACTCGATCTAATCATCCTCACCTACTGGAGTCGCCATCTTGTCAGACTTTGACTCTTATTTCGTCTTGCCCAAAAAAGGGCTTTGATGTGATGTCGGGGGGAGGGAGATACGTCCATCTGGCTGACGTATACTTTCAAGGAGAAGTGAGGGCCAGCGGCTAGCTGTCACTCAAGAGGCCGGGGCCCTAATTATTCATAAACTTTAACCTCCAATAAATTAAAAACTATCCTGGTACAAAACAATCACCCCCCCCTTAGTGTTGTCATTGAGATATGACCTAAACATATAGACAAGAATTTTTTTGTACCAGGCCTTAAACAGGTTAAATTATGCTGCAGCCTGTTTAACATGGGGGTCAATTAGAAATTGCTCTATTATGCAAACTGCTCAAACTACTCCTAGTGGCCACTTGGAGAACTGCAGTTTTTGGCACTTTCGTGTTGGATCAACCACGAAGTCGCTGTGGTGGGGGCTTGGCTTGAACTCTAACCTAATACAACATGCCCTATACAGATTTGTCATTTTGTAGTGTGTTTATGGATTGACTGTTTATCCCCACTCTCTCCACAACTTTAATGTTTCTACTTTCATTTTTCGTTTTTTGATCCATCCAATCTATTTTGAAAAGTACTCTTTAGACTTGCTAGTGCCGGCTGTTCTCATGAATTTTTCGTACATAACAACTAAAAGTAATGTGCAGTGATTTGTTAGTCTTGCACACATTTATGTCGAGGGTATTCAACGTATTAAAAGCAGCAAACGTAGTATAAGATGGCAATTCTACACTTAAGAGGGCTGGTTGGGCTGGTGGATGGGTCCCAAAACACACGACTTTCATCAACTGACTTTTGTAGCACTAGCTAGAACTGTGTTCTCTGCACTTACCCTATAGGGCCTGACCCGCCAGGCCACGCTGTTCTCAAAATTCACTCTGGCTTGAATGAGGTTGGGTTCATTTAAAGGTATTGTTTTTTTTTGTTTGTTTCGTTTTGATTTTAAAATGCAGATCTTAAAGTGTTTGATGGCATTAACAATTTATGGTCTGTGATCCACTGGGCGTGACTGATATCGATATCTAAAACACTTATGGATAAAAAAAAGCAGCTTTTTAATCAGGCTCGACTCCAAAACTGCTGCCTGGCTCGGGTTGGACTTGGACAGCAACTTTGCGGGTTCATGTAGGGTCGGCTGATCATAGCTATATCACCAGCAGTTTTCACTTATCCAGTAAAATATCTAAACATCTAATGAATAGATTATCATAAAGTTTTATACAGACATTCTTGATTCCCTGAATGATAAGATATACCTTTTTCATTCTTGTCACTTACAAAAATTCTACATTTTGCCGTGTATTGAGAATTTTGATACATACAGCATATTTATACAACACTTACTACCTGCTTTATTATCAAAAATGACATTGAAATCTTAATTATTAAAATATGGAACCTTTCGATTTTTTTTTTTAAGAAAAAACACCGGGCCCTGTATATGAATAAGGTTTAACATCCATTCAATCTTACTTCCTTGACCCTTATCTCTCTTCCCCCACCGTACTCCTTCCACTGTCCCCACACCTATATCACACCCTGTCTCTGTCCCATTCATTGTGTCCAGCCATGTGGAAGTGATGATCTGTGAGCCCACCTCTCAATGCTTGTACTATGGGAATGACCCATTATTCCACACTTGGGTAAGCAGCACAAGACCGTATGAATAAAAGCCTTCCCCTGCTGACACCAGAGGTTCACACCTCCTCTTCTCTTTTTCCCATTTTCATTCCCAGTTCACCCACCTCCTCACACTCAACCATTCTCCCAGAACAACAGCAAGAACAAGTAATTTACAATTCATGTCACTTGTGGTCATGACTCTTCACATAAATGCAGTTCCAACTAGCAAACTAAATCAGCAAATTCACTTTGTTCTGAGTGAGATTTACTTGAAATTAAATGCATTACTTCACTCAATGGTAAAAACAAAACAAACTGGTAACTCTGATTGCAGTTGAATAGCATGTAAAATCCAGATGTAAGTTTTACAACATGTCGTAAAGATGTGATCATCCGGTCCAAAGCTACAAGGTTGTCAGCAGTTCATTTGGTTTCATTAACAGGAGTGAGCTTACCCAACAGGGAAACAAAAGCATGCGGCTCAGCAACATAATAGATTTTCAGGACTTTCAGGACTAGGACTCTATTACCCATCATTACTAATATGTTCATCATATTAAGTAAAAGGGCCTCTTGTTTGCTGCTCTTCTCATGTTGACACTGTTAATACCAACTCAAAACATCCTCCTCTTCATCAGTTCAGGTGCACATTGCCACAGCACTCATTTTCATCGATACTGAAAACATACGTATCATTGTGCTGCTCTGTTCCACACCTCTCTAACATAGAAATACAAACAGAATAGAAATACTCTTGACTGCAGTTTTTACATTGCTGTTAAGTTACTGTCACTGATAGTTAAAGCTTCCTTCACGGATGTTCCACATTAAATGCCCTCCAACAGCTTCAAAGACCATGATCTCTCCTGTTCCTGGTAGGAGTGTTTCATTGGCTGTAATATCGCTGTGGCTCAGAAATCTACTCTTACATACCTGGACACTTATCTTCTTTTCTTTGTGCAATAACTCTTTGTGCAATAACTTAATCCACCACTTAATAATTTAATCTTACTGCTAATTTCTGTCATATACAGTCATACATATTTTATCTTATGCACTTTCTCTACATTTAACTTATCTGAATTAATTTACCGTCGATTTTATTTGACCTGTATTCTTACATCTACTTTATATATATTTAAAAAGTTCATTGTTTTACTTTCTGTATTTATTTAGCTTAGAGTTTATTGTTTATCATATACTGTATTCTTTTAGACCTCTCTTGTGTTTTTGTAAGCTGCTGGAAACTCAATTTCCTTGCGAGAGTCATCCCAAAGGGATCAATAAAGAGAAGTCTAAGTCTAAATTGTAAACACAAAACTGCTTGCAACACTTCTCTGTCGTCATCGGGTTCAACCAGCCAATAGCGCGCCAGGTGAAAAAAAACGGCTTGGTAATTGGATCCAGAAAAAAGGTTTAGGAAATATTAGGATAAGACCTGGGGTACGTTTCACAAACTCTGAGTCTAACCCTGAACTCTGAGTTGATGGTTCCAAAACAGCTGATTTGAGTTAGTTGGATTAACTCGGAGTAGTTTCACCTACCAGCATGTTATGCGTGCACCACAAGTATAACAAGACAGCATCAATGAAGCCCCGATTCAACGAGTCACTATGGCAATGGGGAAGAGGAGTGCTATGTTTTTCACACCTCTGGAATTGGAAATATTAATGCACTCATACGGTGAGTTTGAGCACGTTTTTCAATGAAAGTGTAACCTCGGGAGAACATTGCTGCTCGGGTCAGTGCGTAAGACATAAACGTGCATAAACGTTTAAATCAAGTCCTGTTGCGATCACAAAAATATCAAAGGGGGAAAATGTTTGGGTGGTAGCCTATTCATTTATTTCATTTAGGTGCATTCCCGTGGGGGAGAAGCACACTAGGCAGCAGCTTAAGATGAAACATAAAAACATTGTTTAAACCGGTAAGACCTCTGCACAAGCTCATGGGGGTACCTCATTTTGAGCATGTTTTACATTGTAAAGTAAATATTAAGTGGCTGTTTGACTGTACAGTTGTTTTATCCCCAACATAATGCTGTTTTCACACACATAAATGTCTTCTCATCTATATCATGTTCTGTTAATACACTAAGCATATTTAAACTAACACAGACTTCTACTCAGCCAACAGAAAGAAAGCAGACTCCTGTAAAACGGGTGGTGGCCCAGCACCGCCACCTCTAACAAAGGCAGAGGAGCTGGCCCTAAGCCAGAATTTAGGAAGGCCAGTGACTGAGGGAATCCCTGGAGGGAGCTCATCCTCTGAGCTCACCCCCCAAGACACAAGTGCTTTTATAAAATGTACTATATATAAATATATATATATATTTAGGCCTATTCACAAAAATATTTATTTCCCTTTCATGACTTTTTTACTTTTGTCCCAGCAGATTCTGATGGTGCTATCTGCCTTGTGGAGCCCCTTCACGCCACAACAGACCTTGTAACTGTGAGTAGGCAATACTCCAAAGATTGTCAAATGCTAGTTTAAATATACTGAAACGTCTCACTTATGTAGGATGAAGAGGAAACTGTATCTGCTGCCTTTACAAAGGAGGATC
This sequence comes from Echiichthys vipera, assembly GCF_963691815.1. Lineage (NCBI taxonomy): Eukaryota > Metazoa > Chordata > Actinopteri > Perciformes > Trachinidae > Echiichthys > Echiichthys vipera. The sequence continues at coordinate 8,014,881 of NC_139841.1, forward strand.
CAGAAAGGCCTACAGTGTAAACATCTTGATATGTTACTGATTGTCTTTCCATTTACATTTCTTAACATTCTGGTGGAATATAGAGTGACATTTAGCCTACACTGAAGTATTAACACATTCTCATCCTTTAGAATGGATGTTCAGTAAAAACCAGAGATTCATTCTGTGGAATTTATGTGCAACTGTATAATGTCCTCCTTGTATGTATTCCCAGTTACCAGTCAAAGACATTTATAAAAGTCACTTGCTGAAAAAAAAATAAAAACAGACAAAGAAATGTATACTTGGACCAACAGATTAGGAGGGCAGACCATAGAGGTAGGTGCACGGTCACAAGGGAATGATGTTAATTATGTTAACGATTGGAACATTAACTAAACTAGCTCTTGTATTTGCAGGAAATAAAGAAGACCAAATGAAATGCGTATTATGTCTTTATTTAACTGCTGTGGTGGTAGTGGTGGTGGTGATGATGGTGGTGGTGACTCACTCACTAAAGTGCTGATGGCATATGATGTCTCTGACCGCTCTGCCGTCCAGCATAGCTGACAGTTGGATGGGGTCATCATCAGGGTCTTCAATTTGGAGCGCACGGTGTTGCTCTCCTCTAATAGTGGCAATATTATGAAGGACAACACATGCCACAATAATATCACAGGCCCTCTCATGGCTCACCCTGAGGTGACGTAAGCACTGGAAACTTTCAGCAGGCCTATGGTCATCTCAACCCGGGGGCCTGGTTCAGGGTCAGGGTAAGGGGTCGGCAGCCTTGGTTGGCATGGGTAACCCCGTCACCCAGCAGATGGCCATCAAACTCTCCTGTAATGTATGATGGATATATTAAAGTATATTAAAAGGAGGGAGACAGGTAAATTATGCAGTATTGTGCAAAACTTAAGGCTGCTTACCACGTTGCAGTCTGTTGCTCATATCATTAACGGTACAGGAAATAACACAAAGTAGACAAGGACCCAAATGCAGACAAGGACACGGAGTAGGGTACTAAGCAAATATTTAATAACAAAAACAAAGGGATTCAATTACAGGGGGAAAAGTATACTACGAAGGATGACGAGACGGTCGAGGGTAACAGGAACGGGTGAAAGACGAACAGTCGGGGATGTGGACAAGGGAACGGGATCTCAGGAAACTACAAAGGAAAAGAACAAGGAAACAATCATTAATAACCAAACCAACAAGGAACGAAAATACGATCAAACGAGAAACGGAAGCCAACTGACGAGAAGTTACCACATTAATGAGAACAGCGGTCTGGCACCGAATGTGTCCCACATCCGGCTCTTTATGCTGCCACCACTGATTGGGAATCAGCCACAGCTGGGCGGAACCAGGCCTACCAGACAAACAGAGGGTAAAGACACATGCAGGGAAAAACAGACAGAGGGAGACAAACCAACACAAAAGAAAGAGGGAACGGCCTGACAGGACATGGATCCTGACAGCTCAAGTTAGACTCCCGATAAATCCTCGAGTCATGAACAGATATTCACCTGCAATCCTGTATTGATAAAGATGGGTAGTAGCCGTAGCACTTCTGTGCCTCTTTCTGACCACTCTGCATACAGTTGCCTCACTCAAGTGCTCTGCATCTCCGACGTTGTATAAAAAAACTCCCATTTGTAAAAAAACGCAGGGCAACACACAATATCTGCTGGGATGTGAGAGCATGACTTTGGTTGGTAATGTTGGAATTGTAAGGACAGATTAGATTGTGTATTTAAATGACGGACTGTGAAGTGAAACAGTACCGCTCAAAAAGATAATTGTCTGGAAATGCAAGAACGTCTATGCGCGGCCTGATAATCATCTCCCGACGAATATTTAATTCTCTGCGCAGTATTGCTGCACCTACATCCACGGGATCATTATCAAAAGGACATGCCATGGTAGTGGAAATAGTCGCCACCTAATATAACTTCTAAAGTAGGCTTACTCACTTATTTTAGCAGTGATTTTCTCAGAAAACAGACGGAATTATAGCAGAACTATACTACGTCAAAACTCGCCTGCTGACTGAATGAATGAGGAAATCAAACACCCTGTGTGGCTGAAAGAGGGCGGAGACAGAGAGAAACTCAAGGTTTGTTTAGAAAAATCTGGTCCCGACCAGGTTAGGTTCATAGAGGATGTTACCATGGTAACTGACCGAGAGGTTAGGTTAACTCTCTCTGTGAAACAGGCTAGAGTTACCCCTCTGTCTCTGGTTTGAGTTACCTCCCTTTGTGAAATTGAAAGCTCAGAGTTGCCCTCATTTCAGGGTTAACAGACTCAGAGTTTTCACTAAACCTGCTTTGTGAAACGAACCCCTGCTCTTTTCCAGACCCTTGTGCAGAGCGAATTCAAATCTTAGGCAGAAGGGGCGGGGATACCCAGTCAAACCTCTCATCAGCCTTTGTCTCAATCTGGTCATCTTTGAATAAAAACTTAACTGAGCCAAAACATAAACAGCATTGGAGATGTCTTTGGTGAAATGGATTCATAATGTCAAAAGAACTCAAACTCCATCGACTGATGAAAGATCTTCTATCTTTATGCAAATATAGATCTTGCGTAGGATGTACATTTCATAGTCGTCACACAAGGACATCTTAGATAAAAGGCACAGCTACTTTTTATTCTTTAAGGACTGGGGAAGTTCTTGACACAACTTGTTTTTTTTTAAGTGTTTTTATTGAAGCATGGTTTGACTAAATGTGGAGAGGACAGTTTGTAACAGGTGGAGGGAAGGGATGGGAGGCGTGAGATGGAGAAAAATTGGCTAATAAACGTTGAAGAGGGAGCATCAAGCAAAGACGGAGATGCTAGAAAATAGCCCCATAATTCATTAGAGGAAAGGAGGTGATGATTTCCTCCTGGCTTCATACATGCTCTGTCGATGTCTGATACAAGCCTCTTCTTTTCATGCCCAGCCTCTTGGACCAGCGACCCAAATTTACTAGAGCCAAACATAAAAAACGATTGTCAAAGACATTGGTATATCATTTTCTCAGGGCATATAAGTATAACACCATGTAGGCCTGCAACAAACTCGTGAATGACCTCACCCTGAATACAGCAAATCACTGCAACAAGTGATTACAGAGGTTTGGGTTATTAGCATGAAATATCAGTCTAATTACAGTTGGGTACGACCCATTATCTGCCAGGTAATCCATGAACAAGCCTGTCCCCTCTGGGAGATGCAGCAGAAGCCACAATGCACAGGAAAATAAGGTTTCAAGAGGGTTCTTTGTTGAGAGCAGTGCTTATTGCATCAGGAGAGGCTATTTGGGAAAATAAATTGTAATCCTGGGGTGGTTCTTGACAATATGAATTTGCACAAGATACTTGTCCTCTCTTTTTTTTTTTTCTTTCTTCAAGCCTCATTGACAGGAAAATTAATTACGAGTGAAAGGTTGTTCCTGCTCATTGTACTTTGATTTTATTGTCCTGTAGAGCCTCATTACAGATAGACAGATGGAGTCTTTTATTTGCAGATGGAAAAGAAGGTTTCCACATTTTGAGACAAATTAAATTTAAAAAAAAAAAGCAAAACCACACATCTGATTCCTTTTTCTGTTTCCACATTTTAGTCAGTGGGAGCTTTTATGTCTCATTTCCCTTTTTTATAAGTATAGCTGATCACATCTGGTGTATAAAGTCCTTATGAAGTCCTTACCTGCACTTACTGACTGACCAACTGACTGTAGACCAATGTTTAAACGTAAAGACAGTGTGAGTAATCTGTCAGCTCAACCCCCAAAGGAGGCTCAATATTGTTAGCACACACTATCGTCCCAAAATAGTACAGACCCACCAGAAACCCCCCGAAAATCCTAACTTCCACTCCATCATGTTTTTCTTATTTACTTTCTTTTATAAGTCAATTAAATATTTAGACATACAGAATATAGCTCAGAGCACTAAGAATGTTCTGGCTACACTTGCATTAGTCACTATCCTAAGACCTTTTGTACTTTTCAGAAGGAACAGCTGGGAATTCTGAGACATGCTCTGAGGTCCTTTGTTGGAGTAAATTGTCTATTGCCATTCAATGATGGATACGTGAATAACGTTCCCACTGTAGCTCAGAAAAGGTCACTGTGCCACACCTGCTGACATTCCTGTTCTGCACGTCAATTGTCATCTTCTTTAGCCCACGCAATTACACACGGATCTATGGAAGTGATGGGGGAGGAAGGGGTATAGATTATGTAAAGATGGTTGTTTACCATGGTCCTGAGAAGACTAAACACTGCTGCTTCCTAACACTGATTAGACCCCAACCAGGAATTCAATTCGATGCACTTAAGATGCATCTGAACCAAACCATTCAATACCATTGAGTCCACATCTGTGTCAATGCATAAGCATGTGCGTGGGCTGGTACTGCATGCAAATCCCCAGATGTCGAAAGGTTCCCCTCTTATGTTTTATCACCATTATAATGTTATTTTTAGACTAATTTGCTCATTCACATTTGTTTACAATACGAATGAAAGCCAGTCAACATAAAACAGTCCTTTCAAACATGTAACTGATTATTAATAATGCCTTGGAGCTATGTTTATACATGCAACAGCTTGAGTCATATGTTTCAGTGATATCTGGTGGAGTAGAGGATTACTGGGCATTAACTAACACATGTTCAACAACAGTTTTAACAGTATGGCTTTCATAAAACATTCCAAACAGGTCAACACTTGTAGTTCCAGTTGATATTCTTAACAAAAACTAAAGGATTGGGTAACAGGCCACACAGAAGTTAATAAGCTGTTATGAAATGATGAAGGTGCATGCGACCTACACATGTCATCAGTACATGACTGTCAGGATGAGAAAACTACTCATGGTAAATATTTGTTATTACTGTTTAAATAAAGCATTTCTGATTCAGAGAAACCTGCATCGATACTTCACTCGAGATGACTCGTAGCTTTAGCCACGTTCAAGTGGTTTGAATCAATACAGCTTCATGTTGGACATTAAGCCTGGTGCATCGATTCAAATCACTGAGCATTACAGTCCTAGATCATAGCATAACACAACAATAGATCGATTGTATTCCTAATGTCTTCTTTATCCATTTTGAATGTTGAGTTTCTTCTAGTCAGACAAATTAGTTGTATGGTAAGGATGTCCTCTTACCTTTTCTTAGGTGACAGTTTTGGCCCTACTCCAGCCTTCCTCAGATCTGCTGGTTTCTTCCGGCTAAGAAAAGGTAAGAGGACATCCTTACCATATAACTAATTAGCCTGACTAGAAGAAACTCTAAATTTAAAAATAACACAATGTCAGGATTAAAGCTTCATTTCCTTTTGGGTCCACCCATGCTAAGCTTGATTGTGTCATGGTACTGTAGCAACAGACACCTACTGAACCGATGTACAGCCAAAATGCTTCACAGCAAATGTCAACCAGCAGCAAAGAAAAGTGTGATGGTTCCTCTTGATACCAGTTTTCTCCTTTCTGTTCTTTCTATTGTACTCAACAAGCCACACCATCCCCCCATAGCTCACTCATCCACCTCCCCACAGCTTCCCCAGCCTTTGCTCTTTGTTAATCATCGGCCAAATTCAGGCTACTCCCTTCCACTCTGTGACTCGGTGTGGAGTCATGAAGCACCCTGCATTAGACAGCCATATCCGCAATGCCAACACTCTTCCGTCCTTCATGACAGCCCTCAAAACATACTTTCTTTTAACCTTGAAACTTCTTTTTCTTTTCTTGTTTTGTTCTGTTTAGTTTGATTTAGTTGCTATAGTGAAAGTGTCGGCCTTTCTTTTACAATATATTCTTGTTTTTTCAATTCTGATGTTTAAAAAAAACACTAACCTCTTTGTATTCATTTGAAGTTACTGTTGTCTAAAATGCTGAAAGCAAATGGCACATGAAATTTTTTTTTATTATTATTATTTATATTTTTGAGATCAAAATTTCTTTTAGTTTGAACTTCAGCACCTACAAAGAACATTGAGGACAACATCTCTGTACAATATTCTTGCCATCCACCGTATGGACAGGCCTCAGCAGAACACCACGATGAAGGGAGGGGGCAGGGGTCTGTGGGAAATTCATTTTTTTACTGCTGTATTTCTCTTCAGAGGCAGGCTGTCTTCAAAGACATACTTTCGATGAGAAGAGCTTCTAAGTCTGTGCTTTTGTATCTCCATCAAAGAGTCGGAGGGGCCCCTGGGAAGGTGACAAAAGATGGACCACAGGAGAGCCGGGTCACATGACTAATAAAAGATTTAGCTCATGTGAAACTACAAAATAAATTCTAAATGTTGTTGTCAAAATGAAAGTCAAAGTGTTGTTCAAGCTTGAAATTTGTGATTTTCTTTTAAATATCCTCTGGAATATAGCGTATGTCTTATTTAATACATCAAATAAAGAAAAACAACAAAAAAACAGGTGAACCAAGTGTCAAGTTAGACAAAGTTGTGTGTATATATACATATACATATACATATACATATTTATAATTAAAGGATGGAAACAAACAATTTTGGAGGTCAGGATTGATTGAGACTTGAGAGTGTTAGTTTTGTAATGTCAAGTACTCACCACACGACTTAAGTCCTGATTTTCCACTCGCTGACAGATATTGGAGCTCCCTGACAAAAGCCCCAGATCGGAGGCAAATCGGGGTTTGCTCAGTGCTTTCGCCTCGGGCAGATCTCATTACTATGGAAAGCTACTCAGTAGCGCAATCTATCTAAAGGCCATTTTTGGTTCTCGTTAACGTGGGAGGACTTACTGGATGTAGAAATCTTCGCGTTCCCAAGTCCATCCCCAAGGGTCAAGCACCAAAACAACACGAGGAACAATAGGAAAAAAATGCTGGAGGTGTTTCACAACAGCTCTTTTTGGTAAGGTCTAAAATTATGCCTACATACATTTTTTTAGTAGAGGGTCTGAGGATAATTATGAGCCTTTCGATTGGTATCCAAAAAAAAATTTGAAGGTGATCTCCTCTTCCCCGCATGTATGGGAGTGAATGGGTGAATGTGCTTCCGGGCACAGGAACACCACTTAAACAGGCAAGTGCTGCAGCACCGCACTTGATCGCTAAGCCCACGCTGGCATACGATGAGAGTGCCTGGGTCATGGGGACCTGGGTAGTCTGCTCTGCCTGTGACAGTCTGTTTCTGTGGCCAGGCTGTGTCCACTCATGCACAGCCAGTCAGAAGCATAGTAGGGCAGGTCCTGCCGTCACCTAGGAAAAAAATCAAGCCCCAACCACAGCAATTTCCTGGTTGATCCAATGCAAAAGTGCCAAAAATGTCAGTTCTCCGAGTGTCCAGTAGGGGCAGGTTTCATAATAGAACAATGTCTCATTGACCCCAATGTTAAACAGGCCATTTTTGACCATTTTTGAAAGGCCTGGTACAAAAATCATTCTAGTCTTTGTGTTCTAGTCTTAGGTCATATCTCTGTGACAACACTCTGAGGGGGGTGATTTTTTTTTTTTTGTACCAGGCTAGTTTTTATTTTATTGGAGGTTAAAGTTATGAATAATTAGGGGCAAAATTGGAGATAGGTTTGCAAGCTATCTCATATAGCCCACTGAATACTTGTTAGCTGGTCCAACAACCGAAGTGACAACCAGACATGTGCCCATACCTGTGAATAAGAATGACATACTGGCTTAAATGCTAATGTGCAGCTCAGTATGTGGCTCTTGTATGTTGTAGCACAGACTGGTATGTAAAAGAGAGGACACGCTGACCTGAAGGAGAAGATGTATCGTTTTGACTGTTCAAAAGACAACACAGGATGTAATTAACAGAGCTGAGACATTCATTGGACTCTCTCTCTCTCTTTTCATTCTCTGGTCTAGACAAGGACATTCGGGCTAGAGAGGACATGAAATCATTGAGCATGTTGATTGTGCATTCTTGAGTAATGAATCATTTTGAGATGAGGGCATTTTGTCAGTTCTTGGGTTGTTAATTCTCTGTGACAGAGCACAGCCTGTGCTCTCTCCAATCCAGGCTGGACATGTTGTATCTGACGGGGACAGAAAAAATCTGGTGGTGATCATAGTGTGTGTTTGGATTTTGGCAGATTTAGTTTGCTAATGAAAGTCATCTGTACAACTGAGATAACCCCACCAAATGTCTGTTGCTACTTCTACATGAGAGAATGAGAGAGACGTGGTGGGAGCGAGTTTATGACAAAGAAAAAGACTTAATTGAGTTAAAATGCATGGCTCACGCTGAAAATCAAGTGTGATGGAGCTTTGAGATTTGGGTCTCGACAGTGCTGCCAATCTTTGAATGTTTCCAATGTGAGTTTACTTTTGCCCCCCACATCGTTTTTCACATTGAGCAAATTACATTATCCTACTCAACACAAAGTAAAAGTCCAAAACACTTCACCGCTGCAGTGCAGAAGCACATGTTATGACTATCCAGTCATTAGTATCTATCTATCTGCCTATCTATCTATCTATTTGCCTTTCTATCCATCTATCTTGTACAGATACAAAAAAAACTGGAGTGGTGGTACAATGTCACGTCAGTTTTTGGAAAAAGTATGTTCCTTATATATACACCGTTTAAACGTGTGAGCTTCTTGCCCAACAACATGTAAGAAGTGATGCCATAGGTGTGTGAGGTGATGCCAAATGATTTGTTAGCTTCAGGAGGGCCTTCACCCTTACAGTGTGGTATTTTTATGTGGCAATTATATGTAGACATTTTATACTACCCTATTATAATGCCTTCAAATTATTGGAGAGAAAAGCAGTGCCACAGGGTCTTATTGAATACTACGATTGGGGGACACCAAAGACACCGTAGAGAACGTTTCTCCTATAACAATTTGGTTAAAAGGACAACAACAAAAAAAGCCATCTAGTGAGACAGCTATACAATCACGGAAAAGATATCTTCAGATATGTCAAGTTAAAGAGATACTTTACCCATTTTAATCCATGTCTGTGTCATGGCAATGTGGGCATTATGTCCAGATGAAAGGTGTTTGGCCTGTCTCTGTAGCGGCCCCAGAGGAATGGAGCATCAGAGATGTGCCAAAATCCGTCGAATGATGCAAAATGCGTAGTTTTGTGTCATCACTCTATGCCGATTTCTCCAAAATGACACATTTCAGACCATTCAGCTAATTTCTATGCTCCGTTCCTGCTACTGAGACAGGCCAAACACGGTTCATCTAAACACAATACACAATCACATGGCCATGACAAAGACCTGGATTAAAATGGATAAATAACCCTTTAATTTTTACACCAACACTCCGTGATTTATGCTACAGCTTCAATAAGTACCGAGTTTAGTATGAAACTAGTTACAGCATAAGAGGTATGACTTCACCCTCAAGATTTATTAAATTATGGGAGCAAGTCCTGCTGCCGGTTGGGACGCTCGTTAAATTCCTGTTTGTAAAACATCTTTGCTGGTATATTCATTTATCCACCCATGGCATGAACAAACATTGGAAATACATACAAGCTCTGGGCGACATCAGAAGGAATTACTGAAAGGGAAGAGGCAGAGAGAAGGAGACTATCACCTTATTATAACCTGACCCTAGGGCACCGGATTTCTACCAGCAAGAGCTCAGGAGTTGGTCACTTGTGTGATGTAGTACACAAAAACACACACACATGAATATCTGATCATGAGCGCTTTTAATGAATAGTTGAGCTGCCTTTAAAAGCAAACTGAACTCCAAGCTGCTCATTTGGAGCTGCTCAGAGGCACTGACAGAAGGATTCAAACTGCCGTGAATGTACAGGTATATATGAATGTGAAGCACCACAGGCCCAAACACTTCCCTGGTTAAAGCTGTGTTAATCCATTAAAATAAATAATAAGCAACTGTAAAGTGTCCCTTTGCCTCTTGGTTATTGTTTTATGGCACATTTACATTTACTCGACAACCCTGATTCCAGCAGTAAAGTAGCAAGAAGCAGTTTTCAGCAAAAACTAAATCACGGACAGAAACAGAGCTTCAAGTCAGAATACCCAGCAAACAAAAATGGACGGTAATGTGTCCCTTGCCAAAAAGGGTCCCATCAAGTAACACAAACCACGGCATGGTTATGAGGTGAACGGTCGGATGGTGACCATTCAATAATGGTCCATGCTCTCCATTACATGTAGTGAAGTAACTTTTTTTTTTAAATGTACTTTCTGGCATTTTTACACTTTTATTTTGTTATCTTAAAATTCTCCTAATAAGTGTATGGCACTAAAATGTAAAAGAAATCCACCAACTAGTCAATATTCAATTCTCATATATTTCTGATAAAAGTCTGACCAATCATTTTATTGCGGCCAAATAAATACATGGAGCGACAGCTGATCAGATTATTATTGCAAGAGGGTTTTTAAACTGTTTCGCGCCATCACACCATGAGGGGAAATTGTTTTTACGGACGATCGATCGCTTCAACAACTTATACTCTTTGGCTCTGTCACCGTGGCAACCTTTACACCTTTCACTAAAATGCATTTTGGGTGATCGGCTTGCAATCAGATAGCACTTAAAGCCTTGACCACATGTAAATGCAACCAAAATCCACATACAACTACTACCAGCACCATCCTCTAACAGGTCAGCATGCTCAACTTTTAGGCCAAACAGTCCTATTAGAGAATTAAGAAAATTAAAAGGAATCACAGTGCAGCCCGGTGCAGTGTAAGTGCTGGGAGCTGAGGCAAGAATGTGCATTGCTGGTGCATTGTGCGCCTCCAAGTCCAAACCGATTCAAAAACGAATTTATTCCTTTGTCCATTAAGCATTTAAATAGCAGCAGATAAAAGTCATTACAGGCCCAGGTTCATGAGTAGTTTGCATTCTTGCACTGCTATTGATACACTTGATGTTGATGATGATAGTTTATTTTATTTTTTTAGAGTTGTTATCACTGCACTAATATTTATGCATTTATTCATTTGAGTGTGGCACCATGTTGCGAACTACACACAATTAGGGTCATTTATAATATTTGCTGTATTGTGTTTGTATCAAGTTGTATCTGTTGTTTTTTATGGCTGTAGAAAGGGTGAAGTGCTCAAGACTAATGTCCTTTGTGGGACAATAAAGTTAATCTTGAATCTTGAATATTGATAATGTCCCCAAACTGCACTTCAAATGGAGGACTTTGTAACATATCTATTCATCCTGCAGCATGGCATGATAAAAAAAAGGCAATGCAGAGCCTGTTTCACCTTAGACATCTGAGGAAAAAATACTCCAGCATCATCAAGAGCATTCTGACAGGGGAACATCACTCCATTGTGTGGAAACAGCATCAAAAGGATGGTTTGTTCAGCTGAACACACAACAGGTGTTGCTCTACCCTGCCTTAAATATATTTACACCAGGTGCTGCAAGGAAAAAGCTAAGAGAATCATTAAAGATCCAAACCACCCAGGTAACAGCATCTTCCCCATGTTGAGGTCAGGGAGAAGGTAGCAGACACACCAGACCAGCTCTGAAATGAAACACATAACCAACGGTACAGTAGGTTAACAGCAGGACACATCCTGAGTGTGTCCCAGGGCTCGCTCTTCACAATGCAAACCCACCTCTCTTTGCAGCTGCACTGCCCGCATGCTGTCTGCCCATGTAACCATTTCTTTCTTTAGTTGAGGGTGTGAAAAGTGGGACCAGGTGTGACCAAGCATTTTCACTGTATGGAGCCAATTTCTTCTTTCTTTTTCTGGCATTTGACGCAGGTGCTTTTCCAGCTCCCAAAGAAACACAATGGTTTCCTCCTTGCTTGTTTCTATGTTCTAGTGAACTTAAGAGGAAGAATCAATTTGGCCACTGCTGTTAACCCCACCCCCTTCCCCCTACAGTCCCTATGAAGCCCTGCTTTTACTGTAGAGCAGTGGTTAAAGGTGCTGTACACAAAAATCAACATTCAGAGTCTGAGACATCAGGTGCGTTTCCATTAGGGTCGAATACCCCGAATGAGGCGGGTCTGCCTTGCCGAATTGCCCCTAATTTTTAATGTGATGTGTGGTTGTATAGACGCCACAACAACACGGCAAAGTAGAGTAGAAACTTCAACTATCAAGTCAACTATCTAAAAATCACTTTTACAGCACCCAGAATTTTCAAGGTGGAGTGTTTTCTTTCATGTGAATCATACGGGCCACCTTAAATCAAACTACAACTATTCTGTATTTCTCACTTGGAGAAAGAAGGATGCGCCTCTGTAACACTGATCAGCTGAACACCGGTGATCGAAATCCATTCAGAATGGAACATCACCTCCAGAGTCTCCTAAATGCCTCTCAGGCCTTTTTTTGTTGTTTTTTTCTATGCTAGGCACCTGTGAGGGCACCTGTTCCCTTAATTATGCATCACTTTAAGCCTATTAGCCTATATTATTTAAAGTGGTAAATTATATAAAAAGCCACCCCTCCCCATACAGTTGTTATGAAAAAAAATTCTACTATGCTGTTATTGTGTATTTCTGCTGTAAAGGTGGGTGTTTTAACACGGGGAGACATATTTTAACTCTCAACGAACTGCAGTTCCACCTTGGCTTCATTTTTTTTTCTTCAGCCCTGTAGGTTGTCACTTGGTCAGGGATAGCTGAAATGAAATAGCAGCAGCTAGCACTGCTAGCGGGATCAGTGTTCAACGGCAGTCACATTAACCATTCCGACTGTTCCGCGTTATTAGTGGTAACCTCCGTATGAGCAGAGCTCTTTGGCAGCAACCCGGCCCGTGTAATGTAATAAATACATAATATACAAATGGGATAGAGAAACGGGACGGCCGAGAGTTTCAAAGGGAGAGACTTGCACGCACAAGTGGCCAGAACAGAGAGGCTCCAATTACAACACACACTGGGAGAGCTTCATTCTCTGCTCATGGCATTACTCCACTATAGCTCTACGTAGCAAATATTTCTTTGCTGCAGTATGAATGTTCTGGATGTCGAGTATAGGACCTACAGTACAGTGTGAGCATAGTCAAAAAGAAAGTGGAGGTGCTATTTTTAAAAGGACCATGAAAAGTGTTCATGCCAGAAAAAAAAAATCTGCTTCACTGATTTGCATTTTGTGTTCCCTTGCATGTCACTATCTTTTGTTTCACTGCCTTAAGGTAATCTTTAAATATGAGAATGAACTATGAAATCACGGTGAGCTATTTCACATGCAGTATTCAGAGATTTTCAAGTTAGAGGAAAAGCCTTTGGCAAACATCTGGCTTTCTGCACGTATCTTTAAACTTTAAAAGCATGGGGGAGTTATTCAAATAAGACTTGCATTCTGCCTTTCTGGCAGCGGAGAACGGAGGAGCAGCCTCTGTCTTTGTGCTGCGCCCGAATGCCAGTCGCATTGTCATTAGAAAGCACTCTCCTGCACTCTCCTCCTCGTCAGAGCCCCCCTCCTGCAGCTGAGGGTTACACATGGGTCTGTCGTTGACATTACCATGGATGCTCCGTGGCCCCGGTTCTTGAGGCAAGATGGAGGAATAGTGGCAGTAAGGGGAAGCGCTGGGCGACATCAGAAGGAATTACTGAAAGGGAAGGGGCAGAGAGAAGGAGACTATCACCTTATTATAACCTGACCCTAGGGCATCGGGTTTCTACCAGCAAGAGCTCAGGAGTTGGTCACTTGTGTGATGTAATACACACAAACACACACACATGAATATCTGATCATGAGCGGTTTTAGTGAATAGTCGAGTTGCCCTTAAAAGCAAGGCACTGAACTCCTAAGCTGCTCATTTGGAGCTGCTCAGAGGCACTGACAGAAGGATTCACACTGCTGTGAATGTACAGGTATATATGAATGTGAAGCACCACAGGCCCAAACACTTCCCTGGTTAAAGCTGTGTTAATCCATTAAAAGTTACTGTAAAATTAAATGCTTCACTTTTTTGCCTCCTGGTTATTGTTTTATTGCACATTTACTGTATGGTCCAGGCTCAGGACCCTCAACAACCCTGATTCCAGCAGTAAAGTAGCAGGAAGCAGTTTTCAGCAAAAACTAAATCACGGACAGAAACAGAGCTATAAGTCAGAATACCCAGCAAACAAAAATGGACGGTAATGTGTCCTTCGCCAAAAAGGGTCCCAATGAATAACAAAAACCACAACATGGTTATGGACGTTCAGATGGTGATGTTGTTTACACATACAATAATGGTCTATGTTCTCCATTACATGTACTTTAGTAACTTTTTTTAAATAAATTGTACTTTTAATGCAATTCTTACCTTTCTGGCATTTTTACACTCTTCTTTTGTTATCTTAATATTCTCCTAATAAGCGTATGGCACAAATCCACCAGGTATTGAAACTGGTCAATATTCAATCATCATATATTTCTGATAAAAGCCTGACGAATCATTTTATTTAGCCCGAATAAATTGCTGAGCTTCCTGCCTGTCATCTGTCACAGCGACCCTTTCATATGCGTACTGCTGTCACTGCTTGCAAGTAGCGTGCCTCTCTGCAGAGTAGTAGAGTGGCCTGTGAGAGATTACAAGGAACAGCAAAGAACTGACAATGACTGACAAAGGCAAGCCGCCACTTCCACCCCCAGCTGGTCCCACAGAGAAAACATTAACAAAAAGACTATTTCCCAAAAAGCTGCACTAAAAGAAAAACCTGATGCGTCAAGAGGCATGACGTGAGTCAACATCGGCTCTGCTTTCCAGCAATGGCGGAGGCTAATGTAGCTTACATTATATTTGATGTTGTCATGACAGATATAACGTTTCAACCAATCTTCTTCAAGTCAAAGCGATTTGACTGTATTTAACAGGCACTTCAGAAAGATATGAGACTGATTTAGCCACTTCTCTGATCTTCGTGTGATTGGAGAGACCTGGATGTAGGGGGTTCATGCCTGATCTGTGTCTGCAGTGATAGGAACTGAGACTTAAGACAGCTATACGGGAATTATCTAAGTTTAAGGACACTGTAACATGTTGAAACTCTGTTGTATATACTGTAGCCTACATTTCGACAAAATAGGCATGGTCCATGCATGTTTGATTTGCTAATTTAAAAAAATGGATTTACTTATTTTTGTACAGACATTGACCTGGTGTACATGCAACAGTTTATCTCATCAGTAGATGATAATGGGACATTTCATTACAAACCGAACATAAATAAAAGATGAACGTTCACTCTAAGACCATCTGTGGATGAAATGATAATTCAGTCATATCAACATAAAATAAACGTGGGTACTGTTTCAAGATACAAGCTATTCAAGTACTTTTTCAGCAGACACTAATTCACTGAGTCAGTTTAAGGACTACTCTTACTAGCGTCAACCTCTTGAGACCATCCTGATCTCTCAAGCTCTATTGTATTTTATTTTATTTTCGCAGATCAGTCTGGTAATGTGCGGCAGAGAAAATTTGGAGAAGTTTGCCAAGCGGCCGAACCAATTTGCGTTGGTTTTGAGGCAGATTTAAGTGAGATGAAACGAGAAGAGACTGTTCATTGTAAACAACATGGCGGCTTCCACAGATTAGATGAGTGCAGCTATCGAGAAAGCTGCTCGCTAACACTTTTTTCTCTTGGATCCTTCGGTTGGAATATGGACGAGCACCTGAAATTGTGCCTTTTATCCGTAAATTTGCGTTACACAAACGGCAAATATCCTTTTATCCTTTACTTTCTGAGCTTTGTCTCGACGCTGTTAGTATGCCATATGCTTCGTTGATCTAGTTGGTTTCTTTGGCCCGTGTGTTGGTGATAGACAGATGGTTTATCCAATCAGCAACCAGTATTTTTGCCCCTTACCAAAAGATCTCCAGATATGGTGCGCAAATTGAGGTTATACTTGCGTAGCCTACTTATTCCTCTTATCTTTTACAAAAACGAATAATTCCGTTTTTGCAACTGGATTACAGGTCTGCATTTTAATGTAGCTACTGATTGAAACCCAAGAACTGTATCAACCTTTTCTATGGAAAGCATGGACAAAAGTGTCCTGGATAAGGACATCAGCTAAAAATAATAAATGAAAAAGCAGCGGTCCAAGTAATAAGAGCTGCACAAGGACTTTTGAAAGGTGAAATTATCCTTGATTATATGGAGTGTGGAGCAGGATTTAAGAATAGAATGACATTCATCGGCCTCTAGAGCAACCGTGAATAAAGAATGAGAGAACCGCAAGGCACAAATCCCTGAAAATACTTGAAAACCCTCCATTTTCTCTCCTCCCTAATCTCGGGTGCTTCTCCTTAAACAACAATAATTCAGGGCGACTGAATCACACAAATACGCAGAAAAACACACATAGACATACACACTTGAAAATGCCTGAACACAACACTCATGTATGCACAGTACCCTGTCACTTAGCTGTGTTTCTTGCTGTTAATCTTAACCTGCATGCCTCATCTTTCTCTCCAGCCGCCGTGCTTGAATGACAACAAGCTTGCATGCTGTAGTAAGAGGGGAGCTTTGAGCCCAGAGGCCTCTGAGCTTTATCTCCGGTCTGAGAGACTCAGGCAGCAGAGCTGATAAACCCAGACCTTAAAAGCATGCACATGCGCACAGCTAAGACATGCATGCCCATGGCAGCATAATGGAATAAATTCACCACGGGCCTTCCTGGGTGGAATTATAAAGTAACATCCGTGGCCGAGTGCATGGCTACAACGGAGAGACAATATCCCTTTTCTCTTTCTCTGATGGTGATTTACGATCAAGTTGGGGACTATCTCTGGGCCCGCTGAGGGCCACAGCATGTTTGTGTGACAACACTGTTTTATTTTCATTAGACTGTCAAAACCGGAGAAGACTCCGGACATGCGTTCACACTTGCAGAATACCAACTACAGGCAAACATTCATTACCATAAAGAAAACTGTGTGTGCGCTGTTTGACAAGATGATGAATTGCATATGAAATAGCCAGTACTGCTGTTTCCAGTTGGATGAGGTAAACCCTGAATGGGAAATTCGCATTGTGTCCACTCATGCACTAACACCAGAGTCCATATGAATTGTTGCACTGAAATGAGAAAATGAAAGTCACATTTAGAGGAAAATAGCAGTTGCTCTCATTTCTTCCGCAAGCGTCATGTGTCATCAACCTGTTGGAATAGATTTCTTCACCCAAAGCAAACAGTCAGGAGGAATTACAGCACCATGGCTGACTTTTCTACTTCAACATATCCTAAGGTGCATGTAGGTAATTGCACCTCTAGTTCCTGCTTTTAACTGAGTAATAAGAACCTTAAGTCATTTCCGACCCTCTCACTCCCTGACTCTCAACACGTGGTCGTGAGGGATACAGCAGCTCCTCGTCATTAGTCATGTAATCTGCCAGAGATGGCTGACGGAAATGGAGCAGACTCTGTGGGTTCAGAGCGGACCCAGTGGACAGCGAGACTAGCCAACACCAGCAGGATGTGGAAACCGGTTCATGAGGTGTTGCTGGACAGGGACAACAGGATTCTGCTCATGAGGTCACCCACAGCGCCCGCCTCCTTTCCATCAATGCCGTGTCCTCAGCTGGGGAATATTGGCGAAAGGTTTGTGGTTACAAGTGGTCCTGGTTTTGGAAATGGGTGAAAACATGACTTTTCCACCTTTCTGGTATTTCATGATTAAGCTGAAATGCTCCCCTGAGGTGCATATGGTACTTTTCCCCCCATAATGGCAGACTAAGCTATTTTTCTGGAAAGTTGTGCAACCATCAGTATGCAACCTTTTGCAACTTCCACCCCAAAAGTTGGTTTGAATTTGATTTCAAGTAATACTAACTCATTATCAATATTTTTCTAAAATAAAAGCAACTGATATACTATCATGTAGGAGAGGAACATGTGTCAGGATTTATGAGCTGAATGTTCACTAGCAGGCTGCTTCTGACAGTCAAAAGGAACTAGTAACATCAGTAAAGTACAGTCATTTTGTACAAATTTCAGATACTTTTACTTTACTTGAGTATTTTGAGAGGAAATAGTGTACTACTTACTCCACCCAATTTATCCGTCAGCTTAAATCAGTTACTCACAATACAAAATATAATCAATAAATAAATTATGACATTATTTCAAAACACTCTTTTTAAACTCCAGGTTCACTAACTACGTTGTTGGTGCTTCATTTTATGTGTAGGGATACTTATCATGCTGCTGCACTGGTTTAGTGTTATTTTGAGCAGTATTAGTGGCGGGAAAAAAAGCCATTTTAATGGCTTTACTGTACTTCCCTGAGCTAGTCAGTGTTAGCCACATCCGGCTGTTAGCGAATCTCCAGGATATCTCCGTTTAATAGTTGATAAATGAAAAAACTGTGTCGATTGCTTATTTGATGTATATACATGACGAAAAAGACCATTGGATTATTCTTGTGCCCTAATTAAAATAACAAAGCATTTTAAAAATCAAATGAACACTTTCTTTGCCTTACAAAGGATTAATGGCCCTTTGGAAACCCTGTTCCAATAGTTTTTCTGTCCACTGTACTACTGTAGATTCTATGCAGGCAAAAGCAAAGTCTTCTGCCAGGTGTCGCATATGCCACAACACTGTTCTTTTGACATAATAATAATACTACTAATAACAATAATAATACACTTGTCTCATTTCGAATAAATTCTCTGACATTCTGCCCCTGCTCTACAATGACATTTTAGCACAAAGAAAGTGTCACTCCACTCTGAGCGCTGACTCAAATGACTGACTGTATTGATGTTTCTATTTGAGCTGTGGCATTTATTAACTATGAAAAAGCTGCAAACAAAATACGCTTTTGTCTTTGAGGTGAAAACATACAGTAGCATAAAACAAAAGGAGACTTCCAATCTGCACAACAGTCAATACAAGAGGAGCTGAGATGCAGAATAAAACGTATGAATGAGAAAAAACGTCCGCTCATGACAGCAGTCACTGAAAAGTAAATCAAAGGTACTTATTATTGTTATTATTTTTGTAATATGTTTTGGCAGATGCCATTGTCATGAAATGTCAAAAAAAAAATAACGGCCACAGAAGAGCAGCAATCAAATCCCTCTGCACGTGCCACAGAAACCTATTTCTCTCATTAGTTATCAGCCTATCAAACAGCAGAGATTGAAAAGCACGCAACATGAAGAGTCAGGGCCTGTTTTATGATAATAGCTACTGTGAGAGAAGGCTCTACGAGACAAAGAAGAATAACACATTTGCAGCATATTCAAATGTCCCCAGAAGTGTCCAATTAGACAAAGCTAAAGCTGAACATGTTTAGAGGTAACAACCTGTGACACCTTCTATCTTGTACAAATGATTGAAAAAGTGTGAAACAAACAGCCAATTAATTTAATTGGAGCTTTTACACGTCATGTGCTAGTGGCCTAGTTTATCCATGTTTTTTAGTTACAAGTCCAAGCACTCTATTGCAACTGTTAGTGTCTTTGATCAGCATCGATACACATCTGAAAATAAATATAGCCATGTTTGTCATTATGCAGAAAACTGTTATTTTTACTCTTGTTACATATATACTGTATAACTGACAGACCACCACAGACTGCTGAACATGTCCCAGAGCAGCTGGC
Organism: Echiichthys vipera; assembly: GCF_963691815.1. Taxonomy (NCBI): domain Eukaryota; kingdom Metazoa; phylum Chordata; class Actinopteri; order Perciformes; family Trachinidae; genus Echiichthys; species Echiichthys vipera. Next base: position 8,034,394 of record NC_139841.1, read on the forward strand.
ATGGAGTGTACAGGGCAGAGGGAGATGGCAAGCCAGTATGGCTGTATTAACTTTATTTTTAGGCAGCTTGTCTATTTGGCTATGCCGCTCTCTAACAGGTAAAACAAAAAACTACATACATTTAGATATGTGTAAAAAAACAGAACAATCTGTTTAAAAATGGTAAAGATGCATAACTCACTGTACCAGAGGGTCCCGCCTCCAAACCCTACATAACCAACGGCATTATCACTTGGTAAAACCAAATGTGCACACAGGGAAGCTGGCAGGGGCCACACACTACTGTAGTGCAGGTAAAAAAATAATTATTATGTGCAGCTGCTCAGGCCCCCAGGAAGTGTGTCGTGCTTTGAAGCCAATTGGACATAGTGACCAAGCGGTGGAATTGCCACTACCAGTCTGTCACGTGATGCCATGGGGCCCAAAAAGACTTTTCCCATTGACTTGCATGGTGAAAGAGAGGTTAACTTTTTTGGCTTTTTGCACCACCAAGGCCACACAGGTGATTTCTCTGCCTTTTGGGTCATAGAAATGTATTTTTTTTTAAAGTATTTCTGTTGACCACATCTGATAGTAGACTAGTTCAATCCCACCTCAGGCGTGAAATCACAATAATTATTAAGCATTTATTTCTCCCCACCATGGACAATTTGGACCAAGTAATCCAAGCTAATTTTTGTAGAACCTTATTAATGTGAAGCCCCTTGTTTAAGACCACTCATTCTAAATATGATTTTTTTCTTAAGAATACTCACCATTTGACTGTCAAAGCAAAACATCTGAACTCATCATATTTTTTCACAACAAAGGAAGACAGTGAATAGTTTATTGAAAGCCATATTGACATGTTTAAATGTATAAATATGTAGATTATCTCACAGACATGAACAACATGTAGATATTTGTACTTTCTGTTTCATTCCTACGGACAGAATTTCAACCTTCTCTTTCTGAAACAAATATTAATTACAACTGTAATAAATTTCCATGAAACATTCTATTATTTATGGGCATTATCATATACAAACTCTACTTAGAAAGGCAGGCAGCCATGCAGCAGTAGCAACTACTGCATGTGTGGACACAGACCTGTGAGCCGCAGCAGTTTCAGTGACTCAGTCGCCATGCACTGCTCATGCAGGTATTCTGGCCCAGCCATGAGCCAGACAGCAGCCTGTTACACAACACAAGAGACACAGGCTTTAAACCACTTTAGCTTTCCTGCTGTTGTCTCCTTCTTATCTAATTAACAAACATGAACACATCTTGTCTAATGCCAGTTTGCCGGCTAAATATCTGAGTAGCTGCTCAGCTGCAGCACATTAAACAGCAACATACCTGCAAGTGTCACCACAGCTGTGGTCATTAATAAAATACCCACAATCAACACACTATCTGCCTGTGAAGTGTAGCTACAGCCCAGAGTTTGTTCACATTCCCTGATTTTACTCACATTATGATCCGATCAGCCAGACCACTTGCCAAGGTGGCCTGGCTGATCGGATCCTAATGTGAGTAAAATCACAATCTGGGGGCACAATCTGGACTTTTTTTCTCCCAAGAACCAGCAAATAGGGTTTCTGAAATTAGCCATTCTGCATAATGACTATCTACCCTGCATCCCTGTTTAAATTTTCTCTGCTTTAGTTTACTGTTTCATGTTTGCTTTCAGGTATGTAGGAGTCGTGTTAAGTTGATGATAACCCAATATAATGGGGGACTTTATTGTGAAAAATTTGCACAAATTTGAATGTGTTAATCACTAAATGAGCAGAGTTTTGCTAGTGAAGCTGGAGCACCACTGAGACTCGCTGTCTCCGCTGCTCTCTCTTTACAAAGCGCTTCTCATTCGCTGCCACCATTATAAAAGAAACACAATATAAAAAATAGAAGAAGGCTCTCTCTGCCATTTTAGAGGCACCTTTTTCACAGGAATAATGTTATATTCACAAAGAAATATATCCGATCCGCAGGTCACATTAAAGTCAAATGTGGGCAAACATATGCAGACACAGCTGTGTTCCAATCTCGCTCATCTGATCCCAAAAGTCACATTGAAAGGCAAGTATAACCATGGCCTTTGTCTCTCGTTCCCTATGATATAATATCGCAACTCTGGCAGCCTTCCAGCTGCTGTCAATCAAACACAGACACGCCCCTTTGAATGCAAAAAGGATGACCTTACACCAAACAACTTTATAAGCGATTTCATTGTTGCAGGCAGATCTTCAGTGTCGGAATCTCCATCGTTTGGTGTAAGATGGACTTAAATGTGATTTCAGGACTTCAACGTTAAAATAGCATTTGAAACCAGACTGCCATTTATAACCACGATTAATAATACAGTATAGTCATTAGACTGAGATCAGCAAACAGGGTAAGAAAACAAAACGTGGCGTGACGTGGCGTGACGTGGCGTGACGTGGCGTGACGTGGCGTGACGTGACGTGGCGTTACGTGCCGTGACGTGGCGTTACGTGCCGTGACGTGGCGTTACGTGGCGTGACGTGCAATATGTTGCGCAACGTGTGATGTACAACATATGCGTCGGAAGAAGTCACCGTCCCCGTGATCTGACAATTTATGATTGATGAGATGATAGTCAGCATCACATGGATTTAGCAGGCTTTACATTTGTTCATCTCTACGATTGATATTTTGCTGTCGCGGTTGAAGTGATGACCAGGTGATAACTTCCTGTCTCACATTACTCTGATCCGCTGTTTTCGTGTTTTCTTGGCTGTGGGACACGACAGTTTACGTTATTGACACCTCTGCCCAATGTGCCGGCAAGCTCCAAAACTGCATTTACATGGAAATGAAGCCCCAATATGTAGGGTTTAGGCCGGCAGGTTGGGCGGCTTAATCAGGCCTGCAATTTGCCACGATCTGTCTGAATATGTGCACCAGGTCAGCAAAAAAGCAGCCAAATTGTCGGCTTGCAATAACACCTTGTGGCCGGCTTTATGTTGAAATGGCATAAAGATTAACAAGGACATTTAAATATGGCACTTCATTTCAACAAGGTTGCTGATCCCTGCTATGGACTATAGTGTTTACTATGCAGGTTACACATTTCCATAAGACATTCAAGTTTTGCAATTCTCTCTTGTTCGTTCCATTTATAAGATATAATGTAGTGAGAGGCAGTCTAGCTCAAGTGCCCCCTCAAGTAAATACTGAACTTGGGTAAACAGTTCTGAGATCTGGATAACCATACCAACTGGTGGTTTTGACAATAAACCATTCTAAACCAAGGTTGTGTAGGTACAGTCTAAATGGGTTCACAAGTGGTTGTGAGTGGCAACAGTAAAGATTAAAGCAAAGATGTGGTGTGATCACTATTGCATATTCAGAGGTCAGTATTAGTATGTTAGTATGCAGAAATTCAGATGTGTGGATCTTAAGTTTAAAAAATTAGGCCCAATGAAAAAGAAACTGGCAGAAATAAAACAAGATTATGTCGTGCTCTCCTCAAGGAAAGGCCCTTCTTATTGTACTTCTTATAGTTACAAAAGTTTATTATAAAAACAGAAAAGAATGTTCCTCTTGGCCAAGGGGTCTCACTGGGGTCAGAGATTGCAGTGATCCTGGCTTTCAGCCAAGCTGTTGGTGATACCCCTGAGCCTGGAAGAGCACAGAGAGAGCCCCTCAACAAAGAATTTATACAGCAATAAAGTCATCAAGTGTGATTGGTCCAGAATGTTACTAAGGCAGTTCCTGGTTCCTGGTTCCATCACTCCAACACTGACTCTTATCCGTTCACAAGTTGAATCCTTCGCCCCCTGGTCACACGGTACCTCCAATGATCCACCAGCTCCTGTGGAAAGAACACTCCTTCTGCAGCTTGACTTTCTGGTGGGCTGACCCTCTCTCATCTAACTGCACTGGAGCTTATCTGCAACATCCTTTAATTATGCCATCTATGTTAAGTTGATAATATGTGAGAGCAACAAAACTTAAATTATATTGTGACAAAATTCAACACTTGATGCTTAAATATCCCCACGATACCCACTGATTAATGGGAGTTTGAAGTCTCTGCATGTTGACTGTCACACATACGAGAATAATAAGGACATAATAAAATATGTGGTGTTCTAATCGAGATGAACCTGGGAGATTTAATTTCTGTGTTTAAGGTATGACAGCCATCAATTTCCAGTGAGGTCGGTGCACCGCACAGTAATAATCTGTTTAAGGGCGGACATGACTTTTTTGTTTGGATCAGATGCTTGGATCAGAGTTATTTTATTAACCATTATTGGTCAGCTCCATAAATCGATATAAAACAAAGAAACACTATTAAATCAAACAGTGGGACGCAGCTGTCAAGTCCCATCATTTCCTGTGGGTCTGAAAGCACAGGGGAAATCACTGCTGGTAAAACTACCGCAGTATCCACAGTCTTTACACACACACCATGTGAGTAAAAACCATGTAAAAAGAACAAACAAAAGGGGGGGGGGGGGCGACAAGCGTGTTTCATGACCTTTAGATGTCAAAACAACCTTTGACATCTGAATAATGATTTTTGAAAATACAACACTCAATGGGGAATAAAGGGGATGTTGGGTTTTTTTTATTGCTGAAAAATAATAGAATTGACAGGAGAATTTTACAGCAGCAGTATGAAGACAATAAGGTAGCCTCAGCATCCTCTGTACGATCCCCGAATATACACAGAACAACACAAATCAAAGGTTTTAATGAGTTTATTTAAGGCGTAATTTGTTGGAGATCAAAATGGTTCCCTAACAGAACTCTCTTGACCTATCCAAGTTCACTGACATTATGTGATTGCTTTAATAGGATTTTAGATCACTTTGCCCCAGACTCAATACACCGCACAGTTAATGTTGAGATTGCAAACTGCAATGTGAATATCAGCACCACCAACCGATTACGTTATGGCACATTCAATTATAAAATAATTTGCCCACATTCTTAAACATAGACCTTACAATGTGACCGTTGTATTTTTGTGCGTTTAACAATTTACCATGTAACTGGTTAACTGATTAACAGATGAACAGATGAACAGATTAACTGATTCAAGTACAGAGATACAGAATGTATTTCCAGGATGTGTTTAGCCTAGATTTGTAAAAAGACTCAGATCCACTCTGCCAGCATCCAATGAAAGCTACAGCCTTAAAACAACAACAAAGCTCTATTATTTGTTCATGTATAATGTTGTGCATTGTTCATTTAACAAAACAGAAGTAAGCTTTGGAGTCCTGACAGAGTGCTGCAGGAATGATGTATTTTTTTTGGCAAACCCAGAAGTTAGCATTCTCACAAAAAAAGCCAATGGTATGGATTTAGTTACTATCTACCAAAGAGGGAGTTACAACAATGGTGATTGATCATATGACCCATAAATGAAAGCACTTTCATTTATGTATATTATTTCAGGCATCCCAAACTGAATCCCCCTTCAGCAATCATAATCAGATAATAAAAAGAAGTGCTGTTCACACATCATGTTCAAAGGTGTATAGGGGGAGGCCATGTACTAATTAACACCACAATCTTATTCTTAACTTATTCTAGTTAATTAAAAATTCAAATCACCTTAATGCAAGTGGTGTCACTCTTCTCTAGTATCCCCCAACCCCTATAAAAGCTGTTTCTTGCAAAAGGCTCCAGCACAAAGCAAAGTCCGCCATCTTTTATTTCTTGCTTTCTCTGTCTAGCTGCTGTCAAATTAAGTCTTCAAGTGCAGTTGGAAATGTCGAGATCATATAAATGATCTCTTGGAAAACACTAATTCTGAAATATAAATATTGCAGCAAATCGCCAGAGTAATGGGAATGCAGCCTAAATGCAGATAAAATAGAATAGCTGGTAGGTGTGCGGGCGACACATGTTCTCCATCTCATCAGCCACACTTAAAATCTGGTCTCTCCAGTAACTCCTCTCCCATGTGGTATACTGCCCTGTCCTCGTTGTTTTTTTTAGATAGATAGTTTTTCTCCCCTAGTGTACTGTACTAATACATACCTTGTTTTTTTCCTGCGTCCAGGAGTGTCCACACTCTCCTGCACCCTGCTGGTGCCAGCCGGCTTTGCTCCTGTCGTACCTCCTGGCCTCTCCGCCCCAGCCTTGCCACTCTGCCTTACCATCCAGCCTCATATCGTCTCCCTGCTCACCTCACTGCCCCCGCAAAGCTAACCACCTGGGTCTTCTGGCCTCAGCCTTTACCAGGCTTCACCGCTCCAGCCGAAGCCTTTAAATATTTCACAAATAAAGCACCTTGAACTGATCCATCTTCTCCTGAGTTCCTGCGTTTGGGTCCCTCCCTCAGTTGTTGTTTGAAGCCACAGCAGATATTCTATCAAATTCTGAACAGTAAAAAATAACAGTATTTCAGAATAAATCAAGTGTTTATAATTTGTTCTCTCATTTTGATCTTCAGTGTACATGGTCCCACATGAACATTTGTGTTCGACAAGTTTTTGGCACATCCATGCCCTCTGGATGAATTATAATAACTTTCTTTATAATGTGTCCAATACTTTAGTTTATGATCAGATACCTGAGAAATCAATGAAATTCCCAATATTTGCTAATAAGCAATGTAAGGTAAAAGCATTTATCTCAAAGTACAGCCTCACAGGGCCTGGATGTTAGTATGGCTGTAGACTTTAGTCTTGTTTCCACCAGAGTAATTAAGAATTGCTTATCTTCTTAAACACTTGGGAATGATTAGCAGTTTTGCAGTGTGTGTTTCAACCGCTCTTCTTCATCAATGTTAAAAGCCCTAATCAAAACTCACCTTCAGAACTGCTTTTAATGTGTGATTTTAACATGTGATTATTGCTGTGTGATTTTTATTTCTAATGTGTCCTTTTATATGTTTATATATATAAAGAGTCTTAAAGTATTTTGAACAGTGCTATATAAATAAAATGTATTATAATTATTGTTTATATCTACAATTATGCAAAGGAAATGACCGGAATACTAACCTCAGCCTCCTGGGGGAAAGTTTGGTACTCTTAATCCTGGAGCCCTTGCTCTGAGCATCTAATATCACCACGGACAGGTTTACCGCTTAAAGTCTGGTGCGTGTGGCACAACGCACAAGGGTGGAAATTCCAAGAGCCAGCGATATTTGATCTGGAAATGGAAATGTGAATGGGCTGGATATCCACCAGATTGTTCACCTATGTCAGCATACTTGGTGGTGCTCCTCTCTCCCTGCACACAATGTCAGCTTTTGCAAAGACACAGAAAAAAGCCAAGGCAAATTCTGTGTGATGCCCGAACAGATCAATTTAACAGTCGACATGTGTTCCCGATTGAGTGCGTGATAGACACACATGGTTCAATGGAGATTGAGAAGGGGGCAATTTGGTTTGATATAAGATTGATAATGTGCCAGAGGGGAGATGGGATCCTATCAATCAGAGCCTTTGCCCTTGAATTGCCTGTCATACCTCGATCAGAAGGCATATACAGCTGCTGAAGTTTTGGTTTCAAATCCCAGATCAGTTGTCGCACAGTTCCAGGCTGCCCAGCATGACGCATGGACATCTTAAACTTCTGGCTACAGATCGATGATTTTTTTCCCTGTTGTTTCTGCTGCTGGATAAATGAGATCAAGTGGGATCACTATGCAACGTCAGTCCAGGGATCTGAGAGATAAGACGTTCCGGCACAAAGCCTTCACCTTTTTCTTAACTTTGCATGACATTACCCCTTGAAATCACAACTTATTACATGTGATGAAACATTAATGTTACTCAGGGGGAAACAGAGAGAGTAAGAACGTGACACATAATTTCCTGCCTCTGTGGCCAGGGCAAAACTGAGGAGATGAGATGGTGGCTGTAAAACATGAATTCAGTTGAACAATATTACAACAACAGTATTTAAAATATTTTACTGTATACCTATTATTATACTAAGCTATAAGCATTTGATTGACACCTTTTGAATCAATGTCAATCAATGTCAATCCTGCTCGTAAGACATGGCATAAACGCCTCCCCCTTCAGCAGATGAATTAGAAAACAGACTTTTCTCTAGTGTCGGACTCTGCACATACATTATTCTGCACAGTGAAGCTCAAATATCCATGTAAAGTAACACGCTTAACACATTTTTTAGTGGAGTCAGACTTTAAATGCAGTTTTCAACCAACAGCAGTGTGCAGTGGACTTGTGTGATGACTCTGCCAGTCTATTCTTGCTTTTTAAAGTACTATAGCTTTTAAGGTCACTTAAAAGGTCAATAATCTATGATATACTGTATATATGTTTATTGTTCAAAAGAGGGGTAAAAAGTTTTTGGTTGAAACCACAGCAACCCCAACTCAGTGACCCTGCTATATTCCGTGAATAACCACATTTACCTGCTCAGCTCACTTTGGGATCATGGCACGTCTGGGCCGGTTCAGTGTCTTTTGTTTGATGAGGATATCCTTTATAAATAACAGGCCGCCTGGGTGCCCCAAAACACAGCAGAAGGATATGAGCACAACTTATCACCACCATGAATTCTGTTGTTGAGACGTCTATAATATGGAGAATTCCCAGGCATCACCTCAAAGATGAGCTTCACAGTCTCCTCTAGCGGGTAACATCGTCAACAGCAGACTTTCACCTCCCTGACTTCACTTCTGCTTGTTTACGGAAACTCAACCGAACAACAAGGCGAGAGGGCAAGTGGGACGTATTAAGGGGATTGTTAGAGATGCAGCTGGCGTCCGATGGGAAGTAACAACACTTAAACAACACTTCACTTTGACCCATTACAGCCTACACAACCCTCAAGGCCTGGACAATGTAATGAGAGCAACATGGAACTCAAGACTTCACGCCGAATTTATGGGTAGATCTGTCAAACCAATGAGCAACAGAGCCATTAGCTTTGATAGCGAAAGGCAGTGCTGCTTCACTGGCCTAATGGTAAAAGCCAATGTAATGTTACATTAGTGTTCGATTTAATAAAGAAGCCGTTGAAAGCATTACCATGTGCCAATTACTTCAAGGCCTGCTGGTCAGCTCACTGTAATTTAAGGTCATTTTGAAGCCAGTGGGGACAATTAGGAAACTCAAAGTACCATTGGACCTCTCTAGATAACAGTCGCCATCTACACAATTTGAGAAAAAAACATGTCACGTAATTCACTTACTTTGACTTCCCCGGTTTGGACCATTTCCATGTGTTTTTCCCACCCTGGACTAAAACAAAATTGGACACTAGCTGCACACGTGTTAGCCCTATGAGAGCTCACTGTGACATAAAAGAGGGGAATTAAGCTCCACAGTGGTCTGTGGTCCTTTTCTTCTTCACAAATTATGCTCTCTGCTTGACTCTTCCTCCTCTGGCCTCCATCCGTCCATCTCTTTAATTCCCCCCTTAATGTATTTTCTTCACCCCTTTTGTTTCCCTCAGCCCATGCCTGTATTCGTCTCTCCATCCTCTCTATTTTACCTCCTATACAGCGACAGCCTCTCAGCAACCCTCCGACCATCCTCTTTTCTGTCCAGCTGTTTGCTCTTTCAAATAGTCAATATGTTTCTCCTCTTTACTTTCTTCATGCTTTTAATCTTCTCATTTCTTCTTACCCTTTTTCCCCCCTTCCGTAACCAAGATATGGCATATCACCTCCTGTTGAAAGACCCTAATTACAGTGTGTGACTCTTGATCTTTACCACTCCAGGGTGTGGCATGTGATCATCAAACCACACTGATGGTAGTACTGGTAAATCAGGGTGCTTTGCCCACCTGTAGTTTACCAAGACAAAAAAGAAATGTTACAGTGCTGTTTAAGTCTGGTCAAGTTCATGTTCACACTACGTTTGCACTGCAGCATTTAAATGCCTATGTTTATATTATTATATTATATTTTTCTTATATATTTAATGAAAACAAATGATTATCAGTATTATTGGACTGCAACTTGACCTGGCATTATGAACAATGGCAAACAGCTGGGTAGGGGCCAAAAGGAGGCATCTTGTACAGCATAATTAACGGGGTATTATTGTGGGATCACTATGTCACACACTTTTTGATAGAGGCTTTCACCTGGATCCAAGTACACCTGACCCCAAAGTCAACTAACTGAATCTTATTTTCGAGTTAGTGATGGCATTGGAGACCCTGAGGATTCAGTTACTTCCTTGTCTGTGATTTTCAGTTGGTATATCTCTGTTTATAATTTTATATATATATATATATAGTTCGTTGTTACCACTAGTGTCCCAGGCAGCAATTTTTCTGCATAGTGGGTCATTCTTTATGTTACTTCCGGTGTTCCCTAGACAGTAAACTAAGGTCGTAACATATGGGCTTGGGATGCTGACTACAATGTACTCGTATAGAGAACAATTTTACTAATGTGAAAGTTGAGCTGATGGCTGGCACAGTGGTTTTCCTGTCTCAAGCCTAATGAGACCCAATGGGCTTACCTAATATAAAAAAGATTGATTTATACCGTAAGTCCTATTTGGATGGGAATTAGTTTAATGTGGGGACATGGGGTAAAATAGTCTTACCTCAAGGCCGTCTGTAATATAAATGAGCAGTTCGCCATGGATTAAGAAATCCCTGTTTTCTACCAGGAGTGGGAGGGTTTATTCGATTTACGAACTGCCATCACCTCCCTGTCGCCATGTCCTGATATCACAAAATTAAGTAAACACCAAACTAAAGAAAAACAACGTGGTAACAGTGTTTCTTCAAGTGCCTTACTGTTTCAAAAAATGTGTTTCCAGAATGTTTTACAGAAGGTGAAAATCGCCGTACTTTTAACTGACGTTCTCTGGAATAATTATTAACATTGTGCATTCAGACAGGACTAAAACCCCTGGTACTTGCCCTACGTCCCCACATTAAACGTATCCTGTCCGAATAAGGCTTAATGCTGGTAAATTGTTGGGAGACTGTGAATCCAGTTGAGCTGTTGCTGCCCAAAGTCAGTGTGTCCAAGTGTCTAGGGGTCTTGTTTATAAGTAGTAATGTGGCCGTTGTGCCATCGTGGTGATGAGTGAAGTAAGCACAAAGGCCTCGATTTACTAGTATATATACATTCTGTCACCTTTGGTCATGACCCCGCTCCAATGAACAGTAGAATAAGATTGCGGATACAAACAACTGTAATGAGTTCCCTTCACTACCGTCTGGGCACACCATTGGGGACAGAGGAGTCAGGAGTTGAACTGCTGCTTGCTCCCTGTTGTGGAAAGTAGTCTGTTGAGGTCGTTTGGATATCTAATTAGGTTTCATCCCTGTGGTGTTCTTCCAGGCCAAGTAGGAAAAGTCGGAGTTAAGGCTGGTTGATTGGTTGGTTGTTTTGTTAGAGGGATGGAAGGATGGATAAAGCCACGGCAACCACCATGGCTGAGTGTTTTAAGCTTGCAACCTGTCAATCAATAAAAAGCCCTAAAACATAACACTCCTTTTATAGATTATTTTTCTGACAGTTTTGTCTTTATTACTCAGGCAGTAAAGAGTGAGAGGGAGAATAGAGTTGACATCCAACAAATGTCCCCAGCCAGAATTAAACTTGCAGGGAAAAAAACATTTTTTTGTCAACGCATAGTTCAATCTCTTCTCTAACAATTGTAATTTATTAATAGCAACATTATTTTTAACGGCTTGTCGATTGGAGCCTCATCATTTGATTCCACGTCCACCAGAGACTGCGGTGAGCCTACTTTCCATCCCTGTCATATTATCTAAAGATACTTGTTTCAAAGTCAAAGGTGATGAGAAAATGCAGCCAACGCCAGAACTACACAAACCTGTTTACATTACTGTTAGCTCTCTGAACTGGCTCCAACTCTTGCTCCCAAAACAACCAGGAAGAACAAACATTGCCCTAACTCTTTGCCAGTCACAGACACACAATCTAACACAAATCAAAATCACTGTCAATGGGAAGTTGGAGTGAATGATGGGCTTCACAGTTTCTAAGCTTACAAAATGACACGATGGAATAACGTGTTACCTTAGCTGAACTACCATCTCTGAACACAGTGAAACTCGTAACATAACTCTAACATGTCACCCAGTCTGGTACAATATCGTAACATTTAATGAAACTATGTTGGGGAAGCTGAAAGGGACTGTACAAATATTATTGGGTTGGTGTGGAGCACTGAACTTCATGTTTCACTTTGTAATAAAGCAAGGCCCACCGCAGGATTACTGCTGTTTTCTTTGAATCTTCCCTACAGTATGTCAAAATAATACAATGTAGACCACCGTTGTTCACATTACTAAAATCCTGATACAGAAACAAAACTCTTGCATCTTTAGGAGCCAAATACAAGGGGAAGTTGTGCCAAGGCCGTTAAGATTAGGAAGAAAGCATACTATCCTACCCTGTTCTTCCCCGAAAAAATATCCTATACCCTATGTTATATATGTATTTTTTGTACAGTCACTAAGGTTTTTCGACAATATGGTGGGGGGGAGAAGAAATCATCTTTTACATGGCATGTGTCTGAGTACATATCATACATCTCCAGGTGTAGAAATAAACACAGGGTTAAACCAAGGCCAGTAAAGATACATATAACCAAGTATGACTGTTAGCACAGCAGGTGAAGATCTGCACAGGATATGAAGCTTCCCCTGGCTACCTCATTCAGACGGGAGATGTGGCTGTGGCTTTCGATTTCTGAGAAACAGCTAGACCAGCAATATTCAAAACAGCCGGAGATGTTCAAAAGTCAAATGCAAATTAGTGCTCCAACCCTATTCGATCAATCATTTTGTCTATAAAACTATCAGCTAACCCACAGCTTAAAGGGATGTACTCAAATTATTTGGTTCTATTCCACCAACAGAGACCAAGAATATTCAGTTCACCATCATTTATGACAAAGTAACTAATGTTCACATGTGAGAGGCTTGAGCCGGTGAATGTTTGTGGCATATTTGAACCAAAACCATTATCAAAAAAGTTGCTGATTCACTTTCTGTCGATTGACTATTCAATTAACTAACCACAGCTCTAGTGCAACAACAAGTCAAACTTGACTCTCTTGAAATTGGATCCATATGAACTACTGTTCCATTTCACTCTTCATATTTAGAGATGAAAGGTAGGCTCACGTTAGTTTTAGCCTTAAAGCTATTGTGCAGTCCAACATACTTTAAACTGCACCCCTCCAGCATAGACCTCAGTGTCAAACAGCGCTATTTGCACTGTAAGGCCAACCTGACGCTGTGACTTTTTTTGGAACTCCATTGCAGGAGGCAGTGTTAGATGGAAAATGTAGATTGCAGCGAACAACACCAGTGTCTGGGCCCCAAGAACTTAACGATTTCTATTCCTCATAGACCTGTGGGAGGGCTGTTATGTATGGGGGGTGTATTTAGGCTTTTATTGTTGTACTTGAATGGATTCACAGAGAGATTGGAAGCCTTGAAAGATTCTCCTCTTAGAAATAAATGCTTTCAGCACCTCACATGTTTTAGTGTTCTGAGGGAAATGGCTGCATCGATTTAACCAGGCATGATTGAATTCCAGGGACGGTCCCAGTGGTCCATCCTTCTGCCGCTGCTTTCATCTGCATTTCCCCTCTCCGGCTGCATCTGCATGCTTTCTGAGTGAAATTAGCCCAATGTGACGACTGATGTGCCACTGGGACCCTGCTGATAGCTGCCACACACCTCACCTAGAAGCAAACTGCCGAGACGGAAAGCAGCAGGCTTCCTTCCCAGCAGATAACAACACAAACATGAATTGTTATTATTATTATCCTATCTCCAGTCTCTCAAATCGGCTCCAACTATTCAGCCACCTTCCCTCGTGGGTTGTTAACAGAGGAGCCAAAAGCCTGCAAATCTGTCTTTTTATATACATCACATCAAGAGCAAATTTTAATGCTCAATATCCTAGCACTGGGCCATCTTATAATGCATTTATCCTCTGCAAATAGCAATGTCACGCTAACTATAGGGATAGGCGTCAGCTGAAATGTTATGAATAACATGATCAAATTACACAGTCAGAGCAAGAGGGGAATAATAAGGCTGGTGCTGTGGTGCTTGGCAGCCCAAAGGACCCAGCCAGGTTAAGGCACCCAGCCAGACACCATGCCTGGAACTAAATGAAGCTGTTAGGAAATGCAACAGGTCGTTCAGAGGCTCACACTGTGCTCCCTCGGAGCCCGCCTCCTGCTGACACATTAAATACCAAGACAAAAAAAAGAAGTACTTAAATACTTTCTAAGGGAAGTTGAACTTCTTGTTTCATTCACCTGATCCCTGGGAATAAAACGTTAACAAGGGGGTAAAAGTATTTATGTCTTTCACAAGCAGTCTCAGATCCGTCAAAAACTGTTCAAATGGCTTGTTAGCTCCTTGGACTTTTTTGTGCAGTTCATAAGGAGCAAATGTTATGTTTGATTTTGGCATGACGTATGTTTCATAGCGCTCATAGTACATAGTCAGTACCTTTCATTTGCCTTCTGTAAGTGTCCATGTGTTGTATATGTCCCAGCCTCTTTAGCCGACCCAAATGAGAAGGTAGCTGCACTTTTCGACCTCTCCTTTCTTCTTAAATGGATCAGAAAACATCAACTCCACGTTGAGCTTAAATTTCCGCCATGCTTCGGGCAGGTTGCAAGCATCCAAATCCATACGAGGTGAAGGAACTCCGGCGACGTCCATCTTGCTGCAAAGTTTTTCTTTCCTTTTACTCCACAATGTCTTGTTCTGTGCTGTGTAATATAAGTTAGTCTACATCTCTGGCAGCGGTAAAGACTGGGCAGCAAACGTAAATCACATGTACCAATCACATTCATGTACACTTCAAAGACCGGTCGGAAATGCATTACCTAAGAATATTACAGAAACAAACAATATTTGTATATTTAGAGTGAGGGGGAGTAGACATAATAAACAAGTTTTTTTTCCAAGAAGATTAAAAAAAAGAAGAAGAAAAAACTATATATGTAACATGCAGCCCTCCCCTTATTCACCTCTGCTCAATGTCCGTTCCCTCCTCATCAAACAATCGCCCAAAACGTTGGTCTATGTGTCTTAGTTCCAATGCAGTGAAATCTTAATGCTGCAGCTTACAATAATATTTTAATACTGTGCTTCAAACTTTGAGGCAACAGTTTGTCAGGGCTCTTTCCTGTTTCGACATGACAAATCCCTGCAGCCAGGTTCCAACATCTTGGAAAACCATCCCTGAAGAGCTGAAGCCGTTATGGCAGAAGATTAATACCTTTAAAATGTGTAACAGTAACATGAAGTGGTAATCTTCAGATGTCCACAAGGGATGGTTCCTGATTTCCAATAGTCCTTTAGTTAGATGTATAAAAAATATATATATATAAAAAATATATATATTAAAAAACTGTCACTGGGGAGGGGGGGGTTCCTGTGTTCATCACTAACTCTCCTGTCTATGCAGATCTTGCCCACCTGTGCTTCCCCGCCTACTTCCACACCTGGCCTTCATCAACCTTTATCAGTTTCCCATTCCTTTACAACCCATTCTCATTCGTCCTCTGTCAGATCGACGTGCTCTGCTCGCATTCTGTCGATTTTGCTCTGCCTGAGACTTTACCAACACTTCTGCTAGAGATCTTTTGGCCTCTCTCCCTCAGTTTAGTTGTGCTTCCTTTGTTTGCGGGGTTGTTTATTTTTTGGCTATTTTTAAAAACATTTTGATTTTGTGGGACTCGTGCTTTTGGGTTCAGTGTTTTCTGAGACCTTACAAAATCAAATAGTTCATGGGGGAGAATTTCCGCACTCAAATGAGATCTCCCCCCACTTTACCCAAGATCATTCACTCCACTCCAAATATAGAAAAAAGCTGCAAAATGTATATTTCAAGTATTTTGTGTACTCCGCTGTCAAGCTCACTACAACAGCTGAATGTTCAAATAGTTCCAAGTGCCCCTGCGCGAATAAAGATATCAATAAATTAAGAAATATGTATGTATGTATATATAAACATATATATATATATATATATATATATATATATATATATATATATATATATATATATATAAACATATATATATATTCTAAAAGCCCAGTTGCAATGCCTATGGCCTAAAAAGTCAAGAAGGACCAAAAAATAATAATATAATCTGACCTTTTATTTTGATAACGCCATATTTCAGTTATGTGAAACCACAAAGATATCCAGAGGCGAGTAGCTTAATAAAGCAGTAGTGATTTTTTTTCCCAAATGAAAAGGAAGGGGAGGGTGCACTAAGTCATTATGTTTCAGCAATAGTTCCCTAAAACTTTTTTTCTCCTCACAATAATTCAATTATAAATCCAATATCTTTTCTCCCTATGCCAAATGTCAAGCTGTGCCTGAGTTATTCCTGACTACGTGCAGAATCAGTTGGTTTTGGCCAGAAAGATGTGAACTGAGGCATGCTGGGATACGGCTGGCCCAGCTGTGTTTCTGCAGGCAGATTGATAAAAGAGATTATCCACCCCCTATGTCTGACCCAAAACAAGGTCATCCGGGGCAGATACTGTACATAAATATCTATCATTATCATCTGCATGTCTTCTGGCACACTGAGCAGTCCCTCACTGATCATCAGGACAAAACATACGCCCTCTTCCACAAAACAAGCTAAGAGTTTAGAATGATACCCCTCGAGTTAACAGTGACAAAGATAGTATTTAGTGTAGAAAATCAAAAGAATGCTTTAAACAAGTGACTTAGAGCATGCTGGCTGTGTATGAAAGGAATGCTTTGTGTTGGAGCAAATCCAAACGTCTCTTAAAAGGGCTTTAAAGAGGAGTGGTCAGTGAGCTCAGCTGTCAAAGACCACTTTCATTTCCTTTGAGTCATCATTAATCATCAAAGTTATTTGCAGAGAATTTTGGTCATTTTCGGGGTAATGCCTCAGTGATCTCTGCCAATTTTATCACATAAAGCAAACGATGTGATGTTTGGAATATGTGTGATGGGTCTTTGGACCTTTTTATCAACGTAGTATTTAAAAAATACAATAGATTAAAAGGTTATATATACATGGTATTGAATATGAATTTAAATTAATATGTCAGTTCTCAGTCAGTTGGTCCACCTCCTTGGTCCAGACTGAAATATCTCAATAACTATTTGATGGATTGCAGTGAAATGTTGTGCAGATGTCCATGGTCCCCAGTCCTACAGACTTTGTACCGGTTACCTGTGATAAGAAGCTGTTTCTGAACAAAAGATGAAGGGCTTTCTAGCGCTTATTTAGTGAATGGAATGTACACTCAGTAGTGCATATTTCACCACTTTTTTTGTGACATTTTAGGGGAAGCTGAGCTTCCCTTGCAGTCTCAAAGCAATTGCCACTGATCTGCTTCCACATGAAACCAGTGAAACTGACCAAAAACGCTGTAGTACACGTGCCAGGCCTGGATGTGGCGCTGTACCTGTCAAAGAAATACACCAACAATGAGAAGAGGAGATGGGGTGAAGCAGTGTATAATATAAACACTGGCCAGTTTCTTGCCAAACCTGGGGACTTCATCTTCATCCATCCTATAGATAAATCTATGCAACTGTTTCTGGTGTTATTAGAGACTAATGTGGTGTTTTGGACACCACAAAATGGTGATTCTTGTTGATGCACAAATCAGGGGAATCTAGGGATAGATTTAGCGAGAGACCTTCTTAGCAACTTTATTTTTAAAAAAAGCGCCTTGCGACCAATTTAGCAACTTATTCAGATCATCAGTGAAAATGTAGACTGTGAGTGGCTCGTGACCAAAGGATGGAAGAGAGGTTGCTATTCACTATAATTCTCCCTGTATTTAACACAAGGCAGCCACATTGTAAATTAAGCTTGCACACAAAAAACAAAGACAAAAGAAGAGCCGTCGCTCTGAAAGCAAGTCTTGCCACGCTGCCTTTCTCTGCTCTGGCCCTGTTCCTGGACCCAGCCTACTGCCAAGAGAGCAAGAACCAGGTTACAAAGATGCTTATACAGTATAGATGACTGATTGGCTGATTACCTGATTCTTTCCAGCTGTCTGATCACCGGCTGAGCCACTCCTCCCTCTCCTCCAGCGCCCTAACCATACCCCACTGCCACAGAGAGATATATGGTCGGCCTAATTCATTCCCATGCATGTGGCTCAGCGTACAGTTCAGAATACAGTCTACGGGTATGTCTCTCTCCTTCCCAGGCAGCAGCGCTAGTGTTGTTATGAGGTAGGGCAAAGACAGCATCATTTATATGTGGTTTCGCCTTCCAGACGATAACGCCATGGGGGGCGTTTTCAAATCTTTCCACTCCATTGGTCGGCCTAAACCAGACTAAAGTTGTGCGGTTACAGGAAAAGGGGCCCTTAGTTATTTATGTACATAACTAACATTGAATAGTGTTGTGGATAACCCAGTCATTCTTTGGTAAGGGAAAGATGTTAACATTTAAAAATGTACTTACATATTCTTCCTTGGTCCAGTTTTCTCAAATATAACAGTGTTGGAGGATGATATTTCCTTTAACATATTTTGACACAAATCATTTTCAGGGTCTCTTTACCCCAGACCATTTTAACAGTGCTTGCCATTATGACAAATTAAAAATGTTATTCTCTTACTTTACTCATTTAAGAGTAAGAGGATATTGCATTGACAAAATGAATTCCCTGGAGACATACCTGAACCTTGACCACAACCGCTACATGCCTAACCCCAATCTTAACTCTCAAACTTAATGGTTCACCTTGTTGGGACCTGATTTATGACCCCATGTCGTCATTAAAACAAGTACATTACACAGGGTCAATTCCAGAAGAAAGTAATACTTCAACTTTATTTCAGTATTTATTGAATTTGAAATGGGGGACAGGGAAAGTGAAGGAGACTACTTAATTTTAAAGTGATCAGTTTCAGTTTCCTATCTTCTTTACAATTTATGTTTCCAGTTGTTGTTTTTTTCTTTTTGAAAATCACATTAAATCAAGAATAAATTAATCCCACAAGGTCATGTACGACACTGATCCTGACCTCTTGACCTTTGCGCACAGCCAATAGTGTGCTGACTCTGTTAATTATCTGTGTACATGTGTGAGTAGGGGAACAGACAAATGAGGGAGTCACATAAAGACTTCCTTCCCTTCCCCATTGTTTAAGACTCTGTCATCCTGATTGTGTCCTGCTCCTCATTGTTATTCATGAGCTGTCTCGACGTGTGTGTGTGAGGATGCTTTATTGCTACTCTGCCATTCTGGCTGCAATGACTCTGTGATGAGGCTCTAAAGCCTGTAGTCAAGTTCAAAGAGTAATTTACCAGAGTGTTATTTCAATGGAGCGAAATGGCCTCTCATCAATAATGCCAGGCTGGCAAGCTACCGGGCACATGCATATACCTCAGAGAATCATGATGAGGGGTCTGTTTAACACACATGATATACATGATTACACACACACACAGAGTCCATACAGGCTGGCATGAGCACAGATGAAGCCAGAGTGCCTTGTTGATTTGTGATATATTTGTGTTGGCAGGCTACAACAGATGAACACGGCAGTAACACTTGAAACTCCATTCATACAAATTTTAGTGATTGTTGTGGAGGCTCTGACTTCTCCTGTTCACCACCTCAACTTGTTGTGCAAACATGTATCAGACGGAGTAAAGGTCAGGTCACATCTGACGTAGCAGTTGAAATTCATCTGTATTTAGTTCCAGAACCTTGGTGATGAAGCAACATGCTAGTGCTGGTTTCTTTCTATTTTCTCTGAGCTGTGCCGTTTGCTCCACTGGGAATTGTGTTCTCAGGATTGTATACAATTATGTAAAATTTCATTCAATAAAGACTTTTATTGGAGAGGGAAGAAAAGCCGTTCCCTTTGGTAACTGGATAATAAGTTCAGTTTATTCAAAAGGCGTATTTGAGACTCTTGTCTCAGCGGTTTATACAGCGACTCCGAAGGTTAAATAAAATTCACAGTCAAGAGGACTTGCTATTGGGTCAACACAATTTGTGTGGATTTACTTTGCCCCTGCTAACAAATCCACTAATTGCTGCAATTCCATTGGAACGTATTGATTTTATTTCTCATAAAAATGTGCACCATGGACAGCTTCAGATAGAAAATATTATAAAGAGAAAAACAAAAATATATATATATTAGCTCTTAGTGAGAAATCTGAGCCAGTTTCTTCACAATTTATCTGTCATAATGTGGAATTGGGGGTTGCAAACCATCCACCAATTACTGCAACCAAAATTATTATCATCCCCCGCTGCCACTCTTAAAGTAACAGTCTATCCAAAATACAGTGTACTCCTGATCAAAAAACTCAAACCACCCCTTCAGCATAACTTAATACCTTATTGTTTTGGTCGTCTGTGCTTGAGCTGTTCATATTTGCCTCTCTGTGAATCGCATCTAACAAATGATGAATGATCACCTTGCAAGTAAAAACATAGAGAAGAATAATATCATTATTATATGCAATATTACTTTTGAATATCAGGTGTATTATTTCCTTTCAATATAATATGCAAAATTACTTTTTCAATATAACTTGTAATATTACTTTCCACTATAATGCAATTGCTTTTTTTTTTTTTTTTAATTTACTTATTTTACAAGATGTATCTTTTATTGTTATTCTATTAGGCCCCGGTATTTCTTTCTGGATTAATAAAGTTCTGTTTTATCATGTATTCTTTGGAACATGCTCAGATGGAGAGTGGCTATAGTAAAACACAATTGTTACCTTGAACCGTTTGAACTGTTCATTCCTCTATTTTTTCTAATTGCATGTGTGAAAGGTCTGCTGAGAACAGTTTTACTCTCAACTGCAGGTCGACACACACAAACAGGCAGACCTTTCACCTTTGTTATGCTGCAGAAGCACCAGGACCATGACCAGCAGAGGTGTAACAGTGTCCTCCCCTGACAATGTAATCTGTCTGTGTATAAATAATGCTGAAATCAGAAAGAGAGATGGCAGGAAAAAAAGAAAAAGCAGCGAGGCAGAGAGTCGAAATACAGAGAGAAAGAAAAAGAAAAGCATGTCTATGAAATCGTATAATTGCGCTGCAGGGAATTTGAATCAATTAGAACCGCAGAGCTAATTAAAGGCGGCATAGTGTTTACTGACTCAGAGCTGTGAGCTCAGAGGGGGAACAAACACACTACACACACACATACACACTTCCTGTCAACTCATATGTCCCAGGCATATACTTAAACATGTATGTCATGTGTTCAATTCTGACTCACCATTATGCATTTCTGCCCCCTTCTTTCCGTTGGAGATTACATCCAAAAGCCAAAATAATAGTTTAAAGCACACACACACCTGCATGGCTACGGGCTCCCGGATCCATTCAGGCGCACAACGTCCAGTCACGCCTTATCTGTCAGTGTTGAGCTAAGAGAGTTGACCCCCTCGAGCAGCCGGCGCTGAATGTCTAATGGTGTTTGACAGTGTCCAAATGGACTCCCGTACAGTTCAGAGAAGGTCATTTACATCATTTAGTGCTACTGATGAGATGAATAATAAATGAATTACTGCCCTGATGGGAGCGGGAAAAAAAGAGTTGATTGAGACAGGAAGCTCTGCTGTCGGCTGTGAATTAAAGCAACGCCAACAGGTGCTGTGTTTACTGCGCTCGCTCACTGAGGGGCCTCTCTCCAACTGTAACATTTTCCTGACATCCTCCAGAGTGAAGGTAATTTCATTACCCAGCATCCAAACTCTACATGCTTGACTAGTCGAAGAGAGAAAGGAAATCAATAGACACCATTACCATGGTTCTCAGTTGAGCTGTAATGGATATGCACACGGCCCAGTTTGTGTGCGCGTGTGTTTTTCTCGGTGTGTGTGTGAGCTGCAGTGTAAAACAAACCTCATTTACTGTTGACTAATGAAGATTTAAGAACCTACTATTTGTCTTTTTCTGAGCAGCTGTCAGGGGTTGATTACATCTTCACATCATAGAGGAGTCCTCGCTGGAGTATAACAGCGGCGTCTTACGTTTCACGCCTGTCTCCCTTGACCGCGACCCTGTGATCCCGCAGGCTGACAGGAGATAGGAAGGAGGAGGAGGTGTTGACGGAGAGAGTGGAGGAGTCAGAAAAGGCACTGGAGTGAATCGCGCCACCAGACTCCTCCATCTGCTATCCGAACTATGCCTGTCTGCTTGGTAATTCAAATTAATTACCTAAAATGAACTGAAGGTCTGCTTTCTCTCTCTAATTCCCATCAAAGTCTCCTCACACACGTAGAGATACAACTGCAAATCAGCCACTCACACACACACACACACACACAAAGCATCCAAACAATCTGCTCCTGGCAGATTTCTGAAAGCTCTCCAGTTATGACACCGTCCTTGACAGATATCCATTGTTATCCGTAAAGCTCATCATGGCGAGCGCATGGTGCCGTTGTTTTGTTTAACAGGCTTATCTAGCTCCTGCTAAGGCACCGACGATTTGTCTTTTAATTTTGAGAAAACAGCACTTTGCATCTCTCATTTCAGAGACAGTGGGAGCTTTCTTTGCCTCTCCTGATGCTAGCCGCCGTGTTCGTGTCCCACTGTTATGTATGGATTAGCAAAAGCCATCCTGACAGTCGGCAGCACAACTGAGAGAGCAAATATCCTCATGAATCCCCTCACCACATGCTGGCCTCTGTCTAAAAATAAAAACACAATCTCCATAAAGTTCAGCCAATGGGGATAACTCATCGAGTGAATGATTTTACCTCAGCAGCAATGTAATTTTGCAACACAGGTCTCATTTTATTTATGTTGTAATCAGTGCTGATAACTTTTTACTCCATTCCTAAGATCTGGATCTGAGGACATACTGTAGTCCAGCAGGTTGAGCAAAATGAGTGGTCAGACACTCAAAAAAGGTTTCACCACAATATTTAAACCACATTAAACACACATCACTGTACGCTGCATTGTGTTTATGCATTGATTCAATTATGGATTGTTTTCATAATGGATTCATGTATTGATTATTATGTTGACTTCATTTTAGAAGAAAAATAATGACAAATGCACAGGCTGTGCATCCAAAATCAAGATGGGTTGAATTTCACAGCATTGTGAAACAAGACAAACATCTTTTAAGAAGCATGAACCCACTATGTGACGTTTTTTTCATTCAACTCTGCTATTTCTGTGTTAATGTCATGTGACATTACATGGACGATTCCACTTGAAGGGGTGAGGGGAGATGACAACAGTACGCACCACTGCACCTGCCATGTGGGTAGCCTATTAACAATTTTGGTTCTGTGTAACCCCTCATTAAAATTTCCAAAATCTTTTGTTGCCCTCATGGATACTCTAGTGATGTTTCCACATCCATATCCTTACAGTAATATTCCATGGCAGATGGTTTAGAGACAAGGTTGCTGAGACAAGGCAATAAATGAAGTTAACTAGTTAAAATAGATTCTGGAGCCTCAACCACACCACTAATCACCAGTCAAGCCCACTTATACATGGTCAACCTTCTGTCCTGTTTGTCGCAGGTCACGTCCACAAGAGGACGCGTTTTCCTGTAACCGCACAGTTTTTGTATCGTTTTGGCTGACCATCCACACACAGCCGGCATTATCAGAGCCTGAAAACTGTATTTTTTTTAACCAGGTCTCAGAGTTGGAATGTTTGGAGCGCCCCCCATGGCGTTGTTGTCTGAGCGGTGAAATCGCATACTTTGTTGACGATGCCGTCATCGCCCAACCTCCGACCACTAACCCCTGCAGCGTCACATAACAACAGTGCTGCTACGTGAAGAGAGACATGGACCTATAGACTGATTACTGAACTGTACGCTGAGCGACATGCATGGCAATGAATTAGGTCAAACATATATTTCTCCCTTTTCCCCGATGGTCTGAGTAAGTCGCTAATTTGGTCGCTAGTCGCTTTGTATTAATTAAGTTGCCAAGAAGGTCGCAAAAAGTAGTGAGACAGTGCCCACGTGTGAGTGCTTTGGGATGGGGAAGGGGCTCACAGCAGCACCCGCTGCAGAGTGATTTGTGCATCAGAGCCCAAAACACCACAAAAGTCTCCAATAACACCAGAAACTGTGGACAGATTTCTCTCTAGGATGGAGGAGGATTTGGGAAGTTGCCAGATTTGGCAAGAAAGTCTCCAGTGTTTGTATTATGATTATACACAACAGCAGCTCTCCCTCTCTGCTTCGCTTTGTTGGTGTATTTCTGTGGCAGTTACAGCGCCACATCCAGTCCTGGCACGTGTATTGCAGAGTTTTAGCCAGTTTTACTGGTTTCACGTGGACGCAGATTTTTCTTGAGTAAAGGCCGTGTAGAACGACAGAGAAATAAAGGTTGTTTTCAATCGTGTGGACGTCCCCTCAGTCTTCTTGATCCATCATCCATTTCCCCTTCCCCTCCACTTAGCCCCAACCCATCTTCTGCTCATCTCTGTTCATATTCAACAACCCTCTCTCCCATCAGTTCATCCCCTCTAATTCTATTCTCTCCCATCTCTCCTTCTCCATGTACTGTCAGGGGCCCATAACTGGCTCGAGTGACTCCACTCCAGTGAAGGATCCTCCATGCAGAGTTGTTTCCACTTCACTTGTCTTTATAGAACATTTCACTTAGTACACTATACTAGGTTACACACACTGATATATGTAACAACAAGTTGGTAATACAGACCTATACTACTTGACAACACATCTGACCTGCAACTCATGAGAACAAAGCAATGAATTTTGGGACAAAAAGGAAAATATAAAAGATTCAAACATTGGTCATGGTTGCAAGTTACCTTCTTACCTGCTAATTTATTGTTCAGCTCACAGTGCTCTGGCAAGTTCGAACATATTTGATGTGTGACAATGCGATCAATTAATTATCCCCTGATTAGTTCATACTGCTACATGCTGCCATCAACTGATTGAGTTGTTGTGAACTTATTCAGGCAATAAAACCGTAGTAAGAAAACAAACCCATTTGCATGTGCTCACCACAAGCTGATGTATCACTACTGTAACACTTAATTAGAGTGACAATCACCAATCATTCTGATCCCTGGCAATAATAATTACACTTACGTATTAAAATTATTTATAGGCAACATCATTATCAGTGATGAAATGTTTTACATTAAAGATATTTAAAGCGAATGTAACATAGTTTAAGGATTTGAAGGACAAAGTCTGTGGGGAAGGATGAATTTGTAAAGGTTAAGATATACGGCAGAGCCATTTTCCTGACTTCTCCAAGAAATTTATTAGGGGAAATTTGAAAAGCTCTGGTCCAGCACTTCATCTTGGCAAACGGTTTTCCCCATGAATCAGCACAGATTACATCAAATAAATCCACTTAGACAGCAATCTGTGTGGTGACCGCTGCGTCTTGTGCTGCTGCAGTGATTCAGATGTTGTCAGATTTGTTTAAAAGGGGTGAAACATTCATCACATTACTTAAACGAAAGCTGACAGTAGGTACTAAGGAGAGCATCTGTTGTCTTGTCAATTGAAGTGTAGGTATGGAAATATGTGGGTGACAAACAGGGCCCACAGGGACATAATGAGACGTATGGAACATCCAAGAACAGTTAGCTTTAAAGTATCATGTACTGACTATTTCACAGTTTTTCTTCTTGTATTGTTTCTGAGGTTTAGAACAGATACTCAGTTTTGCTACCTGGGGTGCAAGTTGCATGGTGTCATTATTTTGTATGGGCCTTTACATAACTTCACATATTATATATAGACATAGAATTACAGGTACAAAGCAACACAAATGAGCACCAATATAGCATATTACCCACAGACATACCATAATGAGTTGCACAGGACATTGTTTAATATCACAAGAACCTATTCATACGTACGGCAGCCCTAAAGGGTCATACGTTCCATACATTTTTTTCCTCTGTTTTCCTGTGATAACGAGATAATACCTACGTTTTCTTGAGATAAAGAGATCATTGAATAATTTGAGATCTGGAGAAAACAAAACAATATTCAGTGTAGCAATGTCAGAGGAGCAGGAGAATATGGATCACCATCACATATCTCTTCAATCAAGGCATGAAAGGCTGAAATACTGTAGTTTTATGCCTTGCTATTACAGATAATGTTAACATTAGTGAGCGTCATCTAAAAAGATGGTAAACAAGGCTTTATCAGAGGTGTGAGGTGAAAACGGATCAAAATGATCTCGTAATCACAGGAAAACAGAGGAAATAAAATGTATTTATGACCCTTTAGGGCTTCCGTACAACTGAGCACATCATTTACAAATGACTAACACTTTAATTTTTGATCCTTGGGATTTTAATCAAATTCAACACGTGAAACATTTTTTTGTCTCCATTTATTCAGTATTTTAACATGTGCTTAAGGAATGTAAAATATAATAGAAGCATTTAAGAGTTGCATTAATGTGGCCGGAAGCTTCCACAGAAGTAACCTGGATAAATAGAGTAAACTCAGAATCTATCTTCTTTTAGCTGCATGTCCCTGTGCTGTTCACCAGGGCTCAAGGCTGCTGACAGTTTCGCCCTGCAGTCTAAATCAATACAACAGGTTCTTAGAGACTCACACACACACATGCACGCACACACACACACACACACACACACACACACACACACACACACACACACACCTGTAGTTAAAGGATAACCTTGAGACAGATCCCACAATGGTGTAGAATGAATGGAAAAGTGTGAGGGAAAGAAAGACTCTGTGTGTGTGTGTGTGTGTGTGTGTGTGTGTGTGTGTGTGTGTGTGTGTGTGTGTGTGTGTGTGTGTGTGTGTGTGTGTGTGTGTGTGTGTGTGTGTGTGTGTGTGTGTGTGTGTGTGTGTGTGTGTGTGTGTGTGTGTGTGTGTGTGTGTGTGTGTGCTTGAATATAAAAAGGAGGAAGAGAAATAAATGGCTTTGCCTCCTGTCCAACTGTTCTTCAGGCTACAGAGTTCAGGCTACAGCTGGCCGATTGCGACTATGGAGAGCCCTGCAGATAATAATGAAGCAGAAGAGGAATATGGTCACTTCTGACTCCAAAATACCAAACTGGCAACAGTCAAATGCCAATTTCCTGGGTTCAAAACTGTAGTCCACAAAGCAGTGGGTGATGTCAAGGTGGCTACGTCTATTTTTTTTTTATAGTCTACCATGCAAAGTCATTTTTTCTTGGTCAAGTCAAATTGAGTCCTTAAAGGTTAAATATGGGGAATGAACAGAACACCACCATCTAGTGTCTCAAGATCGTATTCGCCACATCAAAAAATAATTCCATACGTGAATAGTAGGTCCATAAATTTCATTCAGAGTCTTTAGCTGTGTTCCAGAGCCTGATGGCAGAGGGGTAGAAACTGTCCTTGTGGCGGGAAGTTTTGGTCCTGATAGACCACAGCCTTCGGCCAGGGGAGAGGTTCAGCAAAAAACGGTGTTTGTACACAAAACAAGACTAAACAATGTGCACCAACAAATCGAAGCGGCCGTCTGTGGCGCCATCTTCATATGGCCCCGTATTCATACGGGGTAACCACTAGTTTCGACTAATCGATTATTTTTACGACAATATTTAATGTTAGCCAGTCTTCAACTGAAAGTCTTGCTTTGAGTGGTGTGTAATCCATTAGCTGTTTCTCAACTCAGAATGATTCCTTGTTTCTGACAACCCTGGCAACCCCCAATGCCCAACGCTATTGACTGGTACAATGTAAACAGAATGTGACAGAACGTCACTGTCAAACCTGAAAGCAATAATTTCATTCTGAAACTCTCAAAATGCCCCGTGGGTGTATTTTTTTTTTTTTAATATAGATTTTAATAAAGACTCTACATATTCAACCTTTAATTAAGTCATGACCCAAGTCAGTTCTGTGCGGTGAATCATGCCATAGGGCAGGACTTCTACATTGATTCAATGTGAAATGTATTTGTTTCCTTTTTTTATTTTTCTGAAATATTGAGTGGGACGCATTTGGGGAGCGCTTCCTCCTTTATGAATCACAATTTGGGAAACACAATTGACATGTCCTTTGTCCAATAGCCATATTCAGATTTCTTCAACTCTGAACCACTTTACCATACTTTAGCTATAGCACCTGGCACCTGCTGGTTAGTTAGCCACTTGCATTAGCAAGCTTATTAGCCTTAAATCAATTTTGCGGTAATACTATTGATTGTGAGACAATTCAGCAGAAGAACACGGACGAACAGCCTGTCAGTTCCGTAGGCAGCAAGGTGCCATTGCCAGAAAAGAAAGCTCAGTTTTTCAGCCATCAGGGCAGCTATCAGGTACGGACCAAGGCGAGAAGACAGTGGCATCGGCCGTCTGACTTGTTGGATCATGGCATGGGTGTTGGACATTCACATGGCAGAGAAGGTCCTCAGGTGAGTCAAATATACAGCTAAGCTGATATTTATAAAGGTTTAACCTAAGGAATGAAAATGTC
Source organism: Echiichthys vipera (assembly GCF_963691815.1). Classification (NCBI taxonomy): domain Eukaryota; kingdom Metazoa; phylum Chordata; class Actinopteri; order Perciformes; family Trachinidae; genus Echiichthys; species Echiichthys vipera. The sequence goes on from NC_139841.1 coordinate 8,062,781, forward strand.
TTTTGATATTTCAGTCATTGTGATTGTTATTTTAAGGAAGTTAAGGAAATGTAGGGTTGCTTCCAGGCTGCTATGTTGTTTTTTAAATCTGGTGTTAAGTGTGTACATTTTCAAAATTCCCTCTGTAACCACTTGGATGCTGTATCACCATGTTTGCTTTACAGGATTGTCATGACACAATAAACACAAAGTTAATTTCCAACCAGAGCTTTGATGTCTTTTATTAAAGGGACACTGTGTAGTGTTTTAAGTAATTTATTACCTCAAATCAACATCTTAATTCATAAATAAAGTGTACAATACCTCTACCAACAATTGACTTATCCTGCTGAGTAAAAATGTCTTATCTGTATTTATATAGGACGGGTGAGCTCTATGGTGGCTTCTATGTCCTTCCGGTCTATAAAAAACTATGAACGGTTGAGAGGGACAAATAGCACTATGTGGTGCGTGTTGTATTTTGGGCATAGTTACGAATCCACTAGTTGATGACGTAAGCAAGGTGGGCCAAGGCGCGGGACACTCATGTAAACAGAATAAAGGTAGGCGGCACATGCACGCTGGAGTGAGACCGAAACACATAGTCAGTGTTTATAGACCCGAGCTGTGAATACTACATGGTGTCAGTGTTAAATGGACTTGGTGTCAGAGTTGTCATCAATCTGCCAACGGAAGATGGACAGCACAAGTATCCCACTGCCACAGATGGACTGGGATTCGACAGTCTAACCTGCCTGATTCATGGAGAAAGTTTCGCCACCATGTAGAGCTAATGTTTTCGGGTCCTCTACGCTCTAAAGAAGAAGAGGAGAAATGTAAACTACTTGCTACTTTGGGCAGCGAGAAGGGCCGTGACGTATGGACATGGACTCTTATGGCGGATGAAAGAAAACTACTAAAGACATACTATGACAGGTTTGGAGCTTATGTAATGGCAAAAGCAAACCCCATTTTTGCACATTATAAGTTTCACAAGAAGAAACAGGGATAGTGAGAGTTTCAACTAGTTTGTGACTGAGCTAAAGCTACCCGTAAAAGACTGCAACTACCTCAACGGTGATGAGATGGGTTCTCATCACCTGAAATAACTTTCCTATGCAGCGATTCCTGATGTATAAGTGAAGCAAGGCAGAAAGAAATGTATCTGGCGAGAGTCAGGCTACTGCTGGACATCTTCCAATTTCAAAGGTAAATAAGCCTGATGTGTCTTCATCTGCTGTACTATGTTTACTTGGCCGACTACTGCGACTATGGAACGTTGCTTGTTTCTTTGTTTTTCTTCAAAAAAAGTTTGAGCAGCACGTCTTGAAACCCCAGTCTGCTTTGAAATCTGTGTATGGAGAGACTTTGCTGATGCAGTAGAACTACCTTGTGTCTTGTTGCTGTGCTCAGTCTTGCCATGGTGTATGACCTTTGAAATGAAACTGTCTTCCACAACCTTACCTTGTAGCCTAAAACGTTTGCACAGTAGTGTATATTATAAGTCATTTATATTTATAAGCCATTTTATTTAAGGAACCTTTTTTTGTTAATATTATTATGTTTTGTTATCTAACAATCAGTAGTAGTTTATTTTTGTGTCACTTTCATGTACAGGTTGGTGTTGTGCAGCTAGTTATTAAAAGTGCTTTGGTTGACATTTAGCACATGATTTGACTAGGAATTGACCTCGTTTTTGTAAGTTCTTTATGGGGGAGAAAAAAAAAAAATATATATATATATTATAAACATCAGTCCTCGAGCGCTGACCACTCCCATGGCCATTTAGGCTTTCTAAATTTGTTCAAAATTAGTTTTTTATTTTGTGGGTCATTTGTAATCTAAAATAGGAAAACGTCTCAAAGACAAAGCTTTGCCGTTTTGCTGTAAGTAATTGGCCTATGTATAACTTAGAATGAATCAGAATCGTGTTGGATGGTTACTGCTTATTATTATCAGATAATGAGCTGCATCCATGTGTGCATTAGCTCACTGCACCACCTTTTGGCGTAATACTAATATAGAATTGAAAAATATAACTGAACATACAACAATATGAACATTTGTATTAAAATTGAGATGCAAGGCAGGTCCCTGCTTAAGTCTCGCCTAGGGCTGAATTCATCCAACATTGACCAAGAATCAGAGTAGTTTCTACACCTGTAATTGTTAGCTTCAGGTCATTAGGGCTATACACACAGATAATTAAGCAACGTGATTGGATGTGTTATGCCCCTGGTTAACTTTTATTTACACAGACTTGTATGTTTGACTCCGAACCAGATATCATATTCTGATTCTCAGAAACACCTCTAGATCATTTAGAGAGAGGAGAAATAGAGAGATTTCCTGCATGCTGAAAGTGAGGGTTATGGTTGTCCACAAAAACAGAGACTTAATTGTTTCCTTGGAGACAGACAGGGAGCACCCATGAGTTCAGGCTCTGACATCCACGTTTTTCTCATTAACAGAGTACCTGAGATTCTTAGCAGGAAAAAGAAAGAAAACAACACTCTCCGGTGACACTCTTCCCCTCAAAAACTAGTCAGACTGACATTCCGAAACCACGTCTTCATCACTCTTTTGTAATTCTTGGTTCGAGTCCACTGTATTCATTTCTGCACAAAAGGTTGCCACTCTTTTGTAACACTGCATTTCAAAGACTTTTTAAACACTTTGCAATGACTAGATGAAATAAAAACCCAACTCAATTTCTCCACAAAAGGTTGCCACTCTTTTGTAATATTGCATGTCAAAGACTTTTTAGGCACTATGCAGGGGAAAATTATCTCAAAATGAAGGGCCAATAAGTCACATACTGTAGATTCACATATACAAATCTTGCCCAGAACAGTACTACAAAGACTTGAATGGTTAACCTTAATTCACAACAGATAACTTTTCTCTGTTAACTCATTATGCCATAAATGTTAATTGCCCAATGTAATGGTTATGGAGTTATGAAACTTATTATCATAAACAGGTTTGTAGGATATCGTACAAAAAGCTCTGCACAAAAATTTGTATATCTTACAAAACGGACTAGAAGTCGACCGCAAGACAGAGAAAGACTGGAAGTGGACACTGACGGTTATTTTTGGTGTCGGTTAGGTCAGGGCACCAAAACTACCATAACATGAACAGTTGTCTTATACTACATCTCCTGTTTCGAGCATGTGGAATACACATAAATTACATCACATCGCTTTCCTCAGTTACAAATACGTGGAAAATGCTTGAATAATTTAGACTGGATCCCTATAAGCTTTGCTTTTGCAAATCTGTCAACCACCAGGTACAAACTCTCGGGACAATGTCGACTCTCTACATGGTGAGGAAAGCACAGTGATGTGTGCCAATATTTATGATGGTAATAAAGTAATAGTCTTCTTTATAATAATAAACTTAACCAAGAATATGTTTGCCTTTCACATTGTCAGCAGCAGCCTTACTATTTTGTTCTTACCTTTCACAATAAAAGCCCTAGACATAAATGTTAACATTATACCACATCACTACCATAGAGCATTTTGGCTAAGAGGCAAGAACAAAATAGTTTACTGGTAGTGTAAATGATGGACGATGGAACAATCAGAGTAACTGTGGAAACCAATGTTAACAGCAAAATAAAAACCCTGAAGACAAAAAAAGAGGGAGAGGAATAAGAACTGTTTTTTCTTTTCTGAGTAACTCTTTTAAATCTCATCTTAAGTTGCTCTGCCTTTATCATACCGAGTGTTTCAGGCTGCCATTATCATAGCACAGAGATGGGTTTCCGGTTCCAATTGGGATACTTACAGTTGCTTCTTGTTTTGGACAGTAGCCGGATCGTTAGCGGTAGCCATGTTGCATTGTTTATAATTGATATAAATTAACTGATCAAGCCAGCTACTGGAGAGCCAGCCTGACAAGCTCGATCTACTTGTTCATATGAAAATCAAAGGATAGAAAATATCTTATCACTGTCTCCGTTGTGCTCTTTATGGTGACTTAGCTCAGAGGAAAACAAAAGTACCCCTATCCAGTTGTCTTTGCAACAGTGGAAGCAACAATAGCACTTGGGAGTGCTAGAGTGTGGAATCCTGTCTGTTTGAACCATAAACTAGTTGGTGGATGTAATCTGTACGGTTAGTCCAGGCAGTCAAGTCTTAAAGAAACACTGACAACATGAAAATGTTCAACGATACAGGGCATGACAGACAATTAAATTACGTTTAACTTAATCAAACATGTTAAGTTCTTTGGCGTTTTTCTTCTGAGCCCTAACTGAGGCTACATATTTCTGAATTACATTCACACTTTCAGACTTCCACACTTTTTTTTCTTATTCTATCACTGAAGGTAAAACCATGCGACACTCAACCTCAATATGATCAGTGCAAGATTACTGGCGCCACTCTAGTCTCCTTTGCCTGCTTCCACGTGTCCATGGCAACATTTCAGTTCAGTATTGATTTTACCATTCAAACACTTTGCAGATCTTGTTATGCCTTATTATTGCTTGAGCAAAATGTCCTTCTCCAGCCACCGGACTGTGCTCTCAGTTTAGAGCCGCGCAGGCTCCATTAAAACCAGGCCTCAGCCTATTTGGGACCCAATGAAAGACTCTAATGGTGCCATTAGAGCAGGTAGATTAGTCACACATGCAGGCACACTCACATGCACTCGCACTAAGATACACGTTCATACAGTGAATGAAGTGAGAACAAAGTGGACTTTGAAGAGAAAGTGTGAGGATCAGAGAAATGTATCTTTATATGTTATCATGCTTTAATATGTTTTACAAATGGCAAAATTAGTGAGCCTGGAAAACTGCATGATTAAGAAAAGGCATTAACTGAGTCCATCCTAATCAGGTAGCAGAGGTAAAAAACAGGAAACAAATATTGACAATCCAGAAACGAAGAGGAAATTTATATCATAATTAAATAAATGCAGACATCTTCAAATGAGTTAGAAGATAATGGTGAGCCTGAGAGCCTCTCCTCCTTAGGGAGTGCTTTTCAAGAGGCTCATTAAGGGCAATAAAAATAAGACCAACCTGCTCTCAATTTCTATTTTTGAGCCCTGTTCAGACCAGAGATTCACAACAAGTTTTAGAACATTGCAGGAAAACATCGCAGTGATGTGAACTGGCCTGTCCCCTCTCGGTTGATGGTGTCACCTGCTACTCAGCTTGTCAGGCTGCCAGCAGCTGGTTTTATGTAGCCGGGGAATAAATAGCAGCATAAAAATACTTTAGAATGTTCCTTTAAAACCAAAACCATGTTATAGTTTGTGTGAAAAGTAGTTCCCTCAACACGAGGAATATCAAACTATCTTATTTTGTTTTAGTAATTGTACGCCCTGCTGCTATTGGTCACTGAGTAGAGATGGGCCAATGGGCGGGACAAGAGAGATCGGGGAAAAAAGACGAAAGAGAGAGGGTTTTTTTTAGGTTTGCTTCTAAGCATGGCCGCTATGGTTTTCTTTCTCACCCTGGCGATTAGACTTCAGCTAAGTTAGAGTGTGTGTATAATGAGAGAGTATAATCTTACTCTTACTTTAAGTGAAGGGTTAATTGATACGCTTTGTTGAAAGACCGTTCGCTACGGCGCTAATGTGCAACTCTCCAGACTGCTACGGGATGGCACACATGCTAATGCTGTGCTAGGCATGGCAAGGCATCTTTATTTATATAGCACATTTCATACCAAGGCAACTCAATGCGCTTTACATAAAGACAAAACATTTTTACATTGCTGGTGCTTCATGGAGGGACTGTGGCGCTCAGACAGAGTCAAGGACAGTGCACCGCGGTATCGGAGCAACTCGTGTGAGATGTGATGGTTTAAAGGCTCATTTCCAGCCTACGGTAAATACAGATATGGATCCCTACATCCGGTCCCGGAGGTCATTTCGTCCGTCAGTTGGTCCGGACGGAATGGGGCAATACCATCGGAAATCAAGGGGGGAGTATAGAGTCAGGTTATAGTCAGTCCAACCATTCATGAAAATTGATGAAGAAGAGAGTAGTAACTGCACATTAAAAAGCCAAAAAGCAAATCATCAAAAATAGTGGCAAACAGCCGCCAGAATGGATGTATTGCATAGCATCCATAACAACGCTGAAACTGGACAAAGGCATGAAGGGTAGCACCACAGACAACGTTTGGGACGGACGGACAAATTGCGTCCGGATCTGGAGGTATGATTCAGCTTAAGGTGGACATGCCGTTTCTCTCCTCCAACGTCAACGGACGTCGTCGCGGCAACAACACAGTTAACGAGCGGCTTCAGTAAGTCTCGGTAGAGGTCGGGCCTTTTTCCTGCATCATGGGCTGCAGGTACAGAGACTGGTGGTTCAGCGATGGTGTGTGCGCACGGCATCGGACACAGCGTCATCAGAGTTTCACATGACATCACAACTCATCCACAGGCCTGCAGCTGGGGTTTGTTATTTTCTTTGCCGGCTGTTGTATTATAATTTTTAAGTGGGCCCACACTAAAAAAAAATGTCAAGGGATTCAGGGTTGAGTATTATTGGTTTATATTTTGGTGATACCTTTTGAACGAGATTTACAAATTTACCTGAAGGTTGAGAGATTCTGTGCAATTTACAATGCTGAAATTTAAAGGGCACTTGCCTGGTTTTTGTTTTTTATTTATTTCTGAGATTAAAGGTCAAATTTTTGATTTTCTTGAGATACTTGGAGAAAAAAAAGAGAAAAAGATTCAAGATTCGAGATTCAAGAAGCTTTATTTATCCCGAGGGAAAATATTGTGTAACAGTTTCAATACAAAGGTGGGAAAGGATCAGAGTGACAATAAGCTAACATAATCAAATCAAATAAAGCTAACATCAAATAAATCAAACAATTAACTAGTGCAACAGACATTGTGGTTAAGCGTAGGTATATACAATATACAACAATACGCACTGTGCAGTTTAGCAGCATATTGAAATAAAATAAGTACAAACTAAATAAGTGAGAAGGAGCGATAATTGAAACAGTTTTAAAAATGTAGCAGCATTTCCTACAGAACTAAGTGACAGTATGGCACAGTGAAGTGTAGCAGCCTTTCTTACTGAAGTAAGTTAGTTACAGTAAAGTACAGTGAAGTGTAGCAGCCTTTCTTACTGAAGTAGGTTAGTTACAGTAAAGTACAGTGAAGTGTAGCAGCATTTCTTACTGAAGTAAGTTAGTTACAGTAAAGTACAGTGAAGTGTAGCAGCATTTCTTACTGAAGTAAGTTAGTTACAGTAAAGTACAGTGAAGTGTAGCAGCATTTCTTACTGAAGTAAGTTACAGTGAACCACAGTGAAGTGTAGCAGCATTTCTTACTGAAGTATGTGACAGTACAACTGAATAAAGTGGTGCAGTGATGATATAAAGTGACAAAGTCACATTTTCTCAGGACACAGTGTCTCCACTGTTCCTTACCTGACTGGGGGGAGATGAATTATAAAGTTTGATGGCCGCCGGAAGAAAAGACTTCCTCCGGCGTTCAGTATTACACTGGGGGAGAATGAGTCTGTGGCTGAAGGTGCTTCTGCTGGAGGTCAGCAGCTGGTGGAAAGGGTGAGAGTTGTTGTCCAGGATGCTGTGCAGTTTAGACAGCATCCGCCTCTCAGTCACCGCCACCAAAGAGTCCAGTTTGACCCCCAGGACGGAGCCAGCCTTCCTGATGATCTTACTGATTCTCTTGGCGTCTGGTGCCTTCAGTCTGCTGCCCCAGCACACAACAGCAAAGAAGATGGCACTGGCGACCACCGACTGATAGAACATCCTCAGCATGGTGTTACATACATTAAATGACCGAAGCCTTCTCAGGAAATAGAGACGACTCTGGCCCTTCTTGTAAACAGCCTCAGTGTTCTTGGACCAGTCCAGTTTGTTATCCAGGTATGCTCCAAGGTATTTGTAATCCTGGACAACATCCACAGTCACGCCGTTGATGGAGATGGGTGTGGGGGCAGATTTACTCCTGCGGAAATCCACCACTAGCTCCTTAGTCTTGGTGGCGTTTAGAATCAGGTGATTAGCTGCACACCATGTAGGAAGTTAGAACGGATGTACAGAGAGTCGTTGCTATGGAGATGATACACTGTCTTGTCTCATTGGTGTAAATTGGCTGGTTTCAGAACATTGCAGACCTGTTTTATGCCGATGTACAGACATGTATGAATGATAGGCCTGAAGGTCAAAGGTCAATCAGCATCAAAGTAGCGGTTACAGTACAGTGGGGTTAAAGCAGCTGGCTTGAGCCCTTAAAATAATAAGGGTAGCTCCAAGTATGATTTTCATGCTTTTACTGGGTCAAAGAATGGATTGTCCTTGGCCCCTGAAAACCATTTCAAGACGCAGACATCATAAAGCTGTGCTTCTTACGCCCTGAAAAGAAATAGTGACTGATAATATAAGAGGCAAAATAAAGCAGGAGCATTTTTGGAGTTCCTTGAACCTACCTCTGCTCATGAAAAAAGTTCAACTGTTGTCAAAGGTGAAATAATGTCCATTGATAGAATATAAAAAAAGGTAACAACTATCCAGGCCAAAATGAGGAACTAGATTCCATCCCTTCTATATACAGTACAGACTATACAACAATACACTTTTGTTACGACCCTATATTTCACTCTCTTGAATTACTTAAGCATGCTTTTAAATTAATTAGGTTACTCAAGTGAAAAGCTTTTATAGTATTTCATCTTGTCCCCTTAATGCTCTTGCTGTGTAGCGATTGGATTTAGTATCACTTCAATATGATATGGGATGAAGACAGACATACTTATGGAGCCTTCACGTCCTATGGAAACCTGGTAAATACCAAAATCCGACGTGAAAATTGCACATGAATACCCCCTCATGTAGTAATTTCAACTGGGAAACTCGTAAAATGTTTTGATACGTGAGTTGCCGAGATGAGATAACCTTTGACCTTTTCAATATGGTGGAGCGCAGCGCAAGAATCTACTTTATTATAACAACACTGTTTTTGAGCTGGTGGGGAAGATTATGTGCTTCAGATAAGGGTAGACCAAGTTTATGTAGCTGAAACCGAAATATTAGCTTTCTCTTTTGTCTTATCTACTATTCATGATCTATAAAAAATACAGCATATTATTTACCATTTATGTTTTGATAAATCCTCTTTTTGCTGTAGCTGATGAATTAGGCAGTTTAAAATGGTTTTCCCCAAGTAACAGATCAGGATTTGTGGGTCCGCCATGTTTCATTCAATTACGACAAACACACTTGAACACAACGCACTGGTAATGAGAATCAGAATCAGAAATACTTTTATAATCCCAGGGGGAAATCAGATAACATATATTAGAAAAACTCAAATTTAAATTTACAGAAATTAATATTTACAGTAGTGAAATATATACAAGATCAAAGATTGTCTGGGGTTGAGTCTGAATCACAGAGAGGAGGTGACAGACTCTCCCAGGGATGCATTTTATAGTTTAATGACCACAGGCAGGAAAGATTTCCTGCGGCGCTCTGTGGTGCATCTGGGTGTGAGGAGTCTTCTGCTGAAGGTGCTCCTCTGCTGGACCAGTTAGTCGTAGAGAGGGTGGGAGACATCGTCCAGGATGGACCGGAGCCTGGGCAGCATCCTCCTCTCTGCCACGGTCATCAGGGTGTCCAGCCCCTCCCCCACGACATCACCGGCCCTCCTGATCAGTTTGTTCAGTCTGTTGATGTCTGCGACCTTCAGCCCACTGTCCCAGCATGTGAAAGTGAAGAAGATCGCACTGGCCACAACTTTCAATGAGAACATCCACAGGCCCACAACAGACTCATAAAACATCCTCAGCATCGTCCGGCAGATGTTAAAGGACCTCAGGAAGAAGAGTCAACTTTGTCCCTTTTTGTAGACAGCCTCTGCATTTCTTGTCCAGTTCAACTTATTTTTGAAGTACACCAGCTAAAGCGGTTGAAGATGGGATGAGACCCCCAGGTACTTGTACCCTTCAACAGTGTCTACAAGGACCCCTAGGATGGAGACAGGGGTCACAGGGGTTTTCACCCTCCTCAGATCCACTACGAGCTCCTTAGTCACATTGAGCTGCAGGTGATTCAGCTCACTCTAAGTGACAAAGTGGTCCACAACAGTCCTGTATTCACTTACATCGCCCTTTCCAATGCAGCCAACTATTCCTGAGTCATCAGAAATCATCTGAAGGTGGCAGGACTAGTGCAATAGTTGAAGTCTGAGGTGAAGAGGGTGAAGAGAAAGGGGGAGAGGACAGTTCCCTGTGGGGCCCGGGTGTTGAACCACCCTTTCTGTAGACGTGCATACTGGAGTCTGCCCATCAGGTAATCCACAATCCAGGACACGTTGGGGGCCTCCACCTGCATCGCAGCCATCTTCTCACCCAGTAGAGCCGGATGGATGGTGTTGAATGCACTGGAGAAGTCAAAGAACATGACTCCAGATGACTGTAGACTCTGTTCAGCAGGTATGTGATGCAGTCCTCAACACCAAGACGGTGCTGGTAAGCGAACTGTAGCGGATCAGTGAAGGGTCTGACCATAGGCCTTGGCTGCTCACCGATGAATCTCTCCATGGTCTTCATGATGTGGGATGTCAGGGCCACCGGTCTGTAGTCCTGAAAGCCACTGGGACGCGGCGTCTTTGGCACAGGCACGAGGAGTTGCATACATTCCAGTTGTGGTGGGAGGCTGCAGATTCCTGTCACACTATGGCTTCCTGCTTCTCCGCTGTTAGTGAGAGAAGTAGAAGGACGTTTCTACACATGCGCAAGCTCTTGGTGGTTTTGTTTGGCAGTGCTTCACAGTAGGACCTAGTGGCCTAGCACGCATACTACATCGAATTTTACACACATTTGCGTCCATGTATGCGCACAGATTTCCCCCACAAAGACGCTTGTCCAAGCACAGAATAAAAGAGTGAGAACGCAACGCCACTTATGCATTTCCTTTCCAGATTGTCTTCATCTAAACAGGGCCTTAATGTGATGTTCCACTTCCTTGACAACAAACTAGCCTACCGCCTAGAGCAGAGGCAAGGGTCACGTAGTGTACCCTGGGTTATGTAGTTTAGGTGCCATGAATCGGCAGAGACAGATTTGAGGAGGAAAGGAAAGGGTTCTAGGAGATCGTGAGAAGTAGCGGTACACCGTGAAAAGGTCCAGAATACTGGGGGGTAAAATAGAAGTGGGGGTACGGCATAGTGATGCCTACCAGCCCACTTAAAGCACTGTCCATAAGTGATCAGAACATTTAATACTTTAGTATATCCAGACTAGTATTTAGTATTTTTGGCCTCCAGTGGATTGAATAATTGATCAAATTTAAAAAACAAATATGTGTGGGTTTTTTTTATTCATACCAATATTTCTTCAAGATAATTATAGTTCTTGGAGATAGATTTGTTATGCCTACTCACTGCATATTTATCCATCTTTAATATTTAATATCTTGTATAATTCAAAAGTTGAATTCACATCTGTAATGAGCCCTTCCTTCAGTCATCAATAATGTTTTTGTTTTTAGACGCATGAAGATGAAATGTCTTTCACGTGCAGGAGGGAATGTAAACCAAGTGGGAAATCAGGTAAATAGACAGACAGTCAGAATGTCAAACTTGATCCCTCTGCCGCTCTCATTTCCTCCATTTTTTTCATCTCCTATCAATAGTGCAGCTGGGTGTCCGTCCCCAGGCTCCATTTAGAGGCCTTGTTTTGATTTCTTCACACAAAATATCACTCCATCTGTAAAGGCTTGGGGGTGGCATTCCCCCATTCTGACCTTTCCCTGTCAGTCAATAAAATGAACCCTCCTCCCATCAGGAGGACCCACAGGGAAAATGAATGCATCATTTGCTGCTGCTGCACATTTGCTTTATAACCATTGATTCTGGACAGCTCCATCGCTGACATTCTGTTGTTATTGGTTTTTAACTGGTGCATGAAAATACAGTTTGCATTTAAGTGAAGTCAATTTAATTCATACAGCCCAATATCACAAATCAAAAATGTGCCTCAGGGGGCTTTACAATCTATACAGTATGCAACACTCTGTCCTTAGGCCCTCAATTGGGATAATCAGTTTAACATATTTAGTATTTTTCCATTGGTTTTCTGAAAATAAAGCAAAAACACATCATTGAAATATGTATTGTGATGATTGTACCGTTAAATTTCTCTGGCGGTAAATACAGTTTTGATGTGTCAGTACTTTACTGAAATATTTTCATCCATCCATCATCTTCAACCGCTTGTCCCTATATCGATCCCAGCTGACATCTGGCGTGAGGCGGGGTACACCCTGGACAGGACGCCAGTCTATCTGAAATATTTCCACTTTGGCTTTTAATTTCCACTTACCCTCCACTACATTGCAGAGGGAAGTATTCTCATTTTTAGTCCACTTTATACTGTGTCTGACAGCTGGAGCGTTAAGCATGAAATAAGCTGTAACTTCAAAATGTATCAGAACAGGATAAAAACATTCTTTGTTTCAGCTCAGAGACTGTTTTTCCTACTTTGTTCTATTGTATTAGTTTCTTCCTACTTTCTTCCATTCCTTATTTCCTTTCTCCTATCCCTTATTTTCTTCTTCATCTAATGAGAAAGCATGAAAAACCCCCAAAGTGTCTTCTTCTCTATCAATACTTATACATTTAAAACTTAATTGAAACCTTACTGATAACAGTTATTTACGTAAATACATGGATGGATTACGGAATGGGTTTACGAGACACAGGCCCAGGGCTCAAGGGAGTAAGGAGGCCCCTAAACCAGAGAGACACGCTCCCATTGGAAAGTCACAGGGCGCAGCCAATCATCCCTTATATAGTCCTCTATATTGGATATCTTTCAACCCAATCTCTGATCCAATCTGATCGGTCTGATTTATTTATTGTATTTACGTTTTCCCTACAAAATACTGCGCCAGTGCATACACATTAAAAGTAGTAAAGTTGATTTAAATGTGTGACAGAATAAATATCTCCTGTATCAAAGGTTTACTTTGGTTATTTTCGATAATATTTCGAATGGTGTCCCACAGTATTAAGCATGTGCATTTTCTTTTTCAACAAGTGTGTTTATTAATTTTCAGAATAAATAATCACACTACAACTAGATATACTGTAATACAGGGGCAAAACAAAACTAACACAGTAAGGCTCATCTTAAATGAGATAAGCATCACAGGGCAGTAGCGTGTGTTATTTTTGCACAGTCCAAAGCGTAAATAGTCCTTCAACTCCCTTAGAGAAAAGAATTTCAAATAAAAAATAAAAAGAGAGGAAAACAAACAAAGACACAAACAGACGTATAGAAAATACATGGTCATTTCATTTGTTGGTGGTTTACATGCAGGGGGAACATGTCTCCAATGCTTTCCTCCGCTCTAAGAACACCATAAAAGATCTCCACATACTGTCAAAAATGAGATATTTACCCTTTAATGTGAAGGTGAGTTTTTCCAGTGCCAGCAAATCTGATAATCCTGCAAGCCAGACACTAATACTTGGTTTAGTAGTGGATTTCCATAATTTGGCAATAGTGTATTTGGCTTGTAGCATGCAAAAAATAACCATAGATTTATTTGCCTTGCTAAGGTTATGGTTTATCGGAAAAATACCAAGGATACATAGTTTGGGTCCTAATATTAGTTTTGGAGCATGTGCATTGTTAGGCATATGTGAACCTTTCTGCTTTATTTTTTTTGCATAAATGGAAAGACAGGTGTGAAAAGCATCCATTCTCTCAGACTATGATCTGCATGGCAGGTGTGCAGCGCCACATTTGCATGATTCTTTTTTTTCGCTTCCTGCAAACTCAGCATTGCTTTACTGTGTGAGCCGCGAGTCCAGGTCATCACTGACACTAGTTTGTCTCTGAGCTCGGCCTGCTGTTTAAAATGCAACCGACATTATGTTTGATAATGTTGCATAATGCAGTGATGTAAGCATGCTGAACGCTCACATTATCCTGCTTACAGCTGACAGCCGGCTGCTGCTGCTGCTGAATGAAAGGCCGCCCGCATGAGGGGGAGCAGTGAGTGATAAAGAGCTCTACAGGGTTTTAATTAATGGCTTCTATCCAAGGTCAGAGTCATCATGTCAGTGAGCTGTGGCCCCCGAATTGATTGATCACATTCTGCTCTCACACAGTCACATGTCCAGTCAGGTGACATGCATTGATCTGGTTCTGTGGCCTGTGACATCACTCAAGATCCAGCCAGCCCGTAATCCACTCGTCCATCCAGCCATCTATTCTTTTACGTATTCTACCATCATCTGTCCATCCATCCATTATCACTACATTAATTAATTATCATCCATCCATCTATTCATGCATACACGCATCCTTTAATACACACTAACATCCTTTCATCCAACCAACCGTCTACCATTCTGTCCATCCTAGCATTCATCCACCAATCCATGCACACATCCCTCCAACCTTCGTTTTTCCCCATTCCATCCCTCCCTCTGCTCATTCAATTATGCCTTTACATTCTTACACATCCAATAATTCATCCGTTCATCCATTTGTCAGTTCACCCATTCATCCATCATCCATCATCCATCATTCACACATCGATTTATGGATCATCTATCCTTTCAGCAGTTATATATATATATATATATATATATATGAATAGATGCAAAGAGTTGATGACAAAACATTCATACATGGTCAGGTAATTTAAGTAAATCAATAACCAGGCAAGAAGTCTACACTAACTTGCAAAAGTGAGTTTTTAAAAGAGGCTTAAAAGAAGAATCAGTATTTGTTTCCCTGATCTCTACAGACATGCCCCCCCAGAGTCCAGGAGCTCTAGTAGTGAAGGTGTGGTTACCTGTGTGACTAAGTCTGGACCTTGGATCGAACAATCAGGAGGGAAGCACCTCTGCATGCTGATTGCCTTTTCTCTGTCCCCACAGTTCATCACTCTGCAGTCAGTGACACTCTGGCACCACATGGCTTCAGCTGACCGTCAGGGTAGTGACCCCTGAAACGGTCTTCCATTAATCACAGTTAGACAACATGAAAGGGAACCATGGTGGACGAGAAATGAAAGCCGCCGGAGGTCAATCTGGCAGCCAGCAGCAGCAGCAAGTTCATCTGCAGGTATCGATGCTGCTGACGTTTCAGAAATGAACCGAAGCAATGGCTCCTGACTGTACGCAAACAGATCAATGATGCAATACGGTTGATTACACTTGCCAAAAAAGTAATTTGGCCATATGTGATGTTTATTAAAGGAACAGCTGTAAAATGATGAATTAAACCCTGAAAATAAACTTTGTATCATCAGTATTTGATCCATGAGGTCAAATATAATTTAAAAAACCTTGTGTTTGTGTTGGGAACCAGCAGGAAGTCTAACCCATGTGCTCTCTGCCCTAATATTTTGCTATAAAATAAAAATATATATATATTTATTCATTTTTTTGCCACATGAGAACAACAGAAACAAATCTGACATATTATCACCTTTACTGCGAACCTGTTAGGGAACAATTGATTATTTACACAACCAGCAGAGTAACATTCTTCTTTTTGCCCATCTTCAAAGTTTAAGTCAAATATTCACTCCGTTTTTAGCTCTGTTTTCAGTCTCTGCCATCTCTTCTGAGGGAAAAGAGATTGGGTTCACCCGCTAGTTGCTAACTGTGTCTGTCTGCCGTTTGCTCCTGGGCTGATAGTTTACTGTGGTGGTCGTGTCCTGACGGCTCATTTAAAGGCACGGTTTCTGAATAATATGTGCTTTCCTCTGTGTACTGAGCGTTTTGATCCTTTTACAGCAACTTGACCTGCTTTATAAAAGAAAGTAATCGTACTTTTTAAAATATGGAACCATTAAGGAAAAAACATCTAATGAAACACTTGGTTTTTATTATGTTCTTTAATCATAATTATATTAAATGGTAAGTTACCACGACTTTCACAAGCCAGTCAGAGTTTCTCAGCCCTTTTGCATCACCTTAACATGGTTATTTTTGAATTATTCTAATTAGGCTCGGGCAATATTGAATATACAGTGAGGATCAAAATTAGAGAACAAATTATAAATACTTAATAAATTTTGAAACACTGTTATTTTTACTGTTTAGAATTTGAAAGAATATCAGCTGTGACTATACCACTGCTGTACTAGCATGTTTTGTTTGTTTTTTTTAACCACTGTGTCAGAAGAGAAGATTTCAACAATGTTTTCTTTGAGAGGATTCAAAAATGAACAGGAAGTGTAGAGGCTCTTGCTTTGAATGACTTCAGCACATCCGCGCCCACAGGACATCACTAGTTTCTCACACTGCTCTGGTTTGATCTTGGTCCATTCTGACTCACTCTCTTCCACAGTTCTGTAACTGTAGTGGGTTTCTGAGACATTACTTTGTTTCCGAGGATTTTCCAGAGATTCTCTATGGGGTTTAGATCTGGACTCTGGGCCGACCATTTCATTGTTTCAATATTCTTAGCTTCAAGGAACTGCTTAACCTGTTTTGCAGTGTGACAGGGGACATTGTCTTGCATGAAAATTGCTGCTGACTGGGAGAGAGTGGCAGTGAAGGTATTTCATGTTGCTGAAGGAGGTTCACATAAACATTTGCATTCACTCTGCCATGTAGCTGTACAAGAGGCCCAACTCCTGCTGCAGAAAACATCCAACCAACCATGACACTTCCTCCTCCAAATGTTTCCCTTCAGACACATATAATATCATGGCCAACCAATATCGTGTTGAATGATAATCTCCATTTCTTATAAACCAAACGTGGAATTGTGTGTGTGTGTGTGTGTGTGTGTGGGGGGGGGGGGGGGGGGGGTTCAAACAAACTTCCTGCAAAGAGAACTTCACCTCGGGGAGGTAAATCTCTGTAAAAACACTGAATTCTTAGCAGCCTTAAGCAGTGTTGGCCTAAAGGTTATACCAGATGCAATAAACTGGTATTAGAAGTGTGTGACCTGCTTAGTGCTGCCTGAGACGAAGTCACACAGGGAAACAGTTGGTGTTGCTGCAGCCATGAGCACCACAGAGCTTTTCAAAGAGCCAGTTACATGTTTCATTTCAGTTATTTTTTTCATGCAGCAGTTTTTTAGAGAGATGGTTTGTAACTATTGATTACATCCAATCCAGTTTCAATGGTTCTTAGAAAAATTGTCTTTTATAAGTGCTCATTCCTGATTGATTTTGACAATTGCTTGAAGTGCTTTCTGTTTTTCTGCAATGTCTTTCTTGTTTTGTTGTGTAATGTGGTTCTTTTCAAAGATATCTTTGTTCCCTTTATTTGAATTTGATAAGCTGGGTATTTTTTACACGATATGTCGTTCTGAGTATAAAAGTTTACTGAGCCAGTGAATAAAACATGATTAATACCTAAATTTTGATCAACAACGCAAATCAAATCTTCCATAACCACCAGATAAGAGTCTCTCAGTAGGTCACATCCTGTATGTACTGTAATGCACATTTCTCAAGAAGACATTTTGTGGAAATCACGCCAAAAATAAGATGACTGTCAGCATTCATACCTGTTGATAGTGTATATATCTGAAGTGTCATCCTGATGCAGCAACTAACATGGCAGTTTGTGTATGTCGATCCTCTACCACCATCTAGTGGGTGACTTCACAGAACGCAATAACTTCATTATTGCTCACTGAATTAACAATTTATGATGGACAAAACTGAATTATAGTTTTCTTACTTGTAGGTTTTCCATGATCTTTATTCAAGATATTACATATGAAAGAAGTTAAAGATTACTAGAACTAAACACGACAAATTAGAACTACTTTATAAATCCTGCATGGGGAAATTTTTTTTTTTGTCTGTCTGTCTGTCTGTCTGTCTGTCTGTCTGTCTGTCTGTCTGTCTGTCTGTCTGTCTGTCTGTCTGTCTGTCTGTCTGTCTGTCTGTCTGTCTGTCTGTCTGACACACAGACACACAGACACACAGACACACAGACACACAGACACACAGACACACAGACACACAGACACACACACACACACACACACACACACACACACACACACACACACACACACACACACACACACACACACACACACACACACACACACACACACACACACACACACACACACACACACACACACACACACACACACACACACACACACACACACACACACACACACACACACACTTTCCCGAGCGTAGCAGAACCGCTGTCAGCAGTGTCACTAACATGGCAGCCTATTTACATCTAGCCCGGGAAAGTCTCCACAGACACACAGATATAAACACCTATCTGTGTTTGTTAACTCTCTGCAAGAAAGCAAATAAACGTATTGCCCAAAATGTCAAACTATACACCATACAGTATAGTATTATACTAGAGGGCATTTAAAATCCATGTATGGTTCGTTCTTTGGTTATTCCGTTTTAAAAACAAAGGGCATGGTTTCAGCAGCAGTGTTCAAAGTCACTGTCTCCCCAGCACTTTTAAACAAGGTCTCAGGAACAATGAAATGTTCATTAGCTTAGGTTATCTGCTTTCTTTATTGACTTCATTCTCCCCTGCCTTTGTTTAATGGCAAAGGAAATTACCTACATGTAAGTAATTTGTGTGATTCCGGTAAAACCAATCAAGTGAGAAGAAAACATTAAACTGACAGCGAGCACTGCTTTAAGAAAGATATGTGGAGTCAGCAGCTTCTAATGAAGACAGCAGAGAAAACAAACTTTAAAAGACATGCTGAAATTCTGAGTTTTAAACGCAGTGGTTACTAAATGAGCTGGTTCTATATAAAATAAAGTAATTCTTCTTCTTCTTCTTTTTCAAACCTCATTACACCATTGAATGGGCAATGGGCATCATCAGTGGTTATCAGATATGAGTCAGAAGGGGCCTGCTACACCTAGGTCCAGAAGGCTGTTATCAGACCATTTAGGGCGCACTCACACTGTCCTTCTGTACCGTGCCCAAACAGGTTTCACGGCTAAAGTCTAGTTCGTTTGACCAGTGTGAGTGCAAGCGTACCGCGCCTAGCTGCTGCACGCTTGCCGGCCACGGGCCGTTTGGGAGAGGTGGGCTTTTGTAAAGCAAGTTTGCACATGTACGAGCACGAGCATTTGGTTCTGACGTCATTTCATGTACGCCTGTTCGGACATAGAATAAAAAAAGGACGGACCATGCACGGACATTTAAAATAATGAAGGCGAAAGGTTCACGTTGGTGTGATGTGGAGGTGGAGTGTTTACTGCAGATTTGGTCGGATGAAAATATAAGATGCACAAAAACTCTGAGGTCTATGGAAAGACTTGTAAACAAAGCGACGCATCATGATGACGTCAATCAATGCGTGTGACGTGTTACGGCATGATGACGTAAAGGCAGCAAGAAGCATTCACCGAGGCCCAGGCAGTGTGACAAACGGGCCTGGGCCGCAGGGGGGGACAAGTATCCTAAAGCACGGGGCACGGTACGGATGGACAGTGTGGTATACTGGATGTGATTTAAAGCCTGACATCCAATGTCACAAGACTACATTGTATTATTTTAATTATTTTATTTTCTTGTTTTAATTTTTTGTAATTATTTTACCTTAATGTCATTTTATATCTAAATGTCATTTACTATGCATTTCTTTCCAATGCTTTGAATGTTCAATGTAAAGCACTTTGAGTTAACGCGTTGTTGAAAGGTGCTATATAAATAAACTTGCATTGCCTTATATTGATTGAACACGTCTAATTTCATCATTTGGTATATACAAAGGCTCCAACAAAGGGAAATCTTAATTTTACGGGTTACAATTATATTTGTTCACTCTCTTTCCTTTTCCTGATTCAACATAACACCGTCAAGAGCCACAACCAAGAAAGGTTTTTTCTGTTCTTTATGGAAGAACTAGGCTGTTAGGCGCGTTTCCATTGGGGTAAAGTTGGGCCACTCGGAAAGTTGCTAGGCACGCCCTCTCAAAAGTCCTCTCACTATGCGTGTTTCCATTACAAAAAAAAGCCCCAGAGAGGATAACAAGAGTGACATATCACCCTGAATGGGTTTCAATCGCCAGCTGATCAGTGATACAGTGGCGCTCCATTGTTTCTTCAGGTGAGAAATACAGAATAGTTGTAGTTTGATTTAAGCTTGTCCGTATGATTCAACTTATGTGCAAGTAACATCAAAGAAAACAAAAAAAAATGAGGCGCTGTCAAAGTGTGTGTTGACAGACAGGCTTGCACCCCGCTTGCAGTAAGGGGTGTGTGTGTGTGTGTGTGTGTGTGTGTGTGTGTGTGTGTGTGTGTGTGTGTGTGTGTGTGTGTGTGTGTGTGTGTGTGTGTGTGTGTGTGTGTGTGTGTGTGTGTGTGTGTGTGTGTGTGTGTGTGTGTGTGTGTGTGTGTGTGCGTGTGTGCGTGTGTGCGTGTGTGCGTGCGTACGGTGGAGTGAGATGGAACATGCAGCAAAGGGTCAGAATCCAACCCGGCCGCTGCAGCACTCATTTTAAAAAGCATGTACAAAGATGCGCACGCACAGATCGTTTTCTGTGCTGCGTTCTACACCACTGGATAAAAGTGTCTACTCTACTTTGCCGTGTTGTTGTGGCGTCTGTACTACCACGTCACATCCCGCTTGGCGTAATATCCAATCAGCAACCAGGCTTTTCTCAGGGGCGAAAAAAGGCCACGCTCTCCTACAGGGTAAACAAACGGCCCCTCAAGCAACTCAAATGCAAATCGGGCGTTTTGCCGAGAGAGACCCCGCCTCATTCTGGGTATTCAACCCTAATGGAAACGCACCTTATTATAGCAGCAGATTAATGTTCATGGCTTTGGAATGACATGTTCAAAAATCGTACATGGATGCCTCAACATCGTGGTATAGAATTTTGTCTGGAAACTCAATTGAAAAACCGTTTATAGACAGTTTTTATTGTTTTTGGTCAATCTAGTGAATGTTATTCCTGTAATGCAGTCTGCAAAGGTCTAATCCAGCCAGGGGATTGACAATTCTCTATCAGGATGGGAAAATCTGCATCCGACACATCCCTAGTATCTCCCAGTATTTTACTGTCACATTGCCCAGCCCCAACTTCTGTGTACAGTATTTCAACCTCTAAGTACATGAAGTGACCATACAGCAATGAAACGTTTTAGATTTTCACAGCAGTTATTTCAGACTGTCCATCTCCTGGCTCATCTAGCAGGTGACTTCTCTGATGTTTCCTGAAGTCGCTGCTGTGCATGAAAGCTTTCCCGCAGACCATGCAGCAATGAGGCTTTTCTCCTGTGTGGACCCGTCTGTGAGCCTTGAGGCCAGTGGATTGACAGAACCTCCTGCCGCATATGTTACAGCCGTACATTTTCTTTCCCGAGTGAATCATCGTGTGTAGCTTAAGATTGCTGGGGTTGCTGAACTTTTTATCACACTGGTTGCAGGAGTAAAGCTTCTCCCCCGTGTGGATGCTCATGTGATATCTGAGATTGACCATGCGGCGGAATTTTTTGCCGCACACACTGCAGACCGGCCGCTGCCCCGGTTTCTTCCCAGTGTGGATCCTCATGTGGTTCTGAAGCGCGCTGGCGTGGCTGCAGCCTTTGCCACAGGTTTCGCAGATGTACGACTTCTCTCCTGTGTGGGTCAGCATGTGGTGCTTCAGAGCGCTCGGGTGACTACAACCTTTACCACAAACCTTGCAGGAGAAAAGTTTCTCCCCGGTGTGTTTGCTCAGGTGATTTTTGAGGACGCTAAAGTCGCTGCATCCGAGGCCGAGCACATCGCAGCAGTTTTCCTTCTTCGTGTGAGTCACCCGGTGAGTGACCAAGGACGAGGACGAGAAGAAACTCTTGCCGCACATTTCACAGACAAAATCTCTGTCTCCTGAATGCAGGTCCTCGTGATCGGCCAAACTCTGTCTGCATTCAAAGGTTTCCGGGCAAAGCGAGCAGACAAATGTATTCTTTAAGGCACAACACCTATGCCGCTGCAGCGCCAACACCCCGATGAACTGATTCTCACACAGCATGCAGGTGTGGTTGCTCGGTTTGTTGAGGCTGTGCTGGCGCATGTGTCTGTCAAAGGTAGATTTGTAAGCAAACTCCGTCCCACAATCAGAGCATTTGTAAAGCTTCTCTCCGGTGTGACGTCTTGAATGTGCGATGAGCCCTTGTTGTCCGGCAAAACGTTTCCCGCACACAGAACAATGGTGAGGTTTGGAGTGAGTCAGGTAGTGCCTGTCCATCATACACTTCAGAGCGAACGATTTGTCACAAGAAGGACATTTCAGTGGCCCAGTGGTCTTCTTCTTTTTCATTTTATGAGTGCTATTTGCAGTGGCTGTATTCCCCTGGACACCATCTTCCTCGCATACATCGGAGGCCGGCTCTGAGGTGACGTTTGTTAACATAGCTTCAGGTTCAGACGGCGACCCAGAGTTATTGTCATGTGTGGCTGCATCAGCTAAAACAAAAACAAAAAAGCTTTTAGGAGACCTGAAGCAAAGTGGGAAGTACACAGCTAACAGATTAACACAGATTCTCACAACAGATAGAATTTCAATATCTTTTTACTCATGAAAAAAAAGAAGATGTGTTAAAGACGTGACAGGTACTCTACACTCTCCAGGTCTCACTTGTAAATCTTCTTCAAGAGACTTCAGCGTTGTAAAGAATAATGAATAAAATCAACATGAACGTGTTCTCATACACTCAACATCTTTTCTGCTTGTTTTGTATTGAAAGCCGTAGTTACCGGGTTTATTCACTGATTCTGAGTCAGCTGCTGCTGCTGTTGGTTCTTCTTTATGTTGCTCCTCTGAAAAAAAAAAACATGAAATTCATTTCAGTGAATTTCTCATTAAGGGATCAGTTTGCCCAAAGAGAACTACCAGTCCTGCTACCTGATCCAAGTCAGAAGTACGGTATATCTCCACCATGAAAATTACTTTGCGGTAAAAACTCTTTTACATTAATACCATTCCATCAGCCATGACTTCTTATCATGGACAACCAGGACAAGCACTGAATTTTAAAGGTGGGTGTATCACCTGAACACATCATTTTGAAAAATTTTAAATAATGCTTTGGGAAATGTCTGGCACTAACCGAAGGTGTAAACAGACAGTAGCTTATGTAATACCACTGGTTATTCCTCTGAAGTCTGACTACAACTGAAGCGGATACTGATACCTCTGTAATATAAGGTGTCATTCTTCTTTCTTATTGCTGGTGGCTTGATTTTATTTATTTTCTTAGGAGAACTTCTGGATGCTGATTCTGTAATTTAACAACAACAACAAACCTTCTTTAAAAAAAGCCAGCATATTAACATAAAAAGCCACTCAAACGTTTACCTGACTTACGTTTTTTGGACCCAGCCATTGGCCTTGCTTTCGGCTTCCTGCTCATCTGTTTCGTCTTGTCATTCAGCCCAGTCTTCTGCTCTGCAGCAGGAACAGCATCACACATGGACACTTTGAACATCAGCAGTATTTTCTGTACTGCATCTTTCGTCCATGCTTCCATGAGCGATGCAAACCGGTTCTGGAAAGTCATGGGTAATAAAGAAAAGCAACAAGAGTGGTTGGTAACACACTGAGGGTTTTTTTTATTTTTTGCAGATTTAACTACAGCTCTGAGTCATGGCAATGTGGGCAGTGTCTGCACATGAACAGTGTTATAATTCATTTCGTGGTCACAGCGCATGGAGCTCACTGAGGTCTGATCTCGCAGTCCTCCGCTGTCATGCTCCACGGGAATTTTCTCCACAGAGAGAAGGCAAAAACCATTCATCTGCGCACACTGCCCCCACTGCTATGACACAGAGCTGGATCAAATTGGGACAGTACCCCTTTAAACTAGAACCAGACTAATATATTAGTCACATATGAATCACATATTGTTATCCATCAGTATCAGTGTATATATGTTTTCCAATGTGCTGATATAAAAATATTTTTTACAGAACATGATGCAGAAAATTATGCTTTGGGTGATTTTAGCATGTTGTCATATAGCTATTATTTTTATTAAATCCTTATTTAAATGGTCAGCAAAAGACTGATACCTGTATTTTTTCGTTTTTTTTAAAAAACATATCAGTCTGGCCCTTCTTCAAAATGAGTCAATTGTTGATTGACCAAAAATGTATATCCTTCCTACACAATTACAAACCCCAATTCAAATGAAGGAGCATCCCCGAAAGGCTTAGTTGTTCACAAGCAAGAATGGGGCCAGGTTCACCACTTTGTGAACAACTGTGTGAACAAATAGTCCAACTGCTTAAGAACGTCTCTAGGCGTACAATTTTAAGAAAACGATCCCTAAGGCGGCACTGTAGTAAAAACTGACATCATTCTGTAAAGGATATTACCACTTGGGCTCAGGAACACTTCAGAAAACTATTGTCAGTTAACGCGGTTTGTCGCTACAACTACAGGTGCAAGTTACAACTCTACCATGAAAAGTGAAAGCCATAAATCAACAACACCCAGAAACATCGCCAGCTTCTCTGGACCCGAGCTCTTCTGAGATGGATTCCACATTTCAGTTTGTTTTTGGAAATCATGGATGTCGTGTTGTCCGGGACAAAGAGGAAAAGGACCAGAGTGTTTCAGCACAAAGTTCAAAAGCAAGCATCTTTGATGGTATGGGGGTGTGTTCGTGCCCATGGCATCATGGGTAACTTTCACATCTGTGAAGGCACCATTCACAGATGTGAGGTACATACAGCTTTTGCAGCAACAAATGCTGCCATCCAAGCAACGTCTTTTTCAGGGACGTCCCTGCTTATTTCAACAAGACAATGCCAAGACACATTCTGCACGTGTTACAACAACGTGGCATCATAGTAAAAGAGTGCAGGTACGAGACTGGGCTCCCGACAGTCCAGACCTGTCTCCCATCACATTTGTTTGAAGCTATTGAGAGATCTTTAGACGCACAGACATAACATTTGTACAAAAGTGTATTTTAGGGCTGAAACAAGTCTGTATCAATTTTCCTCCCCATGTCAACAACCGCTAAGGCTCATGAGTACTGTCGTTTTAGGTGCCGTTATGTCAAAAAGACAGAAAACGCTACTTTTCTTATGCTAAGCGTAGTTTAAATGTAACAAAAGGCCATTCTATGTTTAGGTTAATGTTGCAGCTAATGAAGCAGTTATCGATCGGGGTCTGTTTAAAAGCAGTGTGAACGTGTGTGTGTGTGTTACCGTTATATCTTTATTATACAGGTGGCTCTCCTCCTCTTCGCCCTTCACGGCTGTTAACGTGACTGAATCCGAGGAAGAGCGGTCATAACCATAACATCAGCCGGGCAGTTGTCCAGTAGTCTGCTGAGCTCCGTCACCGCCACTTCCGCCACAGTGTCCAGGATAGCAAATAACTTTCTCTCAAAGCTCTCCAGACGGAGCATGTTTGACAATAACTTCACGGTTTAATTTGGTAAATCTTTCTTTCTGCATGGGGCAAGTTGTCAGACAGTCACATTGTTGTTGTTTCTGTTCCGCGTTCTTCTTCTTCGTGTGATTTAACTACGGCAGATAGGCAGACTTCCGCCCTCTAGAAGAGAAGAAGCGGTCAGTCTTTTTGTTATATTTTGGTCCTTAAATGTGAGTTTAAAAATTAAATAAAAAGTTTCCATTGTCGACTGGTTCCTTAAATATTTACTTTGACTATTTTACGCAGCCAGGTTTAGTTTATTTGAAACCAGGGACAGTGCACATTAATAACATTACTGTAAATGCGCCAGAATTAGCCAAGAGGCTATTTTTCATTTGCAGTCCCTAGACAGATGTTAAAGTCACCCTCAAAACAGAACAGAATATAGAAAAAAATAGATGTTAACCACCACATATATGGATGCATATAATCATGCAGATTTATTTATCTAATGAATAAATGTTGCTTTTGTTTTTTGGTTATTCGCTAGATGTTTCTGATTGTTTAGGCCTATTTCCTAGTTAGACAGTGTGCTGTGCTGGTGTGGTTCCTCACTGTAACCACTGGAGAGCAGTGAACATTCATGGACAACCATCAACTGCACCGGCTGTAATGTAGGATACAGTTGAATTCCTTCACTTCTGGTTAAAAAAAAAAAGTATCATTCGAGAAAAAGGTATTTGTCACAATTGTGTAGGGTACAAAATGCAGGCACGCAATCTTATAATCTAGAAATATTCATCTTTAATATAGAGTAATGTCATATTTGGACAACATCCCACATAATAGTCATATATTATATCGATAAAAAAAAACACATTATTTTCTCATACTATCTGTCTGAATTTACCCCCTTCACCCCTGTCTGAAATGCTTGGCTTGTCTCTTTAAGGCCCACTCCTGAAAAAGCCAGCTCTGTTCTGATTGCTCAGCATTTATGGCGTTCAGCATCTGTGCTCTCTGCGTCTCTGCACAGTCATAGAGTGAAGCAGAGATGACGTATTTTGTATGCCAAATAGAAAAGTAGATTTTGGATTATTGCACAAAATAAGCTCTGTGGCAAACAACAGTTTAAGATAGGTACATGTGTTGGTCAGCAAGATGGTTTTCACAAATGGACACCACTTTTATGATTTTGTTTTTTAGATTATTTTTTTCTGGCAGATTTCAAGCCTTTTATTTGATAGAACAGATATGAAATGGGGTGGGGGGGGGCATGCAGCTAAGGGCCGCAGGTCGGACTCAAACCCACGGCCACTGCCCCGAGGACCCCCAGCCTCCCCACATGGGGCGGCTGCTCGAACTACTCAGCCACCAACCGCCCCCGCTTTTTATGATTTTTGAAGCATAAATGTAATTGGCAGAAGTAAAAAGCTAACATTAGGCTATGAATGAACTACACCACTCACTAGCTTCCAACTGATTTTGTTTGTATGGTGTTCTGGCGTTTGTCGTGTCATTTTAGCCTTCACACAGTTTTTTAAAGACATGTACAAGCTTCAAAAATCAGGAGTGGTGTATTGATTCACGTATTTTATCTCACAGAACAAAACGTTAAAATCTCTCAACCCTGTGTTAATCAGAGCAGGCCTTATTTAAGGCATCTAACTAAAAACCCTATTGAAAATCCCACTGACTTGAGAGACAAGGGAACCAGGAGTGTAAAAAATGGGGAATAACTGTAACAGCACTTTCTACCAATCTATATAGTCTAGTTGTGACATCACAAGTCCTGAAGGCTCTTTTAAAGGCACAGTTTCTATACAGACTGTGTGCATTTCTCTGTGGATTGAGCTTTTTGACACCTGACATTTTCACAGTATTTATAAAGCACCTGAACCTGCTTTATAATACCAAACATCACAATATTTGACCCTTTTTAATCATATGGGGCCTTTAAATAATACCAAACATATAAAACCTTTAGAACTTGTGGAAACAAAATATTCATCTGTTAATGACAATATTTCCTTAACTGATACAATTGCAGCATGGATCACTATTTGCTTGGTATTCATGGCAAAATGTTGCACGTTGACCAGACTCCTGCTCCTGCTGAACTGAGCCAGTGTGTTTGATCGAACTGCCATCAGCTCAGAAGGCACAAGAGGAAGGCCAGATGTTTCTGCAGAGTAATGCCGTGGTCACGCACATGTGGCAATCTGGTGGTTCCATTCAATGCTGATGAAAGAAGTGGCAAAGTCTGCACATTAATCAAGACATGGTATTTAATTTCCGTGCAAAACTCATTTCCTTTATTGTAATGCATAACGTCTTTGTATTTCAATACGTTTTATTTTTATATTATGATACTATCTTAACTGATAACATCAGCCCTCGGGAAAAGTAAACACAATCTTTCTATTGAATATAATCGTCTAATTGTTAAAGGTGAACTTAATTTAATTTCCCAGGGATGAGTTGAACTGGCAACATTGCAAATTGTCAGTCATTCTGCACAACAAAGGGAGATGAGTTATAAAACCTCTGATGCACAGCTGATAAAGGCGCAGGTGCACATTCTCGCTTTCTCTAAGGCAATACATCCTGCATGTGGCCAATAGATGTGGACCGAGATGTGGATCTTGTTAGGTGATGACATTCCCAATTTCCCAAACGTTTCATTGTGAGAAGACAATTGTGTTTCACGTATACATTTTGCCTTGTTTTAGTGTATGAAGACACTCTATATCCCAGGGATTCCCACCCTTTTGTACCCAATACATGTAGCTCTATAAGATGAGCTCCCGGCATCCAAACCAACCAATCATGTTCCAGATGTGATCATTTGAATTATTATTAACGGTGCTGTACTCAAAATACTTCTGCTAGATAACAACAGCAATAGTGCTCCCACTAGCTAGCTAATTGCTGCTGCTTGCAGTGCAAAGTATCCGGGCCTAGCTTTTGTGGGAGATCTGTGCCCATACGGAGCTCGTTCTCCCGATCATCAGAAAGGGAAGGGAGGGAGAGGGTGGAAGAAACGGGGAGCGCCAACAAAGCTAAAAGCTACATGCATTAGTTAGCTCCGTGGAGGGGTCACACCTATATTCCCCAGGTCCTATGTTCCCTGGTCGCAAAAGCATATGCCTCCGCTGATTTTATTTAGCATTTTGTTAGGTTTAGGGGTTATGATTAGGGGCAGGGTTAGGTTAGATTAGATTTCTTTATTTGTACCTGCAGGTAAATTTGGCTCGCAGTGGGTTAGGGGGGTGTTAGGGTCTACATAGGCCTGTTTTTGCCAGGGAATTTGGCACTAATTGTGGAAAAAATAACAGACTGGAGAACATAGAAACATCTGACCTTTTCGGAATATTTCGGAAAGGGTCCGATGTTCCCCAGTCACATAAAAAGCAGGGAACATAGGTACGTTCCCCTCCATGGTTAGCTCACACGACCTGGCTTCCGTGGGGAGTGGTACTCAGCAGTGACGTGACCTTCCTGACTGGGACGCTGCAGTTATCATAAACACGAAGGATGGGGCCAAAAGTTTTAATAACCTGTTCTCCAGATCGTCAAATACCAATGCTTAACAGAGGGACTGACATCCAGTTACATGCACGGCCATCACACAGAACAGAGAAGCTTGGATTACTCAGTGAGAGTGATTCCATTCTCTTCTCAGGATGACATTACTCCACTATATCTTTACATAGCAAATATCTCTCTGCTGCCATATTAATGTTCTGAATGTCGAGTACAAACCTTTAAGCTAGATTTTATGTAATAATAATTATATAAAAGTAAATACAAACATATTTTCATAAATTTGTCACATGTACAAATGTAAACCCTTTTTTAGTAGCTACCATCATTTGGAAGTTGAAACCATATAAAATCAGAGCTAGTTGCTTTTTTCACCAATAGTTGAGTACTTTTTTATTTTATTTCCAACAGACTTTCTTAAAGGATCTCTATATAGGGAAGTTGTTTTTCGGAAATAACTTAAATAAATAAAAATGTTCTTTTCAAAGAAAGATTGAGTCATGTTCTAGGTGTAAGACTATACTCAGGTCCTGCTCAAGTTTGAGATTTAGCCTTTATTCTCTACATTAAACTAACCCAAAGATTAGATTACAACTAGGTTTAGCCTGAGATCGTGGCTGCCGTTGAATAGAGTGTGTAAAAGTCAGGACTATATAAAGGAAAAGGCGTTTTTTATCCTATATTACTATTTTTGTTAACAAATCCCAAGAAAAGATCAAAACCAACCATTTTACTCAATAGTTTGACTTCTCCACCCTGTCTGTGGCCCCTAGACCAATCTTAAAAACACCTTACAAATAAGGTTTTTTTTTCATTTTTTCATCAAAACAGCTGGGTGCTTTCTAGCCAACATTACTCAAACATTAGCAAATTGTGAATTTGTTGGGGCTGGGGACTATTTTCAGCTGCAGATAAATGTCAATTATTAATTTGGTACTCTTCTAGTGAGTGTTTCTGGCAGCAAGACGTTGTGTGTGGGATTGAGTCCAAATCAACTACATTGTGTGTGTTCATGGTAATAAAGGAATGTGTCACAGAGAGCAACAGTGTGTGACACACACACACACACACACACACACACACACACACACACACACACACACACACACACACACACACACACACACACACACACACACACACACACACACACACACACACACACACACACACACACACACACACACACACACACACACACACACACACACACACACACACACACACACACACACACACACACACACACACACACACACACACACACACACACACACACAGACCACCAAGTCAAGTCCAAGACCGGGTCCAGAGCACATTGTGTCTGTTCAAGATTATAATAGGCAAGTGTCTTTTCAATGCTAATATTGTGATTAAGGAGTTGATTTATCTGCTAACATCAAACTAATCTCTCGAGAATTTAAGCAAAGTTCTGAACAAGTGATCCTGAATCAGCAGCCAGGAATAACTTGAACAGTTCTCAATAGCCAAGTCCAACAGGACATAAGAACAAGTCCAGTCTAGAGATCAAGTTCGGAGTCAAGTACTACAGTTTTGCTTATTAGTACCAATTAATCGTTGGTTTTGGTCTATTCAGTTGTCAGTTTGATAAAAACTATATATTTTCATCAGCCATGTCCTTCAAATTACAACATAGTGCAAACACAAGTTGGTTTCAGATTTAAATGCTAAAAGAAAGTAAAGAAAAAAAAACTCATTTTTTTACAGTTTGAGCAAAAAAAGGTTCTCTTTTGTAAATGTTCTGTGTGAGGGTGCTTTAAAATCATTCTAAGTATGCCCTCTCATTCTTTTGGACATCATGATAGACATCTCCAGTAAGGAAGTACAGAATGTTTTGACATATCCCCATCATCTCTGTACAAGTGAAGAACTTAGCCACTGTGAACAAATTGCTAAGACTCCCTGTTCAGCAGTCGACTAAGCTCTGCGCCTGATCAGAACCAGCAGATGCACACGACACCGCAGAAACACACTAATCCACTGATCCTGCCTCAAAAGAGTTGTTCTTCCAGAGTGATCCGCAGTAAGAACTCCTCTCTTAGAAATGTGTGAAAAACCGAGCAGGCAGAAGAAAGTGTGACACTCTCCTTGTATCCACAAAACAGGTATCCTCCTCCAGCCCCAGGAGCAGCAGTAGCAGACACCATAGCAGTGTAGTAATCCCTGGCAATGTGATTTTCATTTTCTGTCCCAAATCATCATGCCAGAGACCCACACAGCCACAGCAAAGACACCTCTCCGTCCTCCAGGAAGACTCACAGCTCTGCCCTCCTCTTGTCATTTCTCTCTCCTTACCCCTGCTACTTTTTCTCTCACGTTCCAGTCTCTCCAATCCTCCCTCCCCCCACTCTCCCCCCACAGGCTCCCATGCTCGGTTTAACTTTGGGTATTTCCCTCATTAAGTGCTACGCCTATATCAGGAACTCCAGAGAGGCCCGAGGAAGTCTGGCTCTGAAATAAAATGACAGCGTGCTCCTCTGATAGTAACTAATGATAATCACCCCCTCACTCTGCCGGGCGGGCGAGTCTCATGGCAGGTGTGAGGGAACTCTGGGACACAAGCTGAAACAGTCGTTGATTAGACCAAATGAAAAAAAAGCCCCGTCTCCATCTGTTATGTCTTTGTTGTCTTTATTCTTGCCTTGGCAGGAAATATAGGCAGAGTACACGCGTAGGCGGATATTTTTGTAAACATGTGCTTTTTTTTTGGCCACACACAAACTGCGTTTTAGGTCTTTAGGAAAATCCCAGTTAGATTTTTTGAAACTATGTTTTCATAGTCAATGTTTCCATTATCCAGTAATTACCAGTTTTTGACCAGGAAAATCTGGTGAAGTGCAGTTCCCTATGCTATGATAACAGCAAGTGTGTGGGCAGTATGCCTGGAATAAGTCTGGGATTCATAAGCACTTGGTTCGTTCGACACATGGCTGAACATTACCGATTCTACTTCAATTGTTCATATTCACCCTTCACTACAA
This sequence comes from Echiichthys vipera, assembly GCF_963691815.1. Classification (NCBI taxonomy): domain Eukaryota; kingdom Metazoa; phylum Chordata; class Actinopteri; order Perciformes; family Trachinidae; genus Echiichthys; species Echiichthys vipera. Next base: position 8,094,635 of record NC_139841.1, read on the forward strand.
CTTAGCCAACAGCGTACATCAGGTGCTCGTTGGCATGATATTAATATAGGGGATTTTTCAACGATACATATACAATCCAAGGAATATTTTGTCTATTGCCCAGATGTACCAGTGAGAGGAGGAGAAGAATGTACGCAGGTTAACTTCCCCGCCTCAGCCACTTCTCTAAGCTTTCATTAGGAAGAATTGCCCAAATGGAAGTAGACACTGAATACGATCGGTAATGCTTTGGGTTTCAGTAAGCATTCTTCCTGTGTCGGGGAAACATACTGTAGGACCGAGGGTGCTAGGGGCTGATTTTTCCTCGAGACAATATGGATTAAATAAAGGCCCCATGGCCCCACGCCTGAGCTAAGCCGGGCCAGACAGGTCCCCTCTTATATCTGACTTCATAATAAGTACATTTGCCAAAGTCCTGGACTGGTCTCTGTTTCTACATGTATATCTGGTCGTGATGATATGGAGTGACGATGAAGTTATGGGCTGTTCCGATAATGATAAACAGAACAAGGTGCATTGTTATGCCAAATGGTCTGCTGCCACGTACCAGCAATACTTCCAGACTTTCATCATCGAGCCAAATCCATCTGTGTCTCCTTCTGCAGTGAGAAGAAAGGCAGTGTGACCTGTCAGCGAGGCCCTGGCTCCCATCACAGGCTTTTATCGGTCCTGACAGCGGATCTGGTGCAAGGAACACCACCTACACCGACTAATGAGAAGCAAAGATGTCACATGTCCTCAGCGGGAGGTTACTCCAGGCTGTGCTGTTCTCTGAAGGTAAGAGAAATGGATGAAGGAGAAAAGTGAATAACTGTACGGTGAGGGCACATGCAAATCCAGGTTACATACTGTTTGACCGTTGTTACCTTAGAAAATGAATATCATCCAGAAATCTGAGAAATTTGCCTTATTTTCAAATTGATGATGCATATTATAGTTTAAATTAGTTTTCAATCATTACTATGCTTGTATGTCATGCTATATGAATATATCTTGCTTCAAAAACAAAATGAGTTGAATGAGAATACATCATACATCTCAGGCTGTGTTTACTTGGGGAACAGGTGTCTCAGGCAATCACAGTCAGCTGTGGTGGCTGCTGCATGTTTCTCCCTTGCTGCTTAAATTTTCTGGCCCTGATACTTGCTAAGATGGCTAAAACTTTTATTACGTTTTATTAAGTTTGCAGGTGGAACTAGTATGTATATACTGTATATAAGTATTCCTTTTTGTCTATTAACATGAGTATCTGAAGTCATGGTTTATAGGATGTCATGCTCTGTGGGACTTGGGTCCAGCAGTGCTTTGAGCTTTATATTAACATTAGCATGTTAACATGCTCATAATGACAATGCTAACATGCTGATGCTGGTGCTTTGTTGAACTGCTAGCTGTCCGGTTTGGTTACCCTTGCATCCACCTCAGCCGTCTGTTTAAAGTTACAGAGCAACACTATCATTCATTTGGAGCCGTGTTTGGGTCCATCTGATGAGTGCAACTGATGAGTGCAACCTGTGATTATCCAAACTCACACAGACGCTTTCGACCATAGACTGAATAAAAATTGACATAGCTTCTGGATCTGAAAAATGAGGCCAATGCAGAAATGCCTTCAACCTGTACTCTGTTTAATATCCAGCAGGGGGCGACTTCATTGGTTGCAAAAAGAAGTCAGACTTATAGAAGCCAATGAGAAAATTACTCTACTTTTCACTTGATTTATTACCTCAGAACATTTTCCTAGTCACTTCATTGTCTCAATTGCTTCTTTCCAGCCTTTTTCAATTCAGAACAATGTTCATTTTTTAAATTATGGTCCTGTTACAGTACAATAGACAATAAAGTACGGTATGCTTTAGGGTGTGGCTACCTTGCGATTGACAGTTTAAAAAAGGAGGTTAATTGTAACATTTTGGTTCCCTAAAAATGTGTTGTCCAACAAATAAGTTTCACCTTGCTTACAAAGCAGAGGTAAATAAGCTAGCACTAGCATTAACTGGTTACTTAAATGAAACTGCCAATATTCAACCGGCTCTGTGTCACTGCAGCACCAACAGTACATGCAGTTCTAGTGTTAAGATTGGATGCATACTGTGTCCAAGCTTTAAAAAGGCTACATGGATGGTGTTGGCCAGTGAAGTGCAGGTTGCATGTGAGGACCTGATCCTGCAGGACTGATAATGATGATTACAGCCTGAGAGTTCATTAACAGTTTGAGCCTGCAGATAAATATCAGATATTTTACATAATCAGCTCAACAGGCTTACGTTCAGATTGTCTTATGTGTAGACACAGTATGAAAATGGTGACAGCAGTGAGTAAATTATCTCTTAAACTAATCAGTAATGATTTATGGTACATGGCTGCACTCCACATCTGTCTCTTAAACCTGTCACTCATCCCAGTTTATCATGCCACAAAAACGATTTTCATATTAAATTAGTTCTTACTCAATCCCTGCGAGACATGGTGTTCAGAGTTTGAGCGTGCCCAAGCTAAAAGTGAAGCCAACGTGCTCGGGCTCATGCTAAACTATAACACGATCCTGCTGTATGCCGAGTGGTTAGCAGTGCGTGTGACTGCTGGAGCTCACTTAATGGGAATCACACTACAATTTTTTACATGTTTGATCCACAGAGGCAGTACATACCAAGCGTGATCTTGGCATGTGACCTCGCCAGCTGTTCAGTCAGCGTACCTCTGACCTCCAAACCCATGGGAGTCAAATCATGCTTGACTTGGTGGGGCCTTTATGAAAGGGGACTGAGGGATTGTATTAGAAGCATTAGAGCAACTTAGTGGAAGAACATGTTTAAATTCCTGGATTGCCACAGCACATGCCACCAATAATACATTTATGGATAAAAGTTATTGTTACAACAAACATAATAGATATCCCTGTATCTCTTGAGTGAAAATAGATAAAGAATGTTTTTGGTGCCTGGTACTGCATTTTAAATGTCTTTAATTTGAGGTTTAAAGTTAGAAACCAGTTGACCATCACTTAACCTGCACACCTACTCCAGATTTGGACATTGCCTGCCTGTTTTCCAATCTTAGTTACAGTTGCATCTTTTGGCTGTGTCCAAATCCTGTGTTGGCTGGTGTATGTGTCTGCACAATCTTCCCAAGCCCTATATCATACAATACAGTTGCCGGAGCCAAACAACAAGATTTTTGGCACATACTTGCATGTGCTGAACTTACTTACTTTTTACTACTTTTTACAAAATTGCCTCGCATGCTGTGTTTTTATGAAGAGGGCACCTGCACACTTCAGCAATAAATGAGGGCTTCTTTCCAACCACAGGCATGTCACCATTTTAAATATAATCATATTATGTGCTAAAATTCTTTCATAGGGTTTAAGTTTGATTGGTGTCATTGACTACAAACATCTGCTTAGCTACGCTATGAATATGAAGCAGACATCTATTCACAGCATACATGTGTATATTAGCTTATATATGCACAGACATTTATAAACAAAATATGCTACACTGTAGATGTAGCCCGTCCTTATAACAAAGTCGATTAAGTGGGAAAAAGGGATTTCTAGTGGTTAGTGGTTCCTAGAGTCTCCAGAGAGCCTTCAGCTACCGAGCTCCTCTCCTGTGGAACCAAGTCCCAAGTGTTGTTCTGGAGGCAGACACTGTCCCCGTATTTAAAAGTAAACTTAAAATTTTCCCTCTTTGATAAAGCTTACAGTTAGGACTTACTAGCCTTTAGTTATGCTGCTTTAGGCCTAGTCTGCCGGGGGATAATGTTCCTTTGACACTCTGAGCTTCTCTCCTCTGTCTGCATCATCCATGTCTTATTAATGCATGTTTCTATTCAACTTCTTCCCCAGAGTCGGTGTGTTTTCTTGTACTGCATGGTGCTTCCTGCTGCTATTATTACTATTATTCATATATATATATTATCATTAGTTTTAATAATTATAATATACACAGCCATAAAAACCCTAATCACACGAGTCATATTTCTTGCAGCTGCTATGGTTACTATTCGTATCATTTGTCCATATTCACCACCATAATTATCATTATCATATTCTATCACCTTGTCTGCCATTTTTTCTACTATGGATATCACTCTGGTATATTAAGTACCATAACTTGTTAGTCATATTCACATTACTATAGATATTATTACAGTTAATGTTAATTTTGTGTTTGCTTGCATCCTTGGTACTGTCTGTCTTTGTCTCTCTCTCTGTCCATCTGTCTGTCTTTTCTCTCTATTTCTTTCTCCCCAACCGGTGCAGAAAGATGTCTGGGTCTGTTCCACGTTCCTGCCTGTTATGCTTCTGTGTGCACAAGATTGCTGGATTAATACTGTATGTATAACTATAATTATCATTATTATTTTTATTAATAAAGATAGTGCGACTTGCTCGTGGGGGAATTCTTGAGTCTCTGTAAATCATGAATGAGTCATACAGTGGGGACTTGACCGTCTCCATATGTAAAGTGTCCTGAGATAACTTTTGTTATGATTTGGCACTATAAATACAATTTAATGGAATAGAATTTAAAAAGGTCACATTTGAATACCCCTTAGACTTAAAATGGCCCATGTCCACTCCTCCTTCAGTACCCAATCGTCTTTTTCCCTTCACTTGGGTTGCAGCTACATTATGATAAGGGTTGTGTTACGGAGAATAAATTATTAATTATATTTTTTTAAAGTGTACAGTCAATGTACAACTTTATGGCAGTGATACGCCACTTCAGTATTCCTCTCTGGCTTCTGCAGCAGCAACGTAGTAGTTAAAATGTTTTTGAAGGATTTTCTTAAAATTGTTAGTTGCTCTTTGTAGTGTAACTGCTCCCTGTAAAGAGCATAAGATGTCATTCAGCACTGGATAGCTTTAAAGGGGGTGTTTAAGAAGCAGGTTGCAGGAGATTGTGCAGAAAATGTGGCATTTATTTATTAACAAAAATGAACTCAGGGAATTGCAGTAAAGATAACTTAAAATGTAAGAAATTACAGGGGGAAAAACTGCACCCTCTCCTATCACTATAGAGACCAATGACTAGCCATTCTCCTTCTTGCTGCACAGTCAGGCTCAAATTCTTTCCCCATTCATTTCTGTGGAATGATGCGAGACAAATTCCCTTCTGGTTATGAATCGACCTTTGGATTGATCGGACTGAACTGTGACAGTGAGTGCAAAGACAGTGGTAGAGGCCATCATCAGCTCAGGATACCAATACGAAGAGCACACCTGATGCAAAGCTTTCAAAGCATACAGAACAAGAAACACCACTGATTAAGCATGATCTGCCCTAACATCACAAAACACACAACTCTGAACTAACAAACTTCTGTTAGAGTGATAAATCAGTAGATTAACTGAAAAATTTAAGCCTCCTGACTCCCAAATGAATCCACTTCCTGTGCTCACTGTCTTTGAAACATCACCACCAGAAACAAAACAGTATTATCAGGTGTTTAGAACCAGCACCTGCATCATTTCTCCTATCATTCCTGCCTTTTAACAAGATGTTTCAAATTAAAATCACTTCTCAAAGCTTACTAAATTAAAGCTGCATCATTTCACTTTTCGGCCAATTGGGGGCAGCAGAACAAGCAGAAAACACAACGTTTGAGAGTGATAAGGAGGTTGGTATAGTGAATGTTTTAGCAACATTTGCTAACTTTGTCTGCTGTTTGGTGCTGGGAAGGAAGCGAAAGTGGGTATGCCAGAGCTTGTTTGCTGAAAACAGCTTCCTGCTGCTGCATTAGAACTGGAATGGACCAGTTTTTTTAATCTGTGAGCTTCTATCAACTCCTGAGGTTAAGCCATGTCAAATGGGCTTCAGTGACAGAATTGACAAAGGTCAAAAAATGAATAGTGAGTCACTTTAAAAAAAACTTTATGCTTTTATTGGATAGAACAGCTTGAAGAATGTCAGGAAACAGGAGTGGGGGGGGGGGGGGCAACTTTCCCTGCGGCTCCTGCTCTTTCACAATGACGTATATCCATTTTGCGCACTAAACATCTGTTTACTTCCGTCAGTTTGAACGTTACTTCTCCTCCAGCCCATTAAAGTGCTTTTTATCCTTGAGTTAGTTACTTTGCTTTGTTACATGAATCCTGTGGGGGTTTAGCAAATTTGATCATTTTCATTATCGGCTTAATGTATTTCAATAGCAAGGTAAGCTAGCCTGGCTGGCTAAAATGATGAAAAGCACTGTCAAGTTCATGAGGAAAGCGGTTAAACTGTCTGGACTGTCTAAACGTGGACTGACAGACACCCCATTACGTTACAAACATCTATGTGGGTAGATTTGTCTCAAGAAGTCATGTTTTGTAAAATGACACATTTACGCCTACCTATTCTCGTGGTTATGACTTATGGCAGCTGGAACCATAATGGAATTTGCCTAGCTTGGCAAAAAAAACGCAGGGGAAACAGCTAGCCTGGCAACAAGAAATAACTACAGCATGCAACTCCAACTAAAACCTTTGTTCGTGCACAGATTTTGAGCTTCAGAGATGCTGTTCATTTTCTCCCTGTGGACAAACCAAGGCCAGCTGTTTTCCAGTTGTTTCCTGTCTTTATGCTAAGCTAGGCTAATCACCTGCCGGCTTCAGCGCCATTATTGCACTTTAAACCTGAAAGTTGTATCAATCTTCTCATCAGTCCTTAGAAAGGAAGCAAATAGTGGATTCCCTTTAAGTTATAAAGTAGTCTATTTTTGCACCAATGAAGGTCCAATCAAAGCTTTTTACCATAACTTTTTCCTCACTGATTAAATGAGCGTTATTTTATGAGTTTTATCTATGAGTGTTCCACAAGAGTACCAGCATTTGTTTTGCATCTTAGCACTTCCATCAGTCTAGTCTAAGGTTTAGTCTTATAGTGTAAATTAAAAGAATTACAAGCAGTTAAGACAAGCAGAAAATATAATTATTAAACTAAATGAACTAAGACAAAATATTCTGTAAATTGAAAAGCTATAATTAAAGAAGCATATTAGTATCATAAAGCATTTGTTTGACATAAAATCCTTTGCTCTTTTACTCCTATTCATAAATAATAATTCACATTTAATGTTAATATAAAACCATGTGGACTTACTGTACAATGTGTTGTCCCTCGCCTTACTGCAGTGACCCAGAGACGCTGCCTCCCTGCAGCTCTCTGTGTGCCCTGAATGGCAGGAAGGAGTGGGCTGAGACTTTCGCCTTTCTCTCCTTTATAAATCAGGCTTTATGAGTTGACACAGCGTCTTTGTTAGGCCTGCACCAACTCCATACAATTCAAAGAACAGTTTGTTGGTCTGGCCCTCGTTGGCACAGAACACCTCATTCAGCCTGAGTCTGAGTGTAGGAAGTCATTTCATCAAAGCTGTATTGGCAGGATGTAGATTTACTATATGTGTAACAGGTATGGAGTGAACCCAATTGCAGCACAGATGAACCAGGTAAAAGCAGGTCACCTGGGGAGGGCAGCAGAGAACTGGATCCAGGTGAGTGTGTGGGCTCGTGAGCAGGTAACAGCCCAAAAGTTCTTAACAGGCTCAGCAAGTATGGTGGAGGGGAAGTAATGCAAACTCACTGCTGATGAAGGTCTGACTGGAGAGTGGTTCAGGATGAGGGCCGGGAGTTTGAGATGATTTCACCAGAGAATGTGAGCTGGTGAGGTGCAGCTGAAGCCAGGTGGGTCTTTTGGTGGAGCAGAAACAGGCCAGGGGCCAACCAGCCACAGGCAGACGAGGAACAGAAAACAGGCAGGCAGTACTCGTGGTCAGGGACAGAAGGCTGGTGGATTTACCGGGGCTTAGACGAGAGGCGGTGGTCAGAGGCAAGTCGGGTCGATACCATGTAAGCGATCTGGGAACAAGTGCTGGAGAGTCAGGCATGAGAGCGAGGACAATCTGGCAAGGAGTGAGGCTGCATATATACTGGCTTGATTGGAGATGGTGAGCAGGTGAGAGCAGCAGGTGAAAGCTGTAGACTGATCAGGAGTGTGGCTGAGCAGCAGAGCAGGAGCCGAGCAAACTGTGACAGTATGGTTGTCAATCTTGTTTCCAGTGACAAACACACTCACTGTTCACTTCCTGCCCGGCACCAAACTTTACTACAGACAGAGCCAGTTAGTCTACCTACTGAAGTGGAACATTTGTATTGTCTTAATCTTATCTACTTCTGGGGGATTGCACAGAGCCTATGGTTAAGGTAATGTCAGCTATTTTTAGTTTGCCTGAGACAAAAGTCCATGTGTTTCATTCATATTTATCCCAATTCATCCTTCTTACTCAATTTAGTAGATAAACATAGATGTCATTCAAGGTATGACTATCTTAGTCAAACCTAAACCAGAAATAACACTGACATTTTATGACCTTATTAAGTTGACATGGTGAAGATGTTAGCAAACAGTTGCCTATTTCAATTCAATTCAACTCAATTTTATTTATAGTGCCAAATCATAACAAAAGTTATCTCAGGACACTTTACAGAGTAGGTAAAGACCACACTCTATGACTTATTTATGATTTACAGAGACCCAACAATTCCCCCGTAGAGTACAGTGGCAACGAAAACCTTCCCTATAACAGACAGGAACGTCAGACAGACCCAGCTCTGTGGAGGACGGACATCTGTCTGCACCGGTTGGGGAGGAAGAAAAGAAGAGAGAAAAGACAGACAGATGAACAGAGAGAGCCAAAGACAGACACAAAGACAGAGACAGACACACTTCCATTAACTATAATAATATCTATAGTAATGTGAATATGACTTATATGTTATGGCAGTTAATACAGCAGAATAGTAGAAACAAGCACAGCTAAGGTGATAGATTATAATAGCAGCAGGAAGCGTCATGCAGGACCACGGCAGCAGGCATCGCCACGATCAGCAGAGACCTGAGAGACGACAAAGCACAAACAACTCCGGGGAAGAAGCTGAATTAGTAACATGCATTGATGGGACATATTTCAACATCCAGCAGACACAGAGCAACATGAGCATTGATAAAGGGTTGTGTATGTGTCCACCTAATGAGTGTAAGTCCAATAATATCTCTCATATTTGCTCTGTTTTGGGAAATATACCTGTCTCTTTTCGGCACCCTTTAACGTCTGTATGACGTGCACAAGGCTTTCAACCAACAGCAAGTACCCCAGAAGTCAGGTGACATGGAATAATTAGCCCCAAACTACATTTAGGAAGGAGGTCGGGGTGGATGCTTGGGTCATACACACGACTTTTGCCCAGGAAACTACGGTTCGTGTCCCGTCCCAGTTTAAAGTGAAACTTTATTTTAACCCATACCACAATCTTTTACTAAACCGAACCAAGTAATTTTGATAGATTGACATAGTTAATCGTTTTTGTTTGAATTCCCAACATTAACCACATGTCGGTATGTGACGAGTAGGGAATGAGAATGGGTTACAGCTGTTCAAAAAGGTTTGCAGAAACGTACAATGCCACTGTGTTTTTTCCCGGTGTCCTAGTTGTCTCTGCACCATCATTGCATCTGGGGAATGACTATAACACCACTTACCTGCAAATAATATAGTTGCGACATCACAACCATACAGAAGTCTTGACAGCTCATTTAAAAACACAGTTTCTGAATACAGACTACAGTGCATTTTGAGTGTTTTGATACTTTCACAGTAATTATATAGCACCTCATGTGCTTTATAACAGCAATACAACATGGGACCTTTTAAATGAAGAGACTAAGACGGGGTCTTGCCTGATGTGAAAGGGTTTGAGTAACAGATTTATATATATATATATATATATATATATATATATATATATATATATACATAAAATATTATCAGGAAAATCAGAAGTAGCCTTTAACTCAGGGGTGCCCAACCCTGCTCCTGGAGGGCCACTGTCCTGCATGTTTTAGGTTTCTCTCTGCACCAACACACCTGATCTAATGATGAGCTCGTTATCAAGCAGCTGAAGCTTGTCACAGGTTTGAAAATCGTTATAATCAGGTGTGTTAGAGCAGGGAGAAACCTCACCTATTAGCTCTGCTTGGAGGAACAACAGAATTTACAAGAAGCTCATTGCAGCTCCTCAGAAAGCCAACAGAGGTCTCTCTTGCTTTCCTTTTCTGTATAAATCCATCACAGGCTTGTTTGCCTGAGGAGAGCAATGTCCAAAGTTCAGCAAAGTTTTGACAATAGTAAACCTGCAGCTTCAGATTATGTGCTTTTTTAGTATTCATCAGCAACAGAAACCTTTGTTAATCCTTCCTACAGTAAAGCTTCAATAACATGTCGTGTGTATATGTGATGTGGGGATCAATTCTGGTTATGATTTTAAACAGAATATTCAGTGTTGGTTAGATTTTATAGTCCATTCGTCAGTTTGGGAACTCCCCCCTCGGCTCCATGTGGCTTTCCTCCCTTTTCTCGTCCCTCTGTCTTTCACCATTATGCTCCAGACCTCTTTGGGAACATCTCAGGCACATCAGGACACTAGAGGCCCAGCACCTGGGAATTCTTCTCCCGAGCTTTTAAGCAGCCACTGTGTGAAGGCACAGATCTGGCATGTTGACTAGATCTTCCTCTAGGCTCTCAGGATTTAGAATCTAGACCATTAGGCCTTCAGAAAGGGACTCAGAGCCTCCACATAATGATATTCTGGAGTATGAGGGTGAGCCAAGTGCTGCAGCTGTCCGTTTTGTTGGTTGGACTCTGTCAGGCCCACCGTGGCCTTCCACCAGCTGGTTCCTCCACATCAAAGGAGGCAGGTGAGGTCCCCGTGTCCCAGCTGAGGATGCTCTCGCTGGGACTGTCTCACCTGCTGCAGGGGGTTGAGGAGAACGCCGAGCAGCTGGAACAGCAGGCCGAGCGGGTGGCAGCAGAGCTGGACGGGGCCACAGAGATTCTGGAGAGCCTTCGTAAGCAGAGTTTACAAGCTGGACGGACGCACAGGCAGGTGAGGAAGAATCTTAGGAAGTCAGCAGAAAAATGGACCCATTCTCCAGTGTGTTCATATTTACATACTAATGTTCATTTTCATGATTAAATGTCAATCATTTTTACCTTCATTATTTGATTATTTGTTTAGTCTAAAGTAAAAAAAAAAAATCAAATGTGAAAAATACCCATCACAGTTCAGTTCCCTAAAGCCCACAGTGAGGCTTGTTTTGTCTGAGCAGCACTTACACATCACTTATTACTGCACAATATGAGACAGGAATGTTTGGTATTTTTGTTTGATTTTGAATGAAACGACTGATTGATTATCAAAGTAGTTGCTGGTTATTTATTCTATTGATCCACTAATAAATTAATCTACTTCCAGCTCTAGAAGTTGGTAGCTTTTTTTCTCCTCCAATCATGTTGCTGTAAACCTATAGGGCTAGGAGATAATTCAATATGATCATTAATCGTCTTGCAATGGATTAAATTCGAAATTCAAAATGGATTTGTTTAAGTTGACAATAACCAACAAACTTCTCAGAAAATGTTATCTGAAATACCTAAGGGAATATTATTTGAAAATGACAGTTTTGGTTTTATAATCAGACTTTACATTACCGCTTAATCCTCTGTGATTAACATCAACTGGACTGCACCACCCATGGTTTCACATAGGTGAGCACATAAACTGAGATACCGTAAAGGCAATAGGTAAAGGAAGATATCCTCAAGACTACATTAAAATATCTATTTTGTATATTACATTTATACTGTTTCTATGTTTTATGATGAGAAACTATCAAACGAACTCCATCAAGCCAATATTTATTGATTTAGACGATTCTGATCCCTTTAGGTTATGTTCATTTTGCACTAAAAGTCTTAATGATAAAAGGAATATACACAAACAGGCTTTGCCATGTGGTTATTCCAAATGGAATATGTATTTATTGAAGTAGCAGAAAACACTATATCGTGATATATATCTCTATCAAAATAAAGACAGAGATCCAGCCCTATCTTAAACCTCTGTTGAAGATCACAACACAACAACGTGACTGTATTCCGTACCCTCTTGTGTAAGATCTTTATTATATTATGTATACTCTTTGCTGAGTAACATAATCTAATACTTATACTGAGTTTGGTAAGGCAAAGGTTCAGACTTCATGCTTACATGCTGAGACTGAACCCAACTGTTTATATTTGTTGCACTGAGAACTGCACTACCCTGTCTGAAAGGTGTGATATAACGTGTGCTTGATTGATGACACAATGATTTTTACTCTCAGTAAATTACTTTTTACAGTAATTACAGTAGTAAAAATTCTACACATGACAAGCATCTTTGCTGTACTGCCAGAAACCGGGATCTCCTCTAAAGTCTGAGATAATTCTCTGCTGTGCCACCCACTGATGAAAGAGAGTCCCCTCAGATGCTCTGATTTCACAGCTTGCGTTGATTCTGCACAACATAATCTCAAAAATGCAATCGTTTATTTGTTGAATCATGCTATTTGGCACAGTCAGTGAGAAGTTTTTAGTTGGTTTCAAGCTGTTCCAGAGAGAGGGACGCAGTTTGGTCATTAAGTATTTGATACATACAGATACTGTGAAAAACATCGCTATGAATAATGAGATAAAATATTGTGCTGTTCAGGTGAGAAAGGACCTGCAGATGCAGAGTGCCAGGGGTGACAGGCTGTGGAGGGTGTCCAAAGATCTGCAGAAGGGTTTAGAGGATCTGGAGAGGGAGCAGGGAGTCATGCAGCACCGGATGAACTGGATCCTCCAGAGGGTGAAGAGCCTGACGGAGCCGAGGTCAGGGGGTCCGACTCCGCTCCACATCAGCTCTGTGAGGGTGAGTGAAACCCAAGAACCAATCAACAAACAGGTGTTTGTCTCCGTGACACCAACACAAGGGCATGTAGAGACCAAGATACGTTTGTCAGTGGACGTGACCGATGTGACTGCTCAGATATCTTTGTTGTGTTGTGTTGTGTTGTGTTGTGTTGTGTTGTGTTGTGTTTTAGGTTATCATGGATAAACAGGCCCGACAGCTCGCCAGTCTGACCTCACAGGTTTCCGCCCAAGACAGAATGATTGACAGGCGCAAACGGCACATTGACCACCTGGAGAAACATGTACGTTATGTTGGGGTTTGATGCTCCCTTCTTATTCTCTGACTTTATAGCTATTACTGTAGTGTTTGATCCATAACGAAATCTATAGATGTAAAATGCTGTTTTAAACTGAAGTATGACCTCTCAGAAGGAAAACAAGGTCAAAGAAAAATGTACCACATAAATATTATTTTATTTTTATAATCATAATAATAATAATACATTTTATTTGTATTGCACTTAACATTCAACAATCTCAAAGTGCTACAGAGCAGAATAGAAACAATATAAAAATAAAAGGTAAAATTAAAAACAAGTAATAAGTTAAACATCTAAAAAACATTTAGCAAAATGCTTTGGTGAGCAGGAAACCTTCCTCTTCACCAAAGCATTTTGCTGAGTGTTTTTTTAAAGGTCTTTTTTTAAAGCATCTGTAGTCTGCGGGGCCCTCAGCTAGATATATTATGATTTTTTATTAGAAATCTGGGAGAGTCGCTAACAGCCAGATTAGAAAACACTGATTAGCTCAGGGCAGTACGGTGAAAGCACTCAAAGGTCTTTTTTAACCACTAATCCTGCTCAAAATAACACCAAACCTCTGCATTAGCATTAGAAGGGTCCCTACACAGAAAACAAAGCACCAATTGGCTCCTTCCTTTTGGATTGACTTTGCTAATCCACTTGAATGGACTTTACTATGAGAGGAGCTGGTACCGGGGCCAGTAGGTAAGTCTTTCAAACACTCTTTTAATAAACTCTGGGTTCACTAAATATGTTGTTGGTGCTTTGTTATTTTGAGCAATATTAGTGTTTAAAAAAGCCATTTTACCGCCTTCAGCGTACTGCCCCGAGCTAATCAGTGTTAGCCACGTCCGGCTGTTAGCGTCTCTCCCGGATTTCTCCGTTAATAGTTGTTACACAAAAAAAAACTGATTGCTCATTGATGTATGTAAGTGCCGAAAAAGACCACGGGAGGATTTTGCGCCGGAATTACACTTCAAACAATAATGCACTTGATTATTTCCATCCTGTCTGTGTGTTTGTTGTAGGTGTCTAAGAGCCTCCCAGCAGCACTACGGGCAGATTCTGACTCCCACTGTGTCGGATGAGCCCAGCTGCATCAACACAGCCACTCGGAAACAGTCCACTCACAGGCTGCTCTGAGAAGGACTTTGTGAAACTCACAAAAGGATGTGTCACAATCAACAAATGTGTGTGTAATTCAGATAAAAAAAACACGTTTAGATTATTCTTCAACACAAAGTGTCAGTTACAACTAAACACTGGTTTATAGGTTGTGTTGTAGATGATTATCAATGTGTGTTGTCCTCAACAAAACACGCCAAAAATAAGACTTTCCTGTTCCTGAGTCATCGTGTTATGGCTCCGAATTCCACAATATTGTGGTTGACCACGGTGGTGAAACACCTTGTGAAGACATACTTGCTTACATTCACCCAGAAAAACAGACGCAAAAACCTTCAGACTGACAACACACAGCTGAGGGTTTCATCACACAATCCTTTTACAGCTCATTTGTGTTTTTCCTCAAAATGAGGAGAATGATGAAACCAGGGTATGACACCCCACCTCAAGGACAGTGTCTATTATCTTTTAAAAACTCACATAATTTGAATATTAATATAAGATATACACAAGTGTACACTTCCTACGGTTTGTTCAGTGAAGGCAGTGGAATATTCTTTCAGTAGGTTACAATAAAAGTAAAATATACTGTGATTATGCAAGTGGTTTGTGTTGTTTTCTAAGGCTACATATTGCGACATGACATAACACGGCATAACCGTTACATAACCTCACATCTTCCGGACATCCTAAGTGTCCTCGTAGGTCAGTAGCTCTCAACCTCAGGCTCAAGGCTCTCTATGGAGTTCCACTGCAGAAAACAAGACCATTTTTGCATTTGTTTTCATTTTACATTCACCTTTGAAATTACATTTTTCAAAAAACAACTTTCTGCTGTCCTAGCTTAACAACAGTAGAACCAGCTCCCCGTTAAAACTCTTCACATCTTCTGCAGATGGATAACATTGGTCCATAACAGACCTAACTCTTTTTCATTGCCTTATTCTTTCTAAATGAAGCTTAAGTAATTCAGCTTATTTAAAAAGTTGATGTACTTGTATGGTTTTTGTAACTTTTGGGTTGTATCCACGTCTTGGAATGCACTTATTCTAAGTCCATTTGGATAAAAGTGTCAATTAAATAAATGTAATGTAAAAAAAAAAAGGGAATTCCACCGGTTCTAATAGCAGTTTTTCTGTTTCATGAGTTGTCTAGAAATTACACTTCAATCCATGCAACTCTTTAAACAAGTTAAGGTGTCCTGAAAACCAAAAGATAGTACCGTTTTGACGTTTTAAAATATGTATGAAATAAAAGATAATAACAGAAACAAATACTAGATATAGACTACAAATACTAAGTAGGCGAGATAAAGTGCTTAGAGGGAAACTGTGGTATTCTTCAAACTGGACCCTATTTTGTGACACTTTCTTCTTTACATTTCGCTGGATCTGGTTTGTTATTTTATTTTGAAGTCCAAATCAGCTAAATATTCAGCCATGACATTGAACATCTTATGTGCTTTCTGTACTCTAACACAACAAACTCCTCTCTCCAACTCTCACTTATGTTCAGTCAAAGGTGATAAAGAACATAAAAGCTTTCAATATTAAAAGTGTTCAAAGTCAGAGCAAGTCTTTTCCATTTTTGATCAGATGACCAGACGTGTTAAAAGACCATCAGAGATGACAAGCAGCATTAATTTCATTTAATACTTGTATTATATGGGGAAAATAAATATTTGTTTACACTCAATATCAGCTCATGCTTAAAGAGGCCCTATTATGCTAGTGTGTAGGGTCATATTTGCATATTTCAGGTCAGCTACAATAGCTTTACATGCTTTGATCTAAAAAAAAAAAACCCACATATTTCTCATCTTGCCCATTGCTGCAGCATCTCTGTGTGAAACGCTCTGTCTGAGCTTCAGGGGAGTCAAGAGAAGGGCTGCCTGAGGGAGACACAACCATGGAGAAAACTCTGGTTGGCATTTTTCTACTTAGAACACTTAGAACACTTTTTACATGCACAAACAAACTATATAACATACTAAAGGAGGGGACAACCCCCCATAAAGCATAAAAGGGCCTCTTAAATATAAAATACTAATTAATAACAATAACTGACGGAGAGAAAAACATGGGCATTCTTACTTTTAAAATCCCTTTGTGCTTGAACTGTTCGCCCCATGTATTCAGCAAAGAAAGGGTCAAATGTTAAAGGTTCAAAGCTGTGGTCTTACAGAATGACACATGCTTACAGTCTTTCATCACTGACAGTGTTAGTTCTATCACCAGTTCTGTATCTGTGGGGAACACCAGCACTCTGCATCCTCACTGCTGTCTTGCAGCTAAATGTGACAAAGGTCGCGCATGGAATCTTGAGGACTGAGCTGATATCTGATGGCCTCAAGTCACCATCTTGACAGCCGACTTGTAGGCAGTCTGGCCCCTCTGGTGTTCCCAAACAAACCTCTAGCAACTCAAACTCTGTCCCACTTAGAGGAAAGAGCTGGGGAAAGGCAGTGAGAGAGGGTGAGAGAAAGAGAATTGTTGTCAGGAGTAAATCAGGATGCAAAAGCATGTGCAAAAATGAGGAAGGAATTAAAGCAAATGAAACAAAGTGAGGAGAGAAGAATGACAATGCCGGAATTTAAATTCAGATACACAGCAGCTCAGATGAGAACAGATTATTAGTGTACAGCAGTGTTACTGTGGGAGAAGATGAAGTTATTCATTTGGAATTGGAGGGTTTGGCAGGGGGGTCAGAGTTGCAACAGCCCCCTCTAGAGGTGAGAGGGAAACACTGACACCCATGAGAAACTACAGTAGTACCCTCAAACTGACCTGGTGGGATAGGTGCTAGGAAACATGTGTGTCTCTTCCACTCCTTCTGCTCTGTGGGCCTTTTGACTGAGGGTTAGAACAAAAAACATGTTTTTCTATATGGACAATGTCCAACAATATCTGCAATCTTAATTATTATCCAATATAATGTGCAATATTTACTGCTTGTGTACCTGCATGTACATTAATGTGTATATTTTTCAATATTATTTATTAACACTTTTAAGATGAAAGAAGACAAAAAAAATAAATGGAAATAATAATAAAGTAAATATAGTAAATACTATAATAGTAATAGTAAATATAAAAAGATGTATAAAATAATCAGTAATAATGTAAATTACATTTATTAAGTTAGTATATGTATTTCACAGTTGCATTTGTACTTATATATATTATATCAATACAATTAATAATAATAATAATAATAATAATAATAATAATAATAATAATAATAATAATAATAATAATAATATAATTGGAGTGACAGTAAGCATCTTGAATCTTAAATGTCAACATAGTGTATTTTAGTGTGTTCTGAAATTCCACGTTTATTTTCTGCAAGACTTATGTGGGCTTATTATAAATAATAATGATAATAAGCAGACACCTAAAATAAACAATCAAATTATAACAGAGTGCTCAACACCTAGTAGCTTATAATATTACCAATAATCATCATTATTATTATTTCTATGACTAATACATAGTTAAAAGGCTGCTTTACCACATCATCACACAAAGACAACAAACACAAAAAGTAAGTATAAAAAGCAAGTTTAAAAAGTAACCAGAAAGAGAGTAGAAAATGCCACATGGGCTCTGGACTGACTAACTTTTCTCCCACAGACTTCTATATGTAACACTACTCAATCTGACTCAAGTAGCTACTGGGGAATAATACAGCAGGTAGGTGGGGAGAGTGACACACAAAGACAGAGAGAGAGAGAGAGAGAGAGAGAGAGAGAGAGAGAGAGAGAGAGAGAGAGAGAGAGAGAGAGAGAGAGAGAGAGAGAGAGAGAGAGAGAGAGAGAGAGGGAGGAAGTGGTGAGGATGCTCTACAGTCGTTGCAGCACTTTGCTCCTCATCTCACCACAGTCAGTCTGCCACAGAGTTCAGCGTGCCGTTGCTGTTTCACTGACCTGCATTCATCTCTGCCATCATTACACCATGCCCGTTAAGGTAAGAAGGCATTAAGTGTTTCTGCTGAGCAAAGTTTTTATTCCTGTTAACTTTATTATAAAGTGAGGATTGAGCCTCCTTTTCAGGTCTGTTTTCCTCAAAGTTGTAGGTTTTTTGTTGTTAATGTTCTGTTGTGAATAAGAATAAACCTTATTACAGTGTCATGGGGTCCCTACGGGCCGTTTATGTGTCATTCAGGGGGAAGATGAACTGATCACAAGAGGAAATCAACTCCACTTCCCTTCAGTCAGACAAAGTAAAAATGTCAGTGATAAGCTGGAAGGGGTTGTCATCATTTACATGCATGCAAAAAGAGTTGCAGTGTGTATAACGTGTGAGTGTGCAGGTTTAAATATTCACCTGAGTTTACCTGAGACATAAACACCCTGGCCTACAGCCTTTATGCCTGACTGTAACTAATGCAGTCTAAGACAACAGCTCTGTAATAACTCTTCCATCATCAAGGTTATGGTGTTCATGTTTTGTTAAAACTGTTTTGGAAAGGCGTCGATTCAACTCTATGTTTATTTTGGAGGCAGTGTGTGGTGCTGTTGACTTGTATTGCATTATACTGAGAGGTATCTCCAGTTTAGTCTGTCCTCCTTGATTACCATAATATTAAGTGTAGGTTAAAGACTTCTTTCAATAGAGAAACTTTCCCAAACATAAAGCTGTTGTATCACAATTGAGATGATCCTTCACAGTGTTATGTATTATCCTGGCTTGATTATTCCAATTTCCCTTTTCACCTGCCTCAGCAAGTCCTCCCTGGACGGTCTACAGCTGGTCCAGAATGCTGCTGCGAGGCTGTAGACCAGGTCCAGCAGGATGTGTCACATCCTTTTGTTTTAGCATTACATTGGCTCCCAATCAAGTTAAGGATCCAATTTAAAGTTCTTGTTCTGACATATAGAGCCTGTCAGGAATGCCATGGCCAGACACATCGGACCTGCTCCATTAGACCACAAATGAGTCACTCAGGTCTTCTGACCAAGGGTTGCTGGTGGTCCCTCGCACTAGACTGTCAGCTAAAGGTTACCGTGCCTTTGAAGCTTTGGCTTTTAAAAAGCAGCTAAGACTCACTGGTTTATTCTGCCTTTTTGCCTCATGTCTGTCATTTTGTGTCTTTCTTATTTATTATATTTTATTTTATTTGCTTGCTCATTTTACTGTTTGAGATGTAACAACTTTATCATGTGAATCACTTTGTGACTTTGTCTGTAAAATGTGCTATATCAAATATCTATATTATAATCATTACTATTATCTAGCCCCATCATTATGTCGCAATTTAACTTTGTCCAACACTTTGGTCTATGAACAAATACTTGAAAAAATTACATTCCAATTAGCCTTAGCTAGCAAATTTTAGCATGCTGCTAACATGCCTTTAGCATGTGAGATGGTTAACATGGTAAACAGGCCTGCTAAACATGAGCAGGTTATCCTTGTCATTGTGAGCATTTCAGCATAACATTAGCCTTAAATTCAAAGCACCGCTGTTAGAGGTACTCACAGAGCTGTTGGCATAGCTCAGAATCAGGATGCATTCACGTCTGTTTCTTTTGAACAGTGCAAACGTAGGCCCTGGCCCAGTTGAGAGAGGTGGGCTTTGGCATGGCACTTTTGCACATGTATGGGCACATGCATAGAAGGTATAAGCACGGCACAGATCAACCAGGCCAAGTTTGAGTGCACAAATAAATATATGTAAATTGAAAGAACTGAAATGGAAACTAAAGATTAAACTGGAAACATTTTACATTATAAGGCTTTAATCTGGGAAATACATATAGAAACAGCTGTAAAGAATAATTGGAAAGTTTTTTACTGTACTGATTTGGAGTCAAATTCTTGTCTTGTATTTTATTTATTATTTAACAATCATACTAACATAGTTAGTAAGCAATCACTGGACTAAGAATGTATATGTCATTGTTTTGAATGAAAACCATCTAATCCCTCTAATATGCAGAGGATAAAACTAATGCACTTAACCCATCATGTTTTCAGCCACGTTGTGCTGTTGTGTAATGCTGTGTGATTTCAATATGTAAAGACCTGCAAAGGAAACCTGAAATGAACCTTCCCTGACCCTATGTAGCCTACAGAATTACTCCATTCACTGCTCTAACCATTAATCACAACGTGTGTTTATGAAAAGGAATCCATCTTAAGCAGGTTTCTTGATCTCTCCAGCCTACAATTCAAACATGCAAACAACCCGGAGAACTGCAAAATGAAACGCGCTTTTTCATCATGACCCTTAAAAAATAGTTTCATTCTCCCCGCGTCAGACCACAATACCACATCCTGAGGCAGTACTTAAAATAAACAAGGGCTTGTCTCTTAGGATCTGTGCTGGATTTGCAAGTTCGTTATAAAAAATGAAAAGGATGTTTTGATAGAATGTTTTATGGTTCACAAGCTGATATTTGCATAATTCAAGCAAGTACAGGGCATGAAAAGTAACAAACAATTCGTGAAAAAGGCTTTCGGCACTTAAATATGTGTCACTCTATAACCAGGTGAATATAGTATACATATGGCATTAGTAGGGTTGCACACCCCTTGTTTAGTAGCCACCTAGAAAATAGATATCAATATGTTCAGATAAATAGCAATTATTTAAAATGATTGGAGTTCATGGAGTTCCTCAAGGCTTATTATAAAGCCCATTTTGGTATATTTTGTACATAAATCGCATATATTTATTTTATAGACTTCCACACATTCAAATGTATTTCATTTGTAGATTTTATTTTTTTCTGTGAATAATTTGAAACAACATTTTCATGGGAAAATAATTGGAACTCCTAGAGTTGATTTGATAACAAGCTATATCTGAATTTAAGCAAGACTAAATCCATCATGTTGGATGACAGTGATGTTGAACTTGATAGTGTCTTTGGGAGGGTTTGTTATTACTGATAACACATTCTTACTGTGTGGAAGTACAGGGCAAACAAATACAAATCCACTTATACTTCCGAAGAGAGCCAAAGGAATTGTCCTCTGTAGAGCCTTTGTATTCGCAAAGTGCTGATTTTTCAAAAAAGCGGCTAAGGACATGCCATAGTTGCAGCAGTGTTTGTTTTTTAATCCATAATTAGCAGGAACCAACTGTTCCATGGTAATTCCGTCATCCACAGTCCAATGGGAAATAATGTACTTTTACAACTAGGTTTAATTTCATATATTTTCAATAACAATTTAATGTTATTGAAAGTAAAATAATCACTTAATGTTCACAAACTCCAGAGAAAGTTCATTTCCATGAGTTGGCAAATGTACAACAGGGGTAAATGTTTTCATTTTATTGAACATTTTTCTGCAGCAGCATCACCACAGCTGCTTCTAATGACGCACAATGACAGATAATATATTTGTTGTTTGTCTCTGTAATCACTTCTGCCTTCATAGGGGGGTTGAGGGTCACATACGTAAGCACTGAGTCCACTTTCCGTACTGTTATAAAACAGAAGGGAATTTGGTATGTAATGCTTTTCAAATCCTTCTTAAAAAGGATCAAGGTTTGTTGTGAGGGATTCTGGAGTTAAAGACTCATGCAAACACTGGTAGTTGCTCAGAACTCAGCAGTGTTCCAGACAGAGAGGTCTGCACATTTCAAGGCTCTCTAAGTCAAAGACATTCATGGACTAAGGTAGATTTGAACTAGACAGAGGAACTGCTCGGGTATCAGTCGTAGTCGTGCAATTTATCACCAGCTGACGTGCTTTGCATTGACATTCATGCAAATGCCATGCACTGTGTAACTCGTCTTCTCTCTACCTGACCCACAGAAGTGGTGCACCTGGAAAATACAGTTTCAGTAAAGTCCATTGAGGGTAAATCACTGCGTCTGGTTCTCCATTACTGAGGGGAAAGAAGGAACTCTGTCAGCCTCACAGCTGGAGGAAGGACGGCCGAGCTTCCCTCTAATCAAGTTCTCTCTGTCCAAAAGATGTCAACGGCCACCGCAGACAGTGCAGGAAGAGGAAGCAAAGCCTCTAAAGCATCAAAGGTAAGCAGACGTTATTATTAATTTATGTAATACTTTCCAAGGAAGGGAAGCTCTCAAATATCCTCTTTTTGGAAGACAGTGACACAGTATTAGAGAAACATTGCACTGTCTTTGTCTTTCAAACACAATACTACAATTTATTAGGCTGAACTCAACACAGAGTTTGCATGTTTCAGAGACTAATTCTTGTGAATTAAACCTCTCAGTTTATTTCATACTTAAGATAAGAAACACATATTTACAAATGTCGAGGAAAAGCTTTAATTTCCTAATTTGTTGCTGTTAATAGAGCTGCACTTGTCCGATACACGGATATCGGCTCCGATATGCCAGTTCCAGCACAACAATCCAGTAATTTCTTTTTTATCAATATCATATACAGCAAATTAATTAAGCCATTGTTTGTTGGGTTTCAGGCAGCTGCTATATTTTATATCACATTTTAAAATATCTGCAGTGCACTTTACATGGAAGTGTTATTTATTTATTTTTCCTGCTAATGTACACTTTGTTATTTGTTAATAAATGATATAAAGTACATTTATAACTGTGTTCATTTGTTACCTTTTTTTAACAAGGCTAAATGTTTATTTTAAGCCTGATGCCTTCACTTACATAGCAAAGTATACGGTTCATTCATTCAAGGATCGGATCAGTATCTGTCACAGCCGATACGTTCAGCCCAGATATCAGTATCGAATTGGATCGGAAAAAACTGGATCGTGCATCTTTAGCTGTTAATAAGGTGACATCTATAAAGGGTTATACAGTTCCATCCGGATGTAAATAAAGATCTTGTAAAGACACAATACCAGTAGAAAATGTTATGTCAGCTGTGTTATGTAACAGTTGGGGATGGAGGGAACAGAGCAGTGGTGAATAAGAAGATTAGACTGATTAGCTTCAGTTTTTGGTTTACAGAGTGATTTCACTGCACTTCAGTAAAAATGTTTTGTTATATTTTACTTGAGATATTTATTTTCTATATATTATTAACTCATCGCATATGCTAAAATACTTCATCAGGGGGCCTCACCGCCATCAAAGCTGTTTTTTAAGGGATGATATTATAAAGAATTGTTCATCATCTCACCAACTATTGGGTGGATTACCGTGGAATTGTGTACATTCATGGCACCTGGAGGCTGAATCCTAATGACGGACTATCCCCTGACTTTTACTGCTCAGCTGTACTATGTGGTATGCTAATGCATATGCTAACATGCTAACATGTCAAAGATGGTAAACAAACATTAACATCATACCTGTTGTTAGTGTCCTGACATAGCATTTAGCTCAAAGAGCCATTGTGCTCTATTGCTGCTAGCATGGCTGTACACAGGTCAAAGAAGGATTAATGTTACCTCTTTTCAGCCTCGCTCCTCCTCATCATGGGGCTTACCAGCTGTAATTGATAATGTTGTGAAAGTTGACAAGTTAATGTGTTTCTTTTCCTGCCCAAGCTTAAAGTCCCAGTCTGCAACATCCGTTAGATCATATTCACTAAAGTTGACACTCTGCTCTGATAGAACAACATAAATCATTCGGTTTTGGTTTCAGAAAAAAAATGCGCCTGTTGTTTTTTTTTCAAAAATCCACAGCGCTCATATCATCCTGTCCACTCAGGGAAGAGCTGACTCTCAGGCATAGTTTGTGCACACGCAACAGATCCCCCCTCCCAGCTCGCACATGTTACAATATCACAGGAACACGCCTCAAGCTTGGCATACGTTAAATGACGTTAGCAGTTGCTATCTATGAGTAAGTTAGCCAGCCTACCTCCATGTAGCATGTACTCGTGCATGCCATTTAATCTGGAATCTGGTGCACACGCACTGACGAGCACTCGATGGGAGGGAGCGGAAGAGCTCCCTCAATCCGCTGGACTTGACGTTTGCAGCTTTAATTGTTACTAAGCAAGAAAGCTTGTTCAAATGTAATTTCAAATGTAGCCTAATGCTGAATTGCACCCTAGAGGACAGAACATATAACATGATAATGGCTAATAGGTACATAGTACATGTTAAATATAATACAAATAATAGAAATAATAAGGAATTCAATTTAAATAGGATTATAGAGGACGATTGACAGCACTAACAGGCTGAGGGGAAATGGCAATCAAAACACCGGACAAGCTGCACTTCTCACCAGATTATGGCACTAAGAGAAAAGTCACAGGATGGCCAAAGTCAGCAGGATTTGATCTTCTTGGGATCTTCTTTCTGCATAACATTTCATGGCAATCTATCCAGTCGTAGCTGAGATCGACTCACCAATCTATATTGGATGGACCGACTGATCAACATTGCCATCCCATGAGCCACACTTCTCAAGTGATTGATTTCTTTTTTAAACAAATATATTGTTTTTTCCTTCCCTTATGATTCATTAGCCCACGGCAGCTGCCCTGAAAGGAGCCATTCAGCTGGGCATCGGTTACGCTGTGGGGAACCTCAGCTCTAAACCAGACAGAGATGTTCTCATGCAGGACTTTTCAGTGGTGGAGAGCGTTTTCCTGCCCAGGTACTCCCTCATGCCTACACATTTTTATTGTTGATATTAAGCTAATTACTTGGATACCTAAGTACAATATAAAGTTGTACTGTTGTACTGTTTTATTATTGTACATTGATATTTGTCTTATCCTAACTTAAATACATTTTGTTTGTACTCCAGTGAGGGCAGCAACATGACTCCAGCACATCACTACCCAGATTTCCGTCTGAAAACGTACGCACCACTGGCGTTTCGCTACTTCAGAGAGCTGTTTGGGATCAAACCAGATGACTATCTGGTAAGTGTGGAAATTCACTTCATCATTCTGATTCAGCATGATGTGGAGGAAGTTTCAGCTAATTCGACTGCAACACTGCTTCATGCTACGACTGTTGCATCATTCTGAATTTCAGTACTCCATCTGTAATGAGCCTCTGATCGAGCTGTCCAATCCCGGCGCCAGCAGTTCCTGGTTCTACCTTACCAGCGATGATGAGTTCATCATTAAGACGGTGCAGCATAAAGAGGCCGAGTTCCTGCAGAAGCTGCTTCCTGGGTACTACATGGTGAGTTCCTTCCTCAAACACAAACCCTCACTGTGTGTGTATACTTAAGGTCCAACAAGGTCCCTCATAAATGTTTTTTTAATATTTTAAATGCTGCGTTGTTTACAACAGTTTGCTAGCTTGCAGTCTTCTTCTTTCTTCCATTTGTTGGCACATTACCAGTAGGCAATATAAGGGGGGCGCCATTCCCCTTATTAAGGAGGAAGCATACCTGGTGTGACTGCTAGGTTTTAGGTTTTCTTCCAAGATCGTGGAAGAACTTTAATGTAATTTTAAATAGTTTGGGAAACTCGGACACAAAAACAATACGTTTTTCCTCCTTGGCTTGATGTCACTCCCTGGGTTGCCTAGGAAACGTAAAACGTCAGACTCAAAGCTTCTATCTCATTGGTTGCGCTTTCGAAAGGTCAGCGGCAACAAGGTCAAAGTTCATCTGATTTGAACTTTGAGCGCAGCGTCAGAGAGGCAAATCTGAGCAGTGCGCTGCTGCTACTTTGAGCGCTACCGCCTCTTTCATAGGAAATGAATGGAGCGGCCGTCCCAAAGCGTTTTTACCGCGTATCATGCATAGGGGCCTTTAGCAAAAACGACCTAAATGAATGTCCCTTTTCAAGCTGCCATGCCCCCTCACCACCCATAGTTATAGAAAGAGTGCTAGGGCAGAAGAGTTGTTTAATTGAATAGGTTAGATAGATTGCCTGAAAAAAACATCTGCTTGGTCTTTCTTCTTGTAGAATCTGAATCAGAACCCGAGGACGTTGCTGCCCAAGTTCTACGGCCTTTACTGCATCCAGTGCAGTGGCGTCACCGTCCGTGTGGTGGTGATGAACAACGTGCTGCCACGTGCCATGAAGATGCATTACAAGTACGACCTGAAGGGTTCCTCATACAAACGCCGTGCTTCACGCAAAGAGCGTGTGAAGTCCTCACCAACATTCAAAGACCTGGACTTCCAAGACATGCACGAGGGCCTGTACTTCGACCCGGACACCTACAGTGCCCTGATGAAGACCCTGCAGAGGGACTGTCGGGTGTGTTAAAGATCTTGTATCTATAAGCAGTGGGTCAGGATGTTGGTAATCTGGGTAATAGAACTACCTGAGTAGAATTAGTCTGTTCCGTCCAAAAAGTCACAATAGAGTTTCAGCAACAGTGTGTCTCTGTGTGTTTCTACAGAGAATTTACAAAATGGAGATAGTTTATTCTCTGGGAACCATTAGAACGCTCCACAAATTTAATGGAAATCCAACTAAACAATTGATGGCGACTGTAAACCCCCTCACTGCTGGCTAGTGGCAGCGCTCTCTAACTTCCAACATACAGATGATTGATCAGGACTCCTTAGCGTCACATTTTTAACGCTATACCCCTTTGGCATAATTTTTCAATGAGCAGGGCATGGTTAGGTAAGGTTTAGGAGAAGCAGGGCTTAAATTGTGCCTGGGACCCTCGGATTGGAACCGGCACCTATTTGATTAGATCAGGCACCTCTTTTGTCCCTATCAAATCTGCTTAATACATTTTGTTTAATATTTAATGTTATCTGTTTGGTCATTCTTTTATTTCCCATTGATGTTCCTCGTAAATCGCTTGTTTGCCTATTTTGGATGCATTTTAAGTCTGAGTTCTTTTCAAAAGCGACTCAGGTCAGGCAGTGACACCTGAAGGATGTGAGTTTTGCGCACGTGAGCTAAGGTTACTTCAATTTGAATTATGATACCCTCAGCAACAAGGAGGACAATGGTAAAATGTAAATGAGACAATCAAATTTCTTGAATTTCTTCAAACCAGTAGGTCAGTCGATATTTTAGCAAATTACTGTAAGCCTCACAGCTAGTGGGCATTCGGCACCTGCTAAGTGTGAAGTTGATTTAATGAACAGTTCTTGATTGCATATGAAGGACAGTCATACATGCATAGACAGACAGATTTCTTCCTAATAGATTGATTATGCTGCTAAAGAGCCATCTATTTTAGAAATGGCACCAAATTTGTCATGTGTCATTTGTCACTCAAACATCTGTTATCTAATGTGTTTGCAATAGCAAAATGCCTTGACCACAGCATTTAAGCATTTGAGGGACAGCTATAGCAAAACCATATGAAACATCATCTTTGGGTACCCTGCAGTACACCCACCAAGTGTGCAGCAGATTGGATTTTGAGATAAGCAAAGGACAAACATACAAGACATACAGAGATTCCTTGCTTTACAGTTAGATGAAAATAGTGAAAACTGCTAATCACAAGTTCCAGACTTCCTGATCAACAGTCGAAAACCCAAAGATATTTCACTTATAATGATATAAAACAGAGAAACAACTGCACATTTTCACATTTTAGGAAACTGAATCCAGAGAATGATAAATAACTTAAGTGATACTTGGTTGTTCAATCACTTCATCGTCTGATCCTTTCAGCTGTCACAGCAGGTTTAAATGTTTCCTCGACTGAACTGAATTCAGCCAGTGATCATGGCACCACGCCCCTCCTGATAACATTATGCAACCGTGACAGCCCACTTCCATGAGCCGTGCTCCCTTTGCTCAGACCAGAGCTGTTACGATGGCCTCATTCGTGCCTGCCTGTTAATTCATTAGTGTGAATCAACAGTGGTCACTTGATGAAGGATTATCAGCCAACAGAGCGGAGCACCTGACTCAAGATCAGACTGAGCAGCTGGACTCAAACTGGCCCCGTCTGGGTGTAACATGTTCTTATTGGGCCTCTGTAAGTAAGTGTATTAGGTAACACATTGGGAAGTAAGGGCCTCTTTGTTTACAGCAGTTACTTCATGACATCAGTGTTTGGTCACAGGGATTGAGGCTTATGTTGGACTGTACTTTTGGTTTGCAGATCAAGGTTTAAGACCCTATAACTGGGACCTGCTTTGTTATGGAAGGTCAATTTACAGCTTGTTCAAGAGAAGTTTTCTATGTGTGGTTAAAACAGTACATGTACTGTTTGTGTTATTTACCGTTCTAGTAGTGTTTTATAACATGTATCAACTTGTCAATATTAAAATGATGATATTTCTGGACAAAAGAGTTGAAGAGCACAAATACCTAAAAAGCAACATAATACCCCAAATGAATGACTCTTTGCATTAGATGGAGGTCAGAGGTCCTACTTGAAGCTGTATCCAATGTATTAAATTTAACCATGAACATATACAGTATATATATATATATATATATATATATATATATATATATATATATTCTCACTAAAATAGATATCGTTATGCTAACTTGATAAGACAGCTGGAAGATCTCAATATACCAAAGAATAAGCATTGTGAACAGTCAGCCCATGATGACATTTATGAGGATTTATCATACGAGGCTTTCTAAATGTGTGCTTAAAGGTCCCGTAATGAAAAAGTGAGAGTTGTGTTATAAAGCACCCGGAGGTGCTTTATAAATACTTTATTAAAGGCTCAGGCCACAGAGAAACGCACACAGTCTTTATTTAGAAACTGTGTCTTTAAACAAGCCGTCAGGACTTCTGTACGGTTGTGATGTCACAAATATATATATGTAGAAAGTGTTGTTACAGTCATTCCCCAATAACAGTGCAGAGATGCAAATTCAGAAGACCTAGAAACACCGACCAATCAGATTGGGCTTTTTCGGGAGGGGATCTTAAAGAGACAGTAGTTTAACTGCCTTTGCTAATTGCTGGAGTTGCTTACGTTCAGTATCCGTCTCTCGTCAGGTCCTGGAGAGCTTCAAGATCATGGACTACAGTCTCCTGCTGGGGATTCACGTTTCAGACAATAAGCAGCTATGCAGAGAAAACCGATGTGACAGCAGGAAAGGACAGAAAGTCCTCTACTCCACCGCCCTGGAGTCCATCCAGGGGGATGTGAAGGCCCCTGAACCAGTGGCTGATGACGACACGTAAGAAAAGTTTTTGATTTCTTTTCTCTGCTTTTTTTTTTGCTTTGAAGGGTAGGTAGCGTGGAAGAATACAGTTTTTAACATTACATTTGACAGCTTGGTTTCATAGTAGAGTTCTTTTTGCAGCTCCCTGTAAGTGGGTTATTACAGTATGTAACCTGAACACAGTTATTGTTTGGTAACCGTCTGCGTTACATGCCTACAGAGACATAGAATGGTCTCCAAAGAAGGCAGAGGTGTTTGATAGTGTGAAGTGGCTTTATTTTGCCAAAAAAAGAAATCACAAGACGTTTCATTGTTTAAATTTGTATGGGGTCTGCCTGTGTTTCCTTCATTCTACACTTTTATTTCTGTCTTCTAACACAAACTGCTTTCCCATGAACAAAACTCACTCTTATGAAATTTTGTAATAGTCTCATTGAGTTCAAATGTCACATTCAACTATGGTGACGGTTGTCCTGATGGTAGAAGTATAGCATCCATTTTAAATAGCTATACTGAATGTGCTGGAGCCTAACTTTTCATGGTTTTTAATTTTAATCGTATTTATTCTTTTTTCAGATTGGGTGGAATTCCTGCCAAACATAAAGACGAGAACCTTCTCATCTTTTTAGGAATCATCGACATCCTTCAGTCCTACAGGTGCGCTCACAGACACAAAAACATACACACGTCTGGTCTTTGGTTATTCTGGAATGTGCACACATTTGCATATTTCACCAGAGAGGTCATTTAAAATTGTTCAGTGTTAAATTACAGTATAATCAATTCATAAAATAATTATTTGGATACTTTTTTAAAACCACTTGTAAAATATGAATAAAATAACATTAAAATGTGTAAAACATATTAAAACATATCTAGTTTAATTAGTTTTGAGTATTCTCTCTTTAATGATTAAGTAGAAATAACAGTTTAAAGTTGGATAGTGAAATTTTTGTTTATAGAAGTTTTTCATTTGTAGTTTTTACTTTATTCTGGTCACTTCTGGGTTCGTCTGTCATTTTTCATCTCATAGATGTTTGATCCATTTCATAATCAATCCAATTTTAGTTTATTATTTATTTATTAATGTATCAGTTGATGTGCAGTAATTCATCTTTTGGCTCACTCCAGACTCCATAGAGCATGTGTGCCACCAGGCTCCATAGACAGAAAGTATATGAACGGTATTAAAACTAAAAATTAAACAGGTGGTGATGGGTGACATGTATTTTTAATTTCCTATTTTAAGGTTCATCAAGAAGGTAGAACACTCCTGGAAAGCTCTTGTACATGACGGGGTACGTTACTTCACAACCTCCTCATACCTGCAGTGTTTTATGTCCAACTACATACACACAGTATGTGCACAAGTGCATGTGTGTGTGTGTGTGTGTGTGTGTGTGTGTGTGTGTGTGTGTGTGTGTATGTGTGTATGTGTGTGCGTATCTGACAGCATTCTTTGCTTCTTAGGACACAGTGTCGGTTCACAGGCCCAGTTTTTACGCGGACAGATTTCTGAAGTTCATGGGCTCGACTGTGTTTAAAAAGATCCATCGTAAGTCCCTGAGCTAATAAACTTCTGCATTATGCATCCTTATAAGCTTCTCTTTTAAAATGACTCTTTCTTCCTGTCTCTCAGCTTTAAGAGGAGCGTCTTCAAGGAGGAAGAGGAGTTCCCTCTATGCGGTAAAGTCCGCCTCTCAGGAGTTTCTGTCCCCACAGAAGGAGGAGAAGAAGGAGGAGAAGAAGGCTCAGAGCATGGACAACCTGGATGGAAACTGTAAGTTTAAGACACACATGTAACACGATATTCTAGCAAACACTTTTGTCATGTTTAAGGGAAGGCGTTGCTTGTATTACTGCTTGATGATTTGATTGTTACAACAGTTTACAGTTCGTCCAAGCAGCCCGATCTCCTTCCAAGAGTTTCTTTCGAGACTACGGGAAATGATGAAGAGGACCTCGAAAACAGGTACTTTACATGTGCAGCTCTCAGATCAGGCTCTGGATCTTCAACAAGTCAGCTCTCCAGGAATTTAGAAAAGTTCTGCTTGTTTGAATACTTTACATCCATGAACTGAGCAGTGACATATATTAGGATATATTAGTTTTCTTTCTGTATGTTTTACAGTGTATTTGGTGTAGTGTACAGGAGTTTTCCATTTTAACTGAGGCCCATTTGGTCAAAATGCATATAACGTATACATGCCGTGTGAGAAAAACATCTTGAAATCCAGGTTTAGTCTTTTTTTTAGTTGAGAAAAACACTGCATTAGTCATTTGTTCAAACATAAATTACCTACTGTATGTTTACATTTTTCTAAGAAGCAAAATCAAAAGTGAAGCTGAAAGCAGAAACGCAGTGTGCTGCACATTCACATCTTTATATTCACTTGATGTTTTTATGTTGCAGTGAAGAGCGACGAGCCTCCAGTTCAACAGTCGCTCTGGATGATCCTCTGCCGTCCCTCAGCAGGAGCCAGTCAGAGTCTGAACTGGACGTCTACTTGGTATGGATTTGTTTTATTTTATACAAAAACATTTTTTAATTACAGGGCATTCATCTATAGATATATCTTATTGTCACTAAATCCCATGAAAAGACCAAAATCAACAGTGTTTAATTTGTCTTTCAATATTGTCTGTGGCCCTTAGCCCCAAGAAATATGGAATATCATCAACCTTATCCTTTAATTATTAAACACCACAACCCAAACATCCCTCTTTTTAAACCTTGATATTTTAACAATGAAGCATAAAATGTTGTGAGCAAATGTGTAACTTATTTTAAAGGGCTGTATGTTAAAAATACTTCCACACTGAATTTGTAGCAATAGTGCAACATATTGGGAAATGCTGTGATTTGCTTTCCTGCTTAGAGAGAGGTGAGAGCGAGAGAAGTTTGATGCCACTCCCGTATCTGTGCTAAATATGAAGCTATAGCCAGCAGCCGTTTAGCTCAGCACAAGCACTGGAAGGAAGAGTTAGTTAACCTGGCTCTCTCTAAAGGACAAAAAGCTACTAGCACCTCTCTATAGTAGTTCACCAATTATATCTCATTTGTTTAACCTCTAAAAAAAATACATTTCTGGTTGATTGGCAACCTCATAGCGAGGACAAGACTCCAGAATGTCACAAGCTAATCAGCTGCTGGCTAGCTTCAGCATACAGACATGAGGGTGGTATCAATCTCCTAATCTAACTAAAAACTGCTCCTGCACCTGTTATTCCCAACATATTCAAAGACCAGTGGGATTTAGTGGCATCTAGCGGTGATTTTTCAAACTGCAACTAACTGAATAGGCTACCCCTCCGTTCACCCCTCTCTTTCCAAGTGTTTAGTAGAACCAAGCCCCCACCACAGCGACTTCCTGGTTGATCCAATATCGAAGTGCAAAAAAATGCGATGTTTTTTAATACCAGGCTAGTTTTTAATTTATTGGAGGTTGAAGTTTATGAATAATTAGGGGGGTGGCCTCTTGAGTGACAGCTAGCCTCTGGCACTAACTTCTCCTCTACGGTTTAAGTCAGCCAGATGGACACATCTCCCTCCCCCCAACGTCGCATACATGCCCTTTTTTGGTAAGAGGAGATGAGGAGGAGTCAAAGTCTGACAGGATGACGAGTGCGATTGGATCAAGTTGATCCAACGGGTATGCTTTTCTGTATACAGTCAATTAGTAGAACCTACGGTGGCCTACGTGAAAAACGTGAAAGGGTCTCTCTACAGCCATTGTTTGGGTTCTGTTCTGTGCTACTGTGGAAACATGGCTGTGCAACATGGCGGGCATCCCACTCCCTATATAAATACAAACTGCTCATTCTAAGGGGGTCATATGTTCCCCGCTCCGATGTATCTGAAGGACCCGGGGAACACAAGAATTCTTGGTTTCAGGGGATTATACATGAATCCAAATATATGCCAATAGATCCCCCTAAATCCTACACATTGCTCCTTAAGGCTCTTCCTTTTATAGCTCACATTTTTTTGAATATTACTATTACATCTTTTTTATTCTCATGACTTATGAGTGTTGGGCATAATACTGTGTTGTACTGGTGTATTTGGAAACATCACCCATGATGAATCCAGAGGTCACTGGGTGTTTCTGCATTTTCAGCATCACACAGACTCACCCAGGGGACCCAGCTGGAGTTGATCAGTCGTTTGTGTCCCAGCATCCATAAACTGTAAGCAGCAAATCATATCCATAGACCATTCTATTGATTGTGTTATTGATCTTTCTTTAGCAGCCTGGTTGGCAGAAAAAAAATGTTGGTATTGTTTGTTTCTGCAAAGAAACGTTGATATGAAACATCTCAACGGTTTGTTTGGTACCCTCCAGCGCCTGTATGACACGCACCAGGCTTTCAACTGACAGCATGTGCTCCAGAAGTCAGGTGACGCAGTAGGCTATAAGAAGTCTCAAACCCCGCTTAGGGAGGAGGTCAGGGTGGATGGTCGGGTCATACAAGCATCAGACTTTTACCCCCAGAGGCTGGGGTTCATGTCCTGTTCCATGTGAAACCTTATTTCATAACAGACATATTTATTTTAACCCAAACCACACTTTTCTTCTAAACCTAACTAAGTGGTTTTGATGCCTAGACCTAAGTAACGCTGTTGCTAACCACGTGTTTAAAACTGCAAACGTGGAGCGTCAAAAAGTGTCGGTCTGTGACAACAAGTAGGGAATGATAACGTGTTTCACACCTTTCAAACGTTGAGTTTTAGAAAACACTGAAATTTAACGTATCTGTGGTTTGCAGAAATGTACAATGCCAACTTTTTTCTGGTGATTGATGGGTTGCTTTGGGACAAGACACGGTTTCTGCTTCTGAACAGAAAAGGCACTTGGGTCCTCTTGATGACTCAGTTTTGCCTCAGCAGAAGACACTGAATAACCTAAATAGAAACCTTTCTTTTCATGCATGCTTACATCAGCCTGCCTCTTATTTGCCTGCCATCTCATATCTTCCTAGAACTGTCTTTTTTTGGTCCTGGAGGCCCACTGGCATCCTGTGACATTTTTTTTATTAAGTCCTAGACAAGGTGACATGAGGGACAAATACATCACACCATGTGGATTATAAATACAGACAGTGGACATGAAGTACAGATAACAACAGAATAAACAGAATGTGACATTTTAGGTGTTTTGTTTCGTGTGATCCTTGCCACTACCACGCACCTGATACACTATTCAAGATCTGGAGCTTTGTGTGCTACTTTCCATTATATCCTGTGACGTCTATACTGCGTGACTCAGCCGAGCCCTGTCCCCTGCACTCCCCCGATCAGTCCTTACGCCTGTATCAGCCTGAGAAACCTCCATGAATCCCCTTTTTCTACAGCACTTCTCTTACATAACCACAAAATCCTCATTCAGGCTTATATGAAGCTGTTCTTCAGCCCACATTAAGCAGTTCTACTCAGGCACTGTGGGAAGCCTGCAGACGTCGGAGTTAATCTGACCTCAAAGCCTCTGACAGAAGACAGAGAGACTCAGAAACTAAAGTGTGGATGAAAGCAACATTTCTGAAAGACTTTTTTCTTCTTAACTCTTATTTTTGACTGCTTGCTCAGAGATTATCTCTATGCTCCCAGATGGTTTAACATTGAAAGGGATAGCTTGGATTTTTTTGATGCGGGGTTGTATGAGGTACCATAGTAAGTCTTATACCTACAGTACAAAGGTGGTCGGCAGTTTGAAGACGCAGCCAAGAGGAAAGGCATGGAAGTGAATCACTGTAATGCTGTGGAAGGGGGTCTGCAGCTAAATGTATTTTAGCCATTTATAAAGAAAATCAATGTCAAGTGTACGCTTTATTAAGAATATTATTATTCTTTAAAAACCCTTAAGAACACAGGAGCTGCTGGTCTACTGCTACCTTGAGTACCTGGCACAAAAGATCAGTTTTGGTCTCTACAGCTAATTTCCCACACTTACGGTGTATTTCCAGCAGAGGCACGTATCATTCAGGTTTAGAGGGGGGCTGTGTTGCATTTGGCGGTCTTTATTTGCATAAAGTTGACTGGACCAAATTATTCCATCAAGCACGACACTGCTGACTCACAAAACTTGGAGCAAGCTGTCAAACTAGGTGATGCAGTTTTATAATAAAACAAGATTCAGCAGTGGCGTTGCCTGTTTCTTGCCTAACATGTTTTCAGAAATAGATTTGGATGGTTTGATTAGATGGAATAACAGAAAGTTTATGAGCAGGTACATTTCACAGCAGGGGACGTCACCTAGTTCGGAAATAGCCAGTTCCATCAAGCGGCCAGTGTGGAGCAGAGCGTCCCCTAGTGTCGTCAACGCCTCGTTAGGATTACAATGGCTCTTTGAAACTTATGTGTGACTTCACAGATGTCCATGTTTAGTCCAATGTTGAAACGTTGCTTCATTGAACTTCAGGGAGCTTACCTTATTCAGTGTCAGACCAGTATTTAGGATTTTCTTGCTTATCGTGAGACCAGATAAATTTTTAGCTTGTGGCCCACATCAGGGTCATCCAATATTCAGTTTCCAGACTAAAACTGAAGCCTGAACCTGGCCAGTACCCAGGTCTAAGTCTGTCCCGCTATATACTGTATATATTGCTTTATTTAATCTGTTACTGGTTCCTGACATGCCAGGCTAATGCCACATTTTCTGTCATTTTTGCTCTTCCCCCATTTGGCAATCTGCATATGCTTACAACACGTGGACACAGATGACTAAAACAGTCATGAGAGAGGGAAATTTCGTTATACATTACATTAAATACCAAAGCTGAACCTGACCTGCGGTCGGATACTTTGTTGGGAGGCAGAGCTACCTCTCTTTTGCCTTTGCATGCTTATGTTGTTCTGCACCTGCACCCAAGTGGCATTGGATGTGCACACTATCCACTCTTTGC
Organism: Echiichthys vipera; assembly: GCF_963691815.1. Taxonomy (NCBI): domain Eukaryota; kingdom Metazoa; phylum Chordata; class Actinopteri; order Perciformes; family Trachinidae; genus Echiichthys; species Echiichthys vipera. The sequence continues at coordinate 8,130,668 of NC_139841.1, forward strand.
TTTATACTAAATCATGCAAAAACAGTTTGTTTGTCATTCCAAAGAGAGATAATAATATAGGTTACTTCAAACACCTGCCTGGGCCTGTTCTTTCAATCCATTTATTTCTAGTTTGTAAATGTTCAACTCCTAATTCGTTTGATTCCTAACACCTAATGTTGTCCTTTATCCTAAATCTTTTTTTTTTTTTTTTTAGTGAGGCACCACCTGGACTTCTGACCTCCCAGTCCAACAGTGTCAAATCAGGACCTCACAAGAGGGTAAATGTGACACAAACTACAGCTAACATGTTAATGTCAGTTTCTCCACTGTGAGTATCACGCTGTGCCTCTGTGACTTTACTTTTTGAGTCAAAGTTAATGTGCCAAATTACTGGTTATTGCAGAAATCCCATTATGAACAGATGGGGATACAGTCTGTGTTTATGTGTGTTAAGATCACTGAACCATTGTGTAGATTTATAAAACACTATGAAGCTGTTTCTTCTCCTCTTGCTTGCACTTTGCTGCTAATTTTAACAACAGTGCAAACAAACAAAAATGACTTTGACGTCTCCTCTGGAGCGTCTGAATTTCTGTGCAAATGTGTAAATGTTCTCAGCGGCTGGATCCCTGAGGACGTAGATTATGCTGTCACTTAATCAGCTACAGGAAAAGTAATGCAACTAGCTTTTTAAGTCATATAATTATATCTGAATGAAAGCTGCATCTGTCAAGACATTGAAAATCAAGAGTGATACAAACTTTTTGTATAACCGATTTTAGAATGCCAAAAGAATATATCAATATTATGCTACATAATTATTCATTCTTAGGTATTTTCTGTGTATATTTTCATCAAACGTGCAGAATGTGCTGCCACCATGACAAAAAAGTATTTGCTCAGTTTCTCGTTATAATGACATCTTTTTCTGTGTTATTACAACAGCGACACACTGTATAGTTTTCAGTCCTTGACCTTTCATGCTTCACTGTGTCATTTCTCTAGAGAATGTACTGCACCTTTCATCTTCACTGGGATCTGTTTAAGCCAATGCCTGTTATAAACGGTTTTGAATCCTGGGGGTAAATAATGACCGTATTGTACATTATGTCAACTGTCTTCTTTTTGCCAAAAGTTTTTAAAAATCTGTGCTTTTTGTGATTTCTAGGCCTACAACTGTATTATAGCAATACTTTGAACTTGTATCTGTGAAATAAACTTATATTTTATGTTCTTAAATATTCATTCTTTTTTTAGGGCCCGAGCACGAAAGTGTGAGGAAACCTATTGTTTTTAAAGATTTATTATTATTATTTTGCTACTGCTCCATTGCATTTTTTAGGGGCATCGAATGCACGAAGGCTTGCAGAAATGGGGTCAGGTGTGGCCAGCGGGCTCCATAGCGCCCCCAATTGCACGCCATGGTTGGGATAACGGTCCTTTGATGTTCATGAAATTTGGTGGGATCGTTGCTCTCATCTTAAAGAACACATACATTTTATTTCGCCGGACAGGAAGTCGGCCATCTTGGATTTTGTTCGTCAATTTCAATAGTATTTACTAACACACTTTTGTTTTAGGATGCACAAAAACTCACAAAATGTTTCGCCCATGCTAAAAAAAAATGACTTTGATGTCATGTCTTGGGCTTTGCCATGGACACTTTGGCTCTATAGCGGCCACTAATTACTTTTAGCATTTTTGAGGTGCTAATCGTGCTCTTAAGCGCACAAAAAGTTGTGGCGGTAAATTTTGCCCAAAACTTAAAAAAAGGAAGTTGTCGTAATTTGACTTTACTGACTTACAGACTTGTCAATTTCTCATTCTGGATAAGGGTCCAGACCTGAAGACATCTGCACACCCTTTTGGATTCACAGTCATAGCACCACAACAGGAAGTAAAGCTTATGCGACAGGCATTGTCTGATTTACGTGAAATGTATATGGTGTGGCCTACATCTGATGTACAGTAACATGGTGTATAGTTAGTTGGTGTGTGTTCTCTGGGGCCACATAGTAGACATCGGACGAGATATACAGTTGCAGTGCCCACTAGCTGATGCAGAAAATAATATCTTTGAGTCATGCATACAGTGTGTGATGGTTGCAGGAATGTATGGAAATTATATTTTTAATTTTTTTTTAATTTTTGTGTAGCCGACATTTTCATTAATCTTAACATATGAAAACATTTTCAGATGGAAAATCAGAACAGTGTATATTTTAAAGGAACACGTCATATTTTATTTAAACACAAGGGGGCACAGCAATAACATAAGCAGTATAGACTGTATAGAAAGGATAAGGTATGGTGGTGTTAATGTTTGCCTATGTGTGCCTTGTGCTCTACTGCATACCATTAAGGATGATTACATGAATGTCTTTGGTTTACCTGCAGACTGCTTCTTTCTGGATCATTTTAAAAGATAGCCTAAATATTGTTTTTGCATCCAGTTTTATTAAATATTAATATGACTGGTTCAATTCAAATAAATTTCTAAGGTGCAGTAGTTTCCTCTGTCTGTCTTCATCCAGTGATGTCATTACAGAGCTGAATGGTGATCTACCACTCAGGTTTAGAGGATAAGGGTTAACCCGATTTGGATGAAAGACTCTGCCCGAGGTGGATTTTAAGTGGTGGTGGTTTTAAGTCGCGATTTGACGGAAAGCCTTAACTTACTGTAAGTTGTGAAATTACATTTTTTGAAACTTTACTAAACCAGGCTGTTGTGAGGATCAGAGCTGTGGCGGAGTTTGGTTTTCATTCTGGCAACAACAAATTGTTGTTTTAACAGCTTTTACTGGGCCTTTCTGTTTAAGAACTCAAATGTGCCAGAGGGTCTTAAACTGACCAGGTTAAACCAGTCAGACGAGCACCACAATGACAGGCTGCTGTTGCTTTTGTACCATGTACAATGTATACTACACAAGTGGGAGCAAACAATAAAACCAGTGTGTGCACAGGTGGCACCATTTGGTTAAGGAGTATTGCTTTCACCATGAACAAGTAAGGAGATAAGAAAGAGAAAGAAAGAAAGAAAGAAAGTGTATACCTTGCAAGGCTAAGTTGAGCTTGATGTCGATACCAACAGCAAAGCGCACTTTCTATCAAGCAATACATGGTGGGATTAATACATCACACATGCTGCAGTAAAGATAAAGTTTCATTTAGACCAAATGCCCTTTTGGTAATGCAATGTAACATCATTAAAGCAAATTACCCTCACAAAAAAAGCACATGTGAATGTATCACATGTAAAACACATTTTTTCATTGCAACTGACAACAACATGTAGTGAAAGCTTGGGAAGAAAATGCTACTTATAGGACGTTGACCTTGGACTTTTTCCACGTTTTTTAATTGGATTTTGCAGATATCAAACAAGGAAAAGTACAGACCTTGGTCTTTTTGTCAAACATTTTACAAGTTTATCACATCTGGAACACCATTTACTATTCGACACAGTCAGATGAAGAGTTTATGGTTTTTAAAATGCTTTCACGTGATAAACTTTCAGTATTTTCAGTAATATTTCTCATGTCAAATGTAAAAATCACATGTAATAAAAAACATTCATTTCACACATTGTCCCACGTGAAACACACTTCTCATGTGGCACATGGTTTATAACACGTAGGCCTATCATGGATATAATTCCTTATCATTTATCACATTTATCAGTAATTGTTTTGTATAATTTCTTATTAACCCTTTTTTAATTTTACCTGGCCTATTTTGATAGCTAGTAGCCTACATTATAAAACTTTTATTGGCCATTTAGATCAATTAATAAATAAAGATCAATAAATGAGATAACTTTCTCATCCCTTTATTGATACATACATGTATTTAATTTGTAAAATATTTGATTAATTCCGTTTTCGTCCAGTTAGATATCAGATAATGAAATGCTTTACACCTATAGTCCTGCATCTGTGGAACACAATTCCCATGTGAAAACATCACATTCACAGGGCAGTCTAAAGTAATAACGTATATTTTTATTAGAAGTCACACAACACAGCATTTGTGTTTTTTTCCCTGGTATTTTTTTTGTATTAATTAGGCCTACTATATTTCAGATTCCGGCCACCCCCAAACACTGATTGTTAATTATATGATTGATTGATATGATTTTTTAAAACTTTAAATGTGTGCATGTGTCTGTAAACTGAGTCCTATCCATATCACACAGTCTATGGTCCTATCAGGTCCAGGTCACAGGATGGGTGACTCAGGAGAATGTCACCACCTTCCGCACCCACGGGGAGTCACATGTTGAAACTAGAGTTGCTGCAACACAACACACACCTGCAGTTTGTAAACCACGCCCACATACCTGCGAGCAACCAGGAAATCCATTTTCTTTGGCCCAGACTAAACCGAATTAGCCACCGACATTTCTTCCCGTTGAAACCCCCAAACGCCGCTGCACCCTTCACTTCCACCCCGACCTTTCGGATTTATCTGCTGCGGTCACACGGAAACGGCCACACGGAAACGGTCACACGGAAACGGTCGCAGCCGGAGTTTCACCTGGTAAGTGCGCCGTGTGTTGTCCGCCCTGGGTGTCGACATGTTTTCACCGTGTTTCGACGCGCTCACCTCCATATTAGGGCATTACACTGATGTTTACCTCATATGGGTTTAACCTGGTAGTCACAGTTACAGTTTTTAAACTTTTCTGTTGCTCATAAGGCAGCAGCGTGTCGTTTTCACTTGTCTCTAGTTGTTTGTAGCCGAGTGTGAGCTGCAGTGTGTGTTTTAGTGTGTGTGCTCTCTGTGTTCATGCTTGTGTAGCCCCTGTGTAAATACACCAGAGGTACAGCGGGGCTGGGCTGCCATTGTCCTGTAGCTACTGGTTGAACTCTCATGTGTATTCCGTGTGTAGGCCTGGTAGTGCATGTTCACCGTTTAGCATCCAGCAGTTTGGAAAGCCACATTTGAGCTTCCTCAGACTTCTGTTGTGTGTAAAAGTAGCTCTAGGTGTGTAAAGTGAGGCTACCTTTAGGCCAGGGGCGGGCAATTCCGGTCCTGGAGGGCCACTGTCCTGCATCAGGTGTGTTGGAGCAGAGAGAAACCTAAAACATGCAGGACAGTGGCCCTCCAGGACCGGAATTGCCCACCCCTGGTTTAGGCTAATGAAGTAAGTAAGCTCTCACTTAAATAGTGCACTTTTCCATTTGGTGAAATCTTACTTTTCCTCCACTATATCATGAATGGTAAGCCTAACATTGGAGTTACATCACTTGGCATACTACAGATACTATATGTATCTGACAGCATGAGTTACTTATACTTTATTAAGACCATATACACTCCGGTGCCGGTTAACTCATGACTGAAGTATACTGAAGCCTATACCTACCTGAAAGTGTAGGCGGAAACAACAACAACAGAGCAGTACTTTGGGCCATCTTCATGAAGGTAAATTTCAGTGTTTGTTTAGACTGTGTTGTATTCATTTTATGGTCATTTTTGAGGCAGCTTCTAGCTCAGTTGAATTGTAATTTTAATGTGCAATTAATTATCTACTCTCACATACCTGGACACTTATCTTCTTCTTTTTTGTGCAATAACTTTATCCACAACTTAAGTTCAATAATTGATTTCATTTTCCGTGAATTTTATTTGAACTGTATTCTTCTGTATTCTACCTCATATATATTTGACTAAGAGTTTATTGCTTACTGTTTATTGTTTTTTTTATACTTTCAGTATCTATTTAGCTAAGAGTTTATTGCTTACTGTTTATTGTTTTTTTTATACTTTCAGTATCTATTAAGCTAAGAGTTTATTGGTTATCCTCTACTGTATTTTTTATACCTCCCTTGTGTTTATGTAATCTGCTGGAAAGTCAATTTCCTTGGGAGTCATCCTAAAGGATCAATAAAGAGAATTCTAACCCTAATGTAAAGTTTGAATTGTATTGCCTCATACTGAGAGGTATTTCTAACATCTAATATTTGGTCTGACCTCGGGTTGCCTTTTTTATTTAAGTTTATGCAATTAAAAAGTTATACACACACACACACACACACAACAACAAATCATACAGTACATTTTATAATATGTAAAAATATGAAAAATAGTAAATTACTTCCAGTGCGTATAATGTCCATGATCTTCTTATAAAGTGCTGTGGGTCACAAGTTGTAAATGTTCCATGGAAGGAGCTGTTTCTTGTCCAGAGCTCATCTCCTCCTGTCCCTGAAATGGAAATAAGGGACAGGGGTTGTGGAGTGTGGGCTTATGTGCATATAACAAAAATACACTTGCATGACTGCATTATTACTATACTTACTGTATCTAAATGTATAATATACTTAGCTAAGAAAGACAATTTCCCCTGTTCTTTGCTGTTCAAAATCTAGTTTGTACTTAAAACATGTGTCCCGTATTGCCCCACTGCTGGGAAACACTGCATGGATTTATTCAAGAATTTTATTTTAAAACGTTCTTGAGTAATGCAAACAATTTTATTTTCAGTATTCGGAATTTTTCAGTAATTCCACTCTGACAGTGGCAGAAGGTGCGGGTGGCCTTATATGCGTTATCTTGAACGTTTTCTTTGTACCATTCTGCCCAATATTTCTGTAAACGCTTAGTCTTTTTTTTACCAGAGAAACGTTAGCCACTCACAGGGAAACGTCTTTTAGTTTGGAAATAAGGGAAGATTCCTTATCTTAATGGATGGTTGGCAACACTAGTCTAACTTTACCTGCAGTGTAAAACAACAGTCCTGCAGTAAACCTGTCAATTGTATGGAGGATATGTTTGGCCGTTTTTTTAACATTTGCATTTTATTTTATTTTTTATTTAAAAGTCATTGTTTAACAAATAAAACAAAGGAATAACATACAAAACGATTGTAACTGATAGAATCTGAATTCTGCTAATGCCGTGTTCTAGGATCTGGCACACTAAAATGACCTGTCCAGCAGAAACTCCATGACCATCTCATTTCTTTTTAGCTCTGGATGAAACCGCATTAGCCTCTGCCGTTGCTGGAAAGCAGAGCCATTGTTGACTCGCATCTTGCCTCTTCATGCATCAGTTCTTTGCCGTTCCTTGCTATCGATCACAGACCACTCACTCTGCGGAGAGGCAAGTGGCTTGTAAGCGGGGGCAGCGGTAGGCAACTGGAAGGGACACTGCGACGATGACAGGCAGGAAGCTCTGCAAAATCATTTTATCCGGACTGAACTGATTGAAATGATTGGTCAGACTTTTATAGAAACATATGAATATTGATGGGTTTCAACACCTGGTGCATTTCTTTTACATTTTAGTGTGCCATACACTTATTAGGAGCATTTTCAAGATTATAAAAGAAAAGTGTAAGATGCCTTAAAGGTAAGAATTTCTTTAAGTGCACGCTACATCTAGAATTTTTTCATTACTTTGTCTTGCAGTCAGACAGCCTTTCCTTTGGCACTACATTTTCTCTATTGCTATGTGCAAGCCATCATGCACAGTACCAGGACCGGAAGCTGCTAAATGGTACAGCCATCAATGATTTTATTATTTACGTCTGTATTTTCCCTACTGTGAAATTATTATATGTCTTCTGTGAAAAAGATATAATCTGGTGTTGGCTGTCACTCAGTAAATTGAGAGGGATGCCCAGTAAACTACATCCTGCTTCAGGTCATTAACCACCAAATATTCAGAAATAATACTGAGACCATGTCCTCAGTAGGAGATGGAGCCCTGGCTTTGATGCGTTTCACTAGGGAGGGACAGACTGTCTTCAGTATCCAAACAGAGCTGCTCTCTCATTCCTCAACTTACATTGTTTCACTTCACCATCTCTTGAAAAGAAACGGCTTCAGCAAGGACAACAGGCATTTGTGTCATGCAAACTGTAATGATTATTTTGGAGTTTGCCTCTCCAGGTCACTGTATGTGCACTGCACTGATGATCCAGATTAGACCCGAGGGCACGTGCACACACTGATTCTCTTTTCTCTCTCCGTCAATCTCCTTCCCTCTCTCGCTCTCTACACTCTCATCACAGATTTGAGAGTGGCATGTGTCCCTCCATCTGGCTCACACATGCATTGCATATGGACATTGCATAATGGCTTTGGGCCTTAGTAATGCAGCGCTACAGTGCAACTCCAACATGTGGGAAAGTGTCAAGGGCCAAAGAAACAAATTGCTTATGTAAAAGCATTAAGGCGACCAAACTACTCTAGTTTTAAATGCCCACCCCGTGGAAAGGGAAGAAAAAAAAATAGAAAGCGTTCTCATTAAATACAAAAAAAAATGCAGGAATTAGGCAAAAGAGTGGATCACTCTTCTTCTTCTCCTTATTTATATTATTTATAATTTAAATATAAGGCTTTTTAAAAAGTAAATAGCCCTGACCAGCAGGTTTGATACACTTCACATTCAAAATATTTGTTTGAGTAGTTTTGACAGAGCAAAAATACCCATGTAAATGATAAAGTTTTAAGATGGTGAAAAACTCAACCAAAACTTGCAAATGTGCAAGCCCATAGAACAGCAATGGATAGAACGTGACCTACAGACAAAACTACGATCTCTCTGCTTTTGGAGATCATCAACGACTTCTAATCCTTCACGATCTAATATCGTCATATAATATCACCACCCCTAATTCTGGCTGTGTTGTAATAAAGACTATTATTGCCTTATCACCTGGCTGTTCTGGTGATGAGCTAGCAAACTGCTTCTACGACGAAACCCATCGCCTATCAGTCTGATGATGAAGCCTCTGGGGGCACCGGCCAATATTTTGGGGGTTCCAGTGGATATCTGGATAACGAATATCCGGGCCAAGAATTCCTCTTTAGTGTGCCGGTCATTGTTTACAGTCTGAACAACTTGAGACACGAGAATGGAGTTGAGGTTGAGGAATGAAAGCTACGACTGGATTGTTTCATAATGTCTACTAATACAGTAGATATCTGCACATGAATGCAGATAAATAAATAAATAAAAAGCGAAATCGTTGTCAGGCGGTAGCTGATGGGTTCTGTGATTGCATTTCGGCCAATGCGTTCCGCCTCTTTTGCTCTCCATGTAGAATATTTACGTGCATGTAACCAAAACCCTCTCATATGTGATTGGTTAATAGTACTCAGGCTGCAAATGGAAACCAGAACGCTTCTGATTGCAAAATCTTGTTGTACCGAATTTATGGAGATTAACATCCAGCAGACACAGAGCAACCTTTTCATCCCATTGAAAACATATTTGTGTCCACCTGAATGTTAGTTTTTCAATGTTCACTCTCCCTTTAGATCTTTAGCTTCACTTTCTGTACTAGCTAGCTAGTTGCTAAAATAGCTCTTTGGTGGTGGGCAGTACCAAACAGGCTTTATAAGAGCTTGTTTGTTGAAAATTGCTGCCTGCTGGAAATGAAGTTGATGAGAGTGCTGAAACTAAAGTAATCAGTGAATGTACTATGAAAGAAAACTTTATTCAAAATCGAATTGACATTAGAGATGGGATTTACGGCTCTTTGAAGGGAGCCGGATCTTGTGGATCCGTTTAAAAGAGCCGGTCAAAAGACTGGCTCATTTTATTTTATTTCATACTTATTTATTTATTTTTAAGAAGCCAGCCTGGGGGTAACTCATTTTATCTGGGAAATAATCCTTGGGAGTAATGATGGGGTAAGCTTTGGATCATAATCATACAAACTTGGACACCCAACCAATATATATTCTATTGGTGGGATATCTAAGTTTGAATTATTCTGAAATATTGATTGTGATTGTATGATTTATGTGTGGACAGGATTTTAATGTCTGATTTGCATTCATTGTAAACATTCCACAAGGTGGCGCCATACCCCTCTGCTTTGACAGTGAGATCACTATTTTGGATTTTCCCTTTGTCTTAAATGTGTGAGTGTAACTAAAGCTACCTTGACTTACGTAAAAATTAGCCTTGCGTTTTACTCGCAGATCAGTCTGGTAACGTGCGGCAGAGAAAAGTTGGCCAAGCGACCGAACCAATCAGCGTTGGTTCTGAGGCAGGTCGTAGTGTGACACAACGAGAAGCAACTGTTCAGTGTGAACAACATGGCAGCTTCTGCAGATGAGATGAGTGCAGCTATCAAGGAGGCCGCTTGCTAATCTTTTTTCTCTTGGATCCTGTTGGAATATGGACCGAGCACCTGAAATTGTGCCTTTTTATTTGTAAATTTGTGTTACACAAAAGGCAAATATCCTTTACTGACATGTTGTTTACTTTCTGAGCTTTGCCTCGACACTGTTAGTACGTCATACACTTCGTACATCGGATTGGTTGATTTGGTCCGTATGTTGGTGATAGACAGATGGTTTATCCAATCAGCAACCAGTATTTTCGCCCTTTCCCAAAAGATCTCCAAACAAGGGGTCCCAGATGGATATGCTGAGCAAATGAGAATCAATCCATCTGGTGGAGTCATGTTACGTTAATGAGGCAGCACCTAAAAAAACTTTGTTGCACAATAAATAAATATAAATATATAAATACAATACTAAGTAGGCGACAATGAACTTTCATGCAAAACACCTCATAGTGCAAAATTTCCCACACAAAAACATGTTTTACAATACAGCATTTTTAAGTGGCCATGCAAATTTTTTGTTGACCCGGACTTGAATGAGATGTTTTTCTGCAACTGTTACACTTTGCTTTATCGTTTGTGTCATCAGAAAAGTGCATCCAGATGCTACTGCGTTTTCTTTGGCTCCTTTGATCATTTCTAGTCGCCAGCCACTCAAATGAAGCATTTCCTCCTCATGGGATATTTGCATATCAAATAAGCAGTGAACGTGTATTCTGCTACACTCTTCCCCTTGTGCCTGTTCTCTGTCTCACTCAGTGGAGCAGCAAAAGAGGAGCTTGTGTGTGCATCTGTATGAATGCACTGAAAAAAAAGCTCTCAACAAAGACTCGGTCTCTTCCTTCGTGTTAAAGAGCCAGTCAATAGATTTGGTTTGTTTGTGAACGTCAACTCTAATTAACATTAATAACAACCAGTATCAGTGCGTTTACATGCAGTTTAAAAACCCGACTATATCCAGGTTAAGAGCCTACCCCGGTTTCTTAAATACCATGTATCACCATACCCCGGGTAAAATCTGAGTTTTCATATCCCGGTTAACAGACCGAGAGAACTCCTTTTGTTCCCCAATTATTTTGCGCGTGTAAACAGTATTCTCAGATTATTATCGGGTTTCTCAAGTGCGCATGTGCCCTACTCCGGGCGGTGGCTTTTGACTCGTAAATAGAATAAATCAGGAAGCAACGGTGCCAAAAACGTGTAAACAACAACAACAATGGAGCGTTACCTTTAAACCGAGGGAGGACTTCGCAACGGCAAGTAACATTACTACCAAGAAGTCTCGTAATGTTGTCCAAAAGTCGGCCGTTTGTTATTTTGACAAAGGTGAACCAAGGAAAAAAGCCGTATTCAGTCCAGCTGTATGTTGGTGGAGGTCCACCTACTGTACCGGAGGAAGAGTAACTCTGTCATTTTCCCATTAAACCTCAGCTCATACAAGGGGAACTTCAATAATCCGATCATTCCCCTAACCGGGGTATGGGTTACTGATGTGCATGTGTGATAATTAAAACTACACCCTTGGAATAGAGACTTTTTAACAGTATGTATTTTTACATGCTTTGTATGTTTATGAAATATTTCACACTAATAATTTTGTTTTTCTGCCACCTTTTAACAAATAATTTCTGTTACGCCACAGATGTTCGCATGCTCAACAATATCAGTAAAGTTCTGATGCATAAAATGAGCTCAAACTTGCTGTTAAGTTCATTAGAGCCATGGGTTCATCCCAACCAGAGACCTCTGACGATGTCACAAAAAGATTACTTTTTGCCATATCTGATAGATATAATACTCAGTGGAGAAAAACAAAAATTTATCCAGTCTATCAATAAGGTGAAGAAAAGCGAGGCAAAAAAAGCAACTGAGCTGCAGATTTCATGTGTAGGCCCTGTTTAAACAGAGACGATCTGGACAGGAAACACTAAAGTGGCATTGCATTCTCACTTTTTATTCCGCCTTTAGATTAGCGTCTTTGGGGGGGAAAATCTGTGTTCATACGGTGATGCAAAAGTGTGTGAAATTCAATGTAGTATGCACTGCAGGCCCTACCACCAAGAGCTTGTGCATATATAGAAACGTCCTTCTACCTCTGTCCCTAGTAGCGGAGAAGCAGGAAGCCATACAGTGTGACAGGGATCTGCAGCGTCCCACCGCAACTTGAATGTCCGACTGATGAAGTAGTCCGGCATGTTTGTTGTTAATTGCCTGTACTGCACATTGACGTTACGTAAATGTGACGAGAGCCATCATGAGCACATCAAAGCACACCTTTGCGTTTTCAACCCTTTAGAATGAAACACAACGGTGGAGCGTTTTTTAAGATTTCCACTCTAGGGGGTAGTTTTACTTTCATGGGTTTTTAAGCCCCAAAAATGTTGTCGCCATCTGAACAAAAGGCACAAAATCTTTTGTCATTCTCACCCACAAGCATTGTCCTGTAAACAGGGCCTTAAACAACAAAAAATAAAAGAAAAAAATTAAAAAAAAACCTGTATCTCCTATATTTGGTTTTTGAACAATAAAGACAACATAATGGCCTCTGTATGTGCAGAACAAGCGTTTTATAATTTTTGAATTGCTGATACCTTCACTCATTGTGTAACGGATGTGCACAAATGTAAATGTGTACCTTTGCGTGTCGTGTTTGTTCACGTGTTCATCTGTATGGTGTTTGTATCCCCACATATGCACATACAAATGCACATATACACACATTCTCCAGTTTAGGCCATATAAGTGTTCTCCGTGAGGTTGCTGTAAGGTGTTGGATTATGATAAAGCAGCCTTTGAAGTGCATGCTGTTGTGTGAATGCTGCACTGTTTATTGGTTTGTGCTCCTAATCGCGCTCCTGTGACAAAGACGACTCACTGAGTGAACTTAAAAAACCTCTCTCCTTCTTTTTCTTCTTCCTCTGTGCTGTTGTTACCCAACCTTTTTAAAAATAGACGCCTGTTATATTGTATGTCTTCCCTGCTGTTCCCCTGGTATTTTCCGCCCCCCTTGAAGTGCTGAGGGATTTCTGCTGCTCAATGAAATCTGAATGTCTCTCTTGGCACGACCATCCAAAGCCGTAATCCAGACGTCCAAGCTGCTGGAATATAAATCCTGTCCGGAGTTTGCATCGGCTGGCAGCTCATCAAGAGGCTACAGAGATTATTTATTTATTTAATTCAAACCTCTCAGAACATGGTGGGTCTGCTGTCAGCTGGTGCCTCTGGGATGACAAGATGTGGACATTTAATCTGTGCTGTGGCATGCATGCCGAGGGTTTGCACAGTGCGTGGAAAAGGCACTCTATCGGGTGGAGTGAACTGGGGATGCATTATCGAAATTTATTAAAAACAAAACTATTGAGTGAGTGGAAAACATAATTCAAACAGCTATCAGTCAGAAAATTGAGGTTTCAGAGTGAGTAAGTGAGGTCAGATTTGAGGTGTCATCCTCTTAGACCCTATCTTTATGACATAATGCTGTTTCCCGTGTGCTCCATTAGTTTTTTTTATGTGTCCTTAAAATGAAGGTCTTTGCAATAACCAAACTCCAGTCAAACTATCAAGCTAAAAAGAATGACCACTTGCATGGTGTTAATCACTGTAAGTGTTCTTTGAGTTAATGACGTGTGATTGGCCACTACCATAGCAGCTCAAGCACTGTGTTTTTGACGGAGTTGGCAGTTCAGCATGCTGAGATGCTTCAATTCACGTGATGGTCATCGAATGCAGTAGAAAAAAAAGTACTCTATTGGTATCTAGGGTCCTGTAGCGTTTGGGTTTTTTCAATGCCGGTGCTAAAACGATACTTTTAAAATGGTGCCGTGCCTAAACGGTGCAGATATCAATACTTTAAAAGTTCAAATTGATCGATTTTTATTTATATGATGGCGTTAGTTTCTTCTTCTGAAACTTCTTTTGGTTATTAGCCTATTATTATTAATTTTTAAAAATTATTATTATTATTATTATTATTGATCCAAGGTATGGCGGCTGCTATCCCTTGTCATATGAATATAAAGGACTGGATGTAACCCTTAAAAACACTTCAAAAACTTCTTCACAATATAACTCCCCAGTTACTTTTTTTTATTTAAAAGCTTTTATTGTGAAGCAGCAAAACCAGGAAATGTTGTGTTTCCATCAGCAGTAGCATAACCGGAGTCGTTTTCAGCTGAAAGAACACAAAACTTTTAAAATTATGAAGATATCTGAAAGTACCAACGAAGAAAGAAAACTTTAGACCACACAGTTAGAAGCTACAAAAGTCCTGAGAGCTGAGCCCAGAGACTTTTAGGGCCACAGTCAGCCAGCTGCTGTTATTCAGCCCCCCAGGAGCTGCTGCTCACAGACGGGCAGAGACACTCGCGTCTCACATCTGGTGAGGATTACCTGTTAGCTAACGGGAGGCTAACGTGATCTGCTGCCAAGCGTAATGTTGTTAAGCTTTGTTTGCCACCAGGGTGAAGTTAGTTGGATATCTGGCTACAGTGCTATCCCACAACTTCAACCCGGTTCTGTTGCCTGTAACGTCCGTTTTGGAGCATCAGAGAGCAGCGTAGGAATTACCGAAGTCTGTGTCTTTCAGCCCAGTAGATACTGTTTGTTTAGGAACTGGCGCCATATTGGTGCCGTGTTTCGGTCCCCAACCCTTCTGTACCCTGATATACAGTGCCACAGAGCTCCATTGTTAAAATTTAGTTGAATAGAGCTGTTCAAGTTGTTCCTGGCTGCTGATTTAAGATTAGTTGTACAGTGCATTGCCTAAAATGTATGCAGAGATTAATTTGATGTTAGAAGAGAGACCAATCTTCTTCCTAAGATCTTAATCACTATTTACAATTTTATTTTATTTTTAGTGTCAAATCCATTTCCATATAGAGAAAGTCTCGACCACACTATGATTTACAGAGACCCACCAATTCCCCCATGAGCAACAGTGGTGACAAAAACCTTCATTTTAAGCTCTATGGTGGATGCCCATCCCTGTTGGAAAAGGGATAGAAAGAGATAGTATTGGAAAAACTCTTTAGCCTATTATGGTCTTGAACAGGACTCAATTTGCTCTAGACTCAGTCTTGACTTGGGACTGCACTGGGACTGGATTAAGTTGGGCTTGACCACAGTCTGTTATTTAACCCATTTGAGTAACATTTATGAAAAGTACAATGCCCAGCTGTTTCTGTTTCTTTATAAATTTCTGAGCCTTTATAAAAAAGACAGGCGAGGAAGGTCGGAATTTTGTGGAACAAACCACTTGAACATTGTTAGTTTTTTAAAGCAATTGCATTATGAAACATCAAAATTGGTATTTTGTTTGACAGCAAGTAAAAAGTGCTGTCTTATGATTCTTGCAATGATAAAATGGAAAACCTCGTCCAGTCCAGATGACGCCAAAGCAGCTAGAGAAAGTATTGAGAGCCGATTTCAAATGAAGCAGACACAAAATAGGACACTGCTCTGAAAACACGTTTTGTGCTCGCAAATCTCTCCCTGTGCTCACGCAGTCTTGAAGTGCAGATTGATTACAGCTTAAATGTGTTTAGTAGTGGTTGTGTCATTAATAAACCAACATATGGGGTTGGTCCTGGTGGAGGGGTGTGTGAGGATGTGAGGGTGAAGAAGATGGGTCTGTTCGGGTGTAAATGGCAAGAAGACTAAGCCTGGATGGGGGATTATAGGAGAAGGGGGCGGGAAGCATTCATGATCTGTCAGGGCTTAGTACCACAATTATCCCAGTGGCAGCGGCAGCAGCAGCAGCAGCAGCAGCGATGGTGGCAGAGGCTGTGTTTTCATTAGTGTAATGTCCAGAGAAGCTCCAGAATTATGTAACGGTGACGTGCTGTCATCCTCTATCGGCCGGCCCACTGCCTGGCAGGAACGTGGCCATTTGTTTTCCTTTTATCCCCCCTCGCTCAGAAAAGCCAAAAGGACATCTGTCGGAGTCGGCGGTCGAAGGGAGGACTCGTAGTAGAGGATCTCACCGCTCCAGGTGCTGAAGCCGTGGCTTGCTGTCATGAGAAGGACATGTTTGTAGTCTTGATGCTGCAGAAGGAGCAAGTGTGGAGATGCTGAATCTGCCTCTGGTCTTTGTTAGAAGATGATTGATGGAAGTGTAGCAGCAGTCAGTGCAGTGTGGTGTGTGTGAAGCTGTCGCTGTTAGAGGAAAGTTAGAAGATGAAGTTTAAGAAGTTCATCACGATCATGCAGGCAGCTATAGGGATTGTACCCCTCAATAAACGGGAGCTTTTGCCGCCCGGCAGGAAACTGTGGAGACCTCCGGGGTGAGTTCACTTTGTTTGTGTGTCATTACGTTTTACATACACAGTGAGTAGTAGTAGTAGTAGTAGTAGTAGTAGTAGTGAACTGCATTTTCATTGCTGCAGCTGTGTTTTTCTAACAGATCTACTTCTAAATCCTGATAATGTTTTAAAAATATATCTTTTTAGTGCCTAGTTCATGGAAGCAGCAGATGAATTTTGGAAGGTAAAAAAAGAAGAAAAAAACCCAAAACATGCGTACTTCTTGTCCAGATCTTGAGTCTGACTTCTGTCTCCATTGGCATATTATTTATGGTCCTCTACGCATTGAAAAATAACATAAATTGCAGATCAGGATCTATCTCGAAGGCATCCACAATCTACTTTTCAGGCGAATCATAGAAATATCGGCATTTAATGTCTCCTTAAATCTGATCCCAAACTTCAAATAACCTCATTGAATAGCAATCTGTGCTACTTGAACAAACCAATCGAGTGATGAAGCAAACTAGATTACTATACTGATTGGACAAATGAATGACTTCACGTGGCTCTTCCTTTGGTAACATATTGTAAACAACGAGAACTCAGACTATTTCAAGTTTGGCTATAGTCTACAGGGTATTTCAAAATTGAGAAAAAAAGATTGTGAATTTGATCATAGATCGTTATTACGATTCAATTATGATGATATTATTTTAGTTTGCATTATACCTAGGTGATTTTGTGACGGGGCATACTTTAAAAAAATGATCATTTCAGCACAAAAGATGAGTTTGATCTACACTGGAGATCAAAATTGGAGAACAAATTATAAATACTTGATTAATTCTGAGATACTGTTATTTTTTATTGTTCATACTTGTTGGAATATCAGCTGTGGCCATACTATTGGTGTATTAGCATGTTATTTGAAATTAAACAAAAAACTTTATTTTTTGGGGAAAAAAGCAGTGAGCAAAACTAGAGAATACTTTCTGATACTTCCCAGGTGTTAATCTGGCACTTGCTAACATTTTTTTTTTCTTCAGGCTGTAAGATTAAAAAAAAATAGAAAGTGTAGAGGCCAAAGCTTTGAATGACTCTTTCGCAGTTCACTAACTGTAGTGGGTTTCTAACACATTACTTTGTTGCTAAGGATTTTCCAGAGATTCTCTATGGGGTTTTGATCTGGACTCTGGCCCGACCATTTCAGTGTTTCAATATTATTATCTTCACGGAACGGCATGACCTGTTTTTGCAGTGTGACAGGAGACAAAATTGTGGCCGTTTTTTGTTGAAGTGCCTTGGTTATTTAAAAGAACATGCAAGTACAGCAGTGGTATGGCCACAGCACATATTCTACCAAATTCGGAACAATAAAGAATGACAACACTTCAAATTAAGTATTAATAACGTGTTCTCTAATTTTGCTCTTCATTGTATCAGTACATATATCATGTTCATATTCATGTAACTTTTCATAGCACGAGCAGTCAGGGAAATTTCTAAATAGTGCTAGAGTCCTGTGGGTTGGCGGTGTAGTTTGAAGCACTAAAACAGTAACCTTTTTCAATGACGCATTGCAGTATTAGTTGTTTAGCAATGGTTTAGTTTGTTTTACTTTTCACTGATTAGTTAATTACTGTATTTTAGACATGCCAAATTGCTGCTTGCCACAATTGTTGTCTCACAAGGGCTCAAAAATAATTAACAACAGCATGTTGTATCTTTCAAACATTTGCAAATATGTATACATAAGCTATTTCCTGTTTAAAGGAGGAAACATGCTCCGTCTTTATCCCATTTTCTATTTTTGTAGTTGCAGTAGAAGGTTTTATTTTATTTTATTTTGGTATTAATGTTGTTCTCATCATCTCTCCTTCTGTGATTCGATTTGATCTTGAATGTCCAGTATAACAGAAAAAGTATTGTAAAATGGTTTCTGCTTTATGTTCTTACGAGGTTTTACGAGAGCAAAACTACCTACATAATACATAGAGGCTGTGTTTATATAGTGTATATCATAGCCAGACTTATTTTACTGTATATACTATTTATTGGTTCTGTCCATACTGTACGTGTCATAGCTGCATTCACTTCTGTACATTTTGTATATTGGGTCGTTAATTTTGTATGTCACAGTTATATCCCTTTTTACTACCTTACCCCATTGGTTTATTCTAAATCAGAGCTATGATCGGGCTGTAAAAAATCACGCACAACCTGGCATGAACCCAAATAGTTTATGTCCAAGTCCAAGTCAGAACCACTGCTGCTGTTTTGGGCCCGGGTCCGATCTAAAAACCTGAACATCCTCTGCTATTTTGTCCATGATGACCCTATCCCTAACCCACCTGTTCAACAGCATGTTAATGCAAATATCTTATCAGCCAATCAAGAGGCAACAACTCGATGCAAGCAAACTCATTCAGGCATACAAACATGGTCAAGATGGTGCTGAAGTTCAAACAAAGCGTCAGCATAGGGAAGAAAGGTGATTTTCTAAATGATGTTGAATGTGGCATGGCTGTTGATGCCAGATGGGCTCAGTTGACCATTTCAGAAGCTGCTGATCAACTGGGAATTTCAGCAGTCTAAAATATTAATTGAAGGGGCAGTTCTCTGGGCAAACAATACCTTAGTGATGGCAGAGGTCAGGGGAGAATGACCAGACTTGTTCGCGCTGATCAAAGGCAGCAGTAACTCATATAACCACTGGTTACCCAGCAGTGTTCTTGCACAGAGTCCCCTAACAAGTGAATGCTACTATATTCAGCCCTAGGTCTAAATATTTCTTTTCTGTCTTTGAGGGAAGTCACTTAGATTATTTCACTTGTTCCAGGAGATACTAAGCTGAACCTACTAGTCTGTGCTTAATGTGTCAGGGCCAGAGCAGCAGGTTTAGTCATGCAGAGGCAATCTACTTTCCTCTTTCTCCGCACAGTATCTCCGTAGTCTCCACCTGTAAACCTCACGCTTGACTCGCTGCCATGAAGTTGCGAAAATAAAGTTGTTAGAGCTTGATGGAGAAAACCACATGTTCAGACATGTTAGGTCGGAGTTGCTGCTCTTGAAGTGAGCCTGCAGATTATCGTATTATAGTCAGTAGTATCAGTGTGAGCAGGTTCTCCTCTGGCTTTACTCAGAGCCATACACGAGTGGCTTAGTTCTGGGAAACGTGGCATTTTATGCTCTATTTATAGCCCTGCTTTTTCTCATCTGGTCCTTTTTAGTTTTTGAAATATTTGGTTTATATTTCCTCAACAATGAAGAGTTTTAGTTTAGTCGTTCTGACTGTTGCCAAAAGGAGATAATTGTAATCTGTAATTTGAAATTGTGTCATTTTTCATCTACCATTACATGTTATACTTGTAAAAGATTACATAGAACATGTCACAAAAAGTGATAAATCAGTGGGGATATTCCAGACCCCAGGGTGAAATCTTTAAATCACTTGATTTGACTGACCAACAGTTGAAAAACCTCATATAAACAATTTACAATTAAATTACATCTGAGAAAAGCAAATCTGAGAACCTAGAGCCAGATATATTTTTGGTATTATTGGTCCATTGCCCCACTTTGGTCAAAACTGCAATATCTCGATATACATGTGTACAGCGTGCTTTATAAAATTGACACATTTATGGATAATAATACTTATATCCACTGCTCTCTCTTGACAAAGATCTAAAGAGTGAATGATTGGTATTGTTGAAATATTTCTTTAAAAGGTGTGTTTCTCTCTTGTGTGTGCAGGGAACAGCCTGGCTCTGACCAGACCAGCACTGAACTGCTCAAATATAACCGCAAGTTCCGCTGGTCCAGAGAAGCCCAGTACTTGTATCTTCGCCGCCTCTCCTCGCGCAGCTACTCGGCTATTATGATGGTACGTTAATGCATGATGCTGTGTTTTCAGAGTGATGTAGAGTCTCGTTTGGTGTGGACTTATTTGTGTGGTCCTCTTGATCCCTTACTGTGTGTTTCAGTGTCTACACCCGATATACTTCACTTGTGAATGTGCTTATCTATTAATACATTAGCATTTATTATGAAATCCTCACAGGTCCATCTAGGGTGAGTGATTTTCATGCTTTGTCACTTGGATGGTTGTGTGTTTCTCACTAGGTAAAAATTGCATGAATTTTAATCCCATCATTGGATAAGATAAAAAAAATGCATGCATGTATTTTTTTTAATAGCCAAAAATAGTACACAGTGCAAACAGTTACACTTCTCTTCTGATGTGTGGATATGAAGATATGAGGTTTTGTGAGTCAGTGTTTCCCAGACCTCTTTCCTTATTCGAATACAAATACGCTTTTGTGACCCCTCCTGCATCAGGATGATGATTAACCAGAAAGACATGTCACGCCCCGGATGCTTCATTGTTTTAACGACTTGGTCACACAAATGATTCAGGCCAGTGAAGCGGTTTTGAATCGCGATGGCCTATTTTAAGGCCTTTTTATTGGTGATTTGACTTGTTTGGATGTAATGTTTTTTCTGAAATTGTATTGTCATTACTACATTATTATTAAGGTATTGCTCCTCTGAAGTTTTCGATATTGTGTGTGTTCTTTTCGCCAGCAGAAGTGCGTCATTTATTAAAATAGTGGATATTGAAAGGAAACAATTAAATTGTACATGGTTTTAGGGATTTTGGAAATTTTCAGGGTCAGCTGGAGTTCTTATCTGTGATTTGTCTCTTGTTGACAAAATACCAGATAAAGGTAGGCTTCAATGGATGGATTAGATGGTATTACATACCCGTGTACACACACACACACACACACACACACACACTGTGCAACAACAACAATAGGTTATTGTTGAACAGTTTCACATGGGTGTCTAGTTTTTCTCGACCTTTGCTTCATCTATAAGAGCCTTACATTTTTCACATACCTCTATAACCTCTAAATACATTTGTGTACTTTTGTTCTGGGGTGGTTTTCCTTGTTTGGGCCCATTGGTTCCAGTAAAAGTAAAATACAGTGGTAATTTAGAGAGCCAGCTCAGTTGATGCCCTTGGTTTTGGAATGATGACAATCACAAACACACTATGGCTTTAATGTTCAGGTGTCCACATACGTGTGTGTGTGTGTCTTCTACACTGCAATGCAGTAACATGCATCACAATATGGCAATTTACACACTTTCCCATACGAAAGAAGACAAAGAAAAAAAAATAGATACACTTGCATTTCCCTACTTCAGTAAACAAAATACTAGAAATATTCGTAAATAAAATAAATAAGTAAGAAAGTCTATGTTTTGCCCTTTAAAAAAATATAGTGATGTAGGTTACTTAGGATCTGCTTTAGTCGTTGTTGGGTTGCTATCTTTAATCTGAAGAGTTTTGGTTCTTTTATAGGCTACACACTAAACCTTGTGTTTGCTGTTGGGAGGCAGTTGCTGTAAGCATAGAGGATATCCTAAATGTATTGTATCACCTCAAAATAAATGTCAAATGAATTCCCTCTGTGTGCTCAGATGCGTTTTTAAATGGCACGTCTTTCTCTGAATGATGTCCTAAAGCTGTTTTTGTGCTGTCTGTCTGGGAGCCTCACAGCAGGCTCTCTGAAAATCAATGGGGATTTTGGACGGATCCATGTCAGCGGTATCAGAGGTGCAAGCGCTTCTACAAATGTATTTATAATGGGCTCATTGGTTCGTTATTACTGATAACCAGATTAAAAGTTTTTAAATTCAAACGGAGTTGACTTATAACACGTTGTTTTAGTTTGCTGTTATCTATCGTAGTTACTTTAAAACGTACCAACCCCGCTCTCACGTGGTACGGTCTTAACAAAGCTAGGAGTCGTCGGCGCTAATTTTTGCTCTGAATGTCTAATCTTAATGTTTTTAGAAGGCAAAGTGCGGACTTTAAAGTAGAGTAGACGAGACTTTTACACACTTTTTCGACTTTGAAAGCTTCTCGGTGTCTCCGAAACTTTGGCATATTTCCTACCAGAAACGTTTACCTAGTGATAGTTTAGTCTAAATCCAAAGTGAAGTCGTACAGTTCAAAGTGCGTGATGCGAGTACACGGAGAGGGGCTGCTCTCCCTGAGCAGATACGCCACTCAGTATTTCACCGTAAGTACTTCAAAGTATTCATAAACACTAAAGTTAACAGACAATAACACCTGCATGGTCCTGTTACAGTGTTTTGTGAGTCTGTTTTGGGAAGTAGTTATTCGGGCGTTTCCATGAATCCCTGCCGCATCCCGCTGCACCTGCTGTGATGTTCAGATAGCGGTCGGCTAACGGAGTTGTTTAGCTTAGAAACACGGTCAACGTTAATGAACCGCGTTTTAAACATTGTCTCGGCCCTATAACTGTTAATGATATATCGACCTATCTCGTAATTGATAGCCCTTTTTCATTTACCTCAATTGTCTATCCTTTTGTGGTCAAAACATTTCCTTCGTTTCTGTTTTTAATCCCCCTCGTCTTCAACGAGCCGCAGTTAAACGCGGTGCATTAAAAGTCATAGTACTGAAGTTATACTTATGGTTGTATGTTTTTAAGTTGTTCATGTAACTTGCCGGTGTGTTCTTTCTCATGCCTCACGGTGTAGTCCGGCTCTGTGGACACTAGGGGGCACACTTGTTCAACTTCTCTGTTATCAGCCGCCAGCATCTCACACACACTCACACACATACACACACACACACACACACACACACACACACACACACACACACACACACACACACACACACACACACACACACACACACACACACACACACACACACACACACACACATACTTCTAGACTTATGAAGAATACAGTTAATTTATTGACACAACCTTCCTAAAACATCTGCAGACTGCTCTCAAATCCTTACTCAACAAAAGTAGTGGCTCCATATGTTCCATTTGGCTTAAAACCAGTTGCACAGCCTACATTTTTAGTTTGAATTCAGCTTCTTATACAGTCCAGTACCGTTTCAAAGCAACTTCAAACATTTTCTACAATTTAACAAAACCGTTTTTTTCTCAATCGAGTTTCTGGTGCTGAAACTAGTTTTGAAAAACAAAAATCTCTTGTTCCAGCACCTTCTATGCGATGGTTTGCTGCTTTTCTGTTTGATATTATTGTAAACTGAATATTTCTGTGGTTTTGATAAAACAAGAAAACTGTAGACATTAGAATAAACAAATAAAAATCAGTTTTTTTTTTTTTTGCAGCTCTGCTGAGTGCTCAGATTTGAATATTCTGTTTGGCGAAAAAATGTTTTCATTATAATGGGTGTCATGAAAAAAATGTGTGGGAATGTAGAGCAAAAAAATGAAATGGATTTTAAAATGAATTTTGAGTCTGGACATTTAGTAATTCATCTGGTGAGAACCAATTTACACAATGGAGAGGAGAACATATGCAGGCTGTGATTTTGCACGTTTGAATGTCACCCAAGGAGACTTTATTTCAATGCGTTTTCCCTCTCTAAAGAATTTCTTTCTCTAAGTCACGGCCTGCGAAGATGACCCAGTATTCAACCTCCCTCTCTGGACTTGTTTTTGTGTCTGGTTATGTAATGACCAACACTCTGGAGGCTACGACTTATCCAGAAGGCCTGCCTCTGAGCAGCCGTCACAATCATATCTCATAGTACAAGAAGACTGTCTGTCTGATTAAACTGGTTTGGCCTAAAGCATTTCCATCGGCTGCTTCTAAGTCATTATCTGACTTTCAGGAGTTCATGTTTTTTTTTCTGTCCTCACATAGTAGCTATTCGCTCTGCTGCGTTTTTCTTGCCTTCCTGGTGTTAGAGGATGTCAAATAGACCGAAGCATTTTTCACAATATTCTACACTATGTTTGTAGTGAGTAAAATGTTCATCTTTACATGTCATCTGATCTAACCAGCATTTTGAGATACTGTTTTGAGTACTTTTTAAATGATTGTCACTTTAACAATTTTCAAACAAACTGGAGTTTGATCGTTTAAGTTTAAACTGAATTTCTAGATTGACATTTGAAATGGCAGTGCCAAAAGAAAGATCCTCTCTGTGTTCATTTTCTCTGTAGTGTATATGTAGCATTTATCCTTTTGTCCTGTTGTCCTGTTATCCTGGTTTCCCCTTGTGGGCCACAAGATCAAAAAAGTGGGTTATGATGGGTGAGCTGCCAGCTCCATTCGTGCCCCGGTTTCACTAAGCCTGGGCTTGAGATGTCCGCGGAGCACAGATTTCACTTCCACTAGTTACCAAAAAAAACCCAACAGTTTTAAATCTCAGCCATTGTTTTGTCACTAACTCAAATATGCACCCTCTGCACGTTTACTGTTGGTTTGTCTTTGATGATGTGAGTCATCTCTAAAGCTGTAAAGAGTTTTTGATCTATCTTAGGATGTGGGCAGACATCCAACCAAAACTGTGTTGTGTGATTTGCAGTTGTGTTTATGGATGAACACTTGGGCGTTTAATCACCGCATGCCTGTGCAGAAGTTAGTGTGTCTGTATGTTTACACCGTCTGCAGACGGTGGGATTTGTGCTGAATGTAGGCCAGCAGAATCCCTCTTACGTCAAAGGCAGGCGGGCGGGCAGATGCAGGAAGAGAGCTGGTGGTGGTTGTGCAGCTGTGACCATGGAGGAGGCTGTGGCGCACATCTATCCGCCAGAGCACCGCTGGCGGTGAACAGGGAGAGACGCAGATAGGAAGAGACGGAGAGTGCCAACAATGAAGACTGTCCTCAGCCTGCACAGGAAATGGGCCCACGCGGTCAAGACCATACGTATCCTTCAGGGACTCGTGAGTGTGATTCTGCTACAGATTTGATCAGATCTGTGGCCAGGGCACATGGCTCAGCTAGACTGGTTCTGTAATGGTGGTGCTTTTTTTTTTTTTTTAAGTTGAGCCGAGTTGCGTTTGGTTCTGAAATGAGGGGTCCTGAATTGGAGAAAAGTGGCATCAACTGTTATCAAAAGATCATTGGGATCCAAATGAATTATGGTATTTTCAGAGGGTAACGGCTGATGTAAGTAGTCAACTTGATTCAAAGGTACTTTTTTGTAGAGAAACTGAGGTATGATCTCTCTTTATGAATTTGGAGATCAACTTTCACTTTGTCTTAAATGCTGAAACATTTGTTAGAAAAGTTAGTTTGTACTTCATTTGGGCTCATGGATGGACTTGACAGACAGCAAAACCAACTTCATGAGTTTGGGCTCTATTGCTTCTCGTTAGTCCTAACAATCAATCAAAGAAAGATTCATTCAATTATGAAAGTAAAGTAATTGTTAGTTGCAGTCCTAGACCTTGCTCAGTGGTCAGTTTCTAGGTTGTTGAATGACTTGAAGTTTAGCAGGTGTGTGTGGTTTCTATGTTTTTTTTTTGTTGAGTCGTTTTTGTCATGCTTATTTTTTCATGCTTTTTTTTTTCATGCTTACCCAAGAAACTTTTAAGCACATCTCTGGTAAACACAAGATTTAGAGTTGTGTTTTGCATGAAGCTCTGTGGAGAAATAAAGCTTTACAGATTTATTGATTAAACTAATTGCATAGCGGACGAAATGTGTTAGTCGGCAAATCATTTCTTAAAATGAGGACAGCCTTAGTAGTTTCATTGAACAGTCTGTCAGTAGACATGTTTTCATCCTGAATTATTTTGAAGTGCTTGTTAAAGAAAGCTAACTGAAGTGTTCTTATCAATGTTTAATCAATAAGAGACAGAAGTTTCTGAGTCAAACTTGTTGTAATGGTCCGTCGTTGTTCTTCTGGTAGCTCCTGATTGTGTAACGACAGCCTGGGCTAATGAACTGGCTTTTGTTGTTGCATCACATAATACATTATTAATCTGTTCGGTGAAATGGAACTACCCATGGTAATCTTTCCTTTCTCTCCACAGAACCCGGTCATGGAGGAGACCGTGTGGGAGCAGTACACCGTGACCCTGCAGAGGGTGAGTCGAGCTGCCACACAAACACACCAGACCTCATCTCATTCACAATATTTACATTTTAGCAATAAACACAGGCTGTTTACCGTGTGCTTCACAACAAGTGGATTTTAATCATTTATTATACCCGTTGCAGTAATCAAAGAGCACCCAGGTGACAAAGACATTCTCCTGTCCTCTGAATTAGAGCCAGAGTAAACCTCTGCAATTTTCAGAGTCCAAAATTAACCTTTTGTTCTACCTGCTAATTTATGGTAAACTACAAAAATTCACCAGCCAAAATATTTGTCAACCAGCCTTTAAAAAACATGAGGTATGATCTTCATTTTTCCTATTCATACTGGGTTGCTCTACCCCAGCAGTGTACCGTCACATACTTGTAGACTAGGGGTGTATGGTATAAACGGTATAGAGACTACACCGGTAGGAAGTGTGCTACGGTATGGATTTTGACTCTACTGTGTAACCAGCAGAGCAGCTTTGACGTAACCACACAATGCATACGGATCTGGATCCCAAGGGAATATTAACTGGTGCTATCAGTAGAAGCCTATGTGAAAACGTAATTAATGGCTCACAGCCACAATGCTCTGGGAGCTCCCGCACGTATCAAGCGAGGCGTAGCGATTGCTATAGTTCACATCAACATGGGTTCCACTTCTTTGTGACCTCCTACTTCTGAATGCAAGTATGACTGGAACTCGCTATACATTAGTTCCGGAGGAGTCACATCAACGAAACTTACGGTGTCTTCGGTGCCTCAAAAATAGGCATCGTCCGTGTTTTTTTAATTTTAGAATCGAAAGGTATCGCAAGTATCGGTTCTCGTGACATCCCTAGTCACCACAGACACATTATTTGAATACTCTGCAAAAAGGCAAGTAGAAGTGCATTCATTAGTGGCTCATATCATCCATGACCATTGTTTTAACTCACTCTTTGATAGATATTAACTTAAAAGACAATTAAATAGATGAAAATCTTACGGAGTACAACTTTTAAGTCATTAACTATTTGATCAAAGTAAACTAGGTTACAAATCGGTCAATGCCAGCTTCAGTACACTACTGACACATTATAGTTGATAGTATAAATAATTGCTAGTTACAGCATTATGGTTAAATAGTTAATACTTTGTTAAATGTAGATCTGTCAAGTTTGTGCCACATCTCACCACCAGCCGGTGAACCAGGGTCTACACTGTTGTTAATGTTAAACATGTGTATGACTATGCGTGCAGAGTGAACTTGAGCTTAGGTAATCATCATGATGAGCTCATTGTCTCTGCTGCGGTTGACTGAAGCCAGAAAAGCAGATTTAGTGCAAAAAGGTTCTCTGCTGCAGGCGTGTGACCCCCGACTCTCAACCCCACCACAACCAGCTGTCACACTTTTTATTCTCTTCACCATTTGTTAACTGAGTTGTCTCTTATGATATGTTGCCTCTGCCCCTGCAGAACATCTCTCACCTTGTGTGAGGAAAAAGAACAATTGTAAAAGTCTGTCGCTTTAACACACTTGAAACTCAACATTCATGATAATATTAATAAAATAACATAATAAAACAAAATATTCATCTGCTCTAACGATACAAGACATACAATCTTTATTAGGGACAATGTACATTAATTGATTTCAATGTGATGTAAATGTGCCACATTCAGCCAAATGGCTAATTTTCCTTTGCAGGTTGCCGTTAAATAGAACATTTTAAAATTAAATACATTAAAGAGCCAAAAGGCAGACAAACAAATCCATACAGAAGGAAAACAAGAATAACACTAAAAGAAAATGTAAAGACATATATGCCAGCAAGAGAATCTCAACGCTGATTGGCTGTTGTGACACACAGTCACACGAAATCACCTGAAAAGTTCAATATTTGCGACAATGCGTTGTTCGCAATCTTAAGGCTGTTGTTTTAGTTCTTAAAAACCTAAACAGGGACATGGTCTGCAGGTTAACCATGACTACAAGTCCTATATACTGTATATACACTGCATAGGTTACATAATACCGCATGTATTGTCCCTCTCAAATACATTAATATATACATTTAATACAAACTGGTAGAAACAATAATGTAACACAGTGGCAGGCTTCCGTGGCTTTATAGTCTTTGCTGTCTTTTTAAAATCCCTTTTATATCATGGTGGGGGTTTTCCCACTTTTATTTTAGTTTAAAAAAAAGTACAGCCCTGTTTTTATTGGGTAAAGAGAACAGTCTCTGGCCTCTTGGGCTCATAAAACCTTTTCCTAAATCCGATTATGTCAAACATGCTTTGTTGTCAAGCTAAAAACAAAGCATGAAAAGTTGACATTTTGGAGACATCTGTCAGCAACAGTCTATTTTTCAAGCTTTCTTTTTTTTTTTAACTATTTGAGAAGTATTTGATCCTTCACTTAGTTGGCTCATAACAGAAGTAATTTATTTTCTAAAATTATTATACCAGAGAAAAAGAGACCCTTAATTTCTTCCTCCTATGTTCATTAATTTTTGCCTGTGTGGATTGCTCCCTCCCTCTGCCTCCATGGCCATCTGCTAGAGACAGAGGGAAGTGGTGAATTGTATCGTTTTAAAGTACAGATGGAAGGGAGGGGATAAAGAGACGCAGCCATCAAATCTCTGACCTAATCTAATCTGGGCAAACTGGAGCAGTGGCAGGTAGAATCATTCAAACCAAAACACGTTTCCAAAGAAGCCCTTAAAATCAGGAGAAAAGCACACCTTGAAAAAGTGTGCAGTGAACGCTAACATGCACAGGCACACATGCTCACATACACTTGACTCTTGAGAATAATATGAAGCCAAGGATTACCATTGTTAATCAGACGATGGACATGTAGGCGCTGAACCGTTGCACAGTCATACAGTCATACATGACTCCAGTATGCACAGCTGTAATCACAATCGAAGTCAAAATCCCTTTAATCGCCCGCACAATACACATACAGCCATGATAATACACTGTGAGCTGACACACAGGGATTACAGGACCTCAACCACGCACACGCAAGCACATGCACGCGGTGACACAGAATAGATGGAGAGTCCACATGATTTCCATCTTTTCTTTTTGTTCTCAGGATCCGAAGATGGGCTTTGGAATCGCAGTGTCAGGGGGGCGAGACAACCCGAACGATGAAAGTGGCGAGACCTCCATTGTGGTGTCCGACGTCCTGCAGGGAGGACCTGCTGATGGCTTGTTATTGTGAGTACTGATGTTGCTCATAATTCAATATAAATCCCTGAACTTCACACAGTACACTCAGAAAACTATAAATCAGTTTAGTGTATACTGTATTTAATTTAGTACAATTCTTGGACCACTGCCAATAATGTAATTACTTAACCATGACCCCTTGTAGAAATGTATCCATACCTACAGAGGTATTTGACCCTTTTTAATATAATATCCCTGTATGTATTAGACCATGGTGGAAAAGAGAAGTGCTTAGCAGGACCAACCGATTTACAGAATATGTTGCATCTATGTGAGAAGCACATGTTCTTCCAGATCTTACAATTTTACAATTTACCACAATATGAATTTACAGTACATGTCCATAATAGAGGGCCTCCATAACAAACCTGTGACTCGTTCAATCAACCAGTTCATTAGTAAAACATTTATTTATCTGTTTATTTATCTGTGTCTTTATTTTTGGAATGAACATTCTCATTTAGTCCCTTGAGAATACCAAAAGTAACAGATTTTAAGTTTAGCATGTTTAGCTCATGTGTTTGTGTTCAGTGAGAATGACAGAGTGGTGCAGGTGAACGCCATCCCCATGGAGGGGGCCATCCACTCCTTCGCTGTCCAGACTCTCAGGAAATGTGGCAAAGTAGCGAAAATTGTAAGTACAGGTTTTAGTTTGTTGTTTGTACCTTAACCTTATTCCTGTTTTGTTACTTGGTAAATAAAGATAGTGGCCCTCATTTATCAATCTTGCGTGAAAACGGGCGCAGATCTGAGCGCAGAATTGGTCATACGGCAGGACACACGTGTGATTTATGAAACATTCGTATCTGACCAATCTCAGCGTACGAATGAGCGGGCCTTGATAAATGCGGCGGCTGAATTCGATCGTCATTAACATGTTATGCCCTTAAATATTCCTGGTTCGGAGGCCTCGCCCACTGAGGTCAAACACGGAGAGACGAAACACTGGGAAGAAAAGAAACTTTTCCTACACACAGATCGGCATCCTGACATCTGAGATGGAGCAAAATATAGATGTGCTTTTTGGAGTGGAATAAAAGGGGCCCATCAAAACACTGTATTGTAAAGAATAACGGACGCAGTCAACCCGAAGCGGCGCTCCACTGTGAGCGCCTGTGCGTGTGTACGCACTGCTGAACCTGCGCTCTTGCTCTGTAGCGGGGTTTGCCAGCGGGGTTATTAGGTATTCCTTGAGAGGATGACTTTTGTCACCTAGAAGAACCATACCAAGATGTTAATCATCTTATACCTTGTTTGATTTAATGCAATTTATCGAGGGTAGCCACTTACCGAGGAGATGACTTTGGCTCTGCAGTGCGTCTTGCTGCAGCCGCGCGCCAACACATTCATTCATCTTCAACCGCTTTTCCCTGTCGGGGTCGTGGGGGGCTGGAGCCGAGCTGTTTTGAAATATAAAATAATTGTGTGTGTGTGTGTGTGTGTGTCGTCGACGTCCCCCTCACCTGGCCACCACGTTTAAAAGCGATAGCTTAGCATCACAAGTCACCTGTACATTTATCGAGGGGTAGTTTTTGTGATTGATGAATGCGTAATCATTCATGGATGGTGCCTTCAGACGCACATGAGTACAATCAATTGTTCCAACCACAATTTTTATATTTTTTATTCGTTTTAAGAATCCGTTTTGATCTGTTCTTCATATGTGACTGCTTATGCTTAATGACAGCTGAGGTTTGTTATTTTCAGCCAGATTTGCTGTGCTGCACCTCAAATCCACAGGCTGAAATGTGCGTACAGGATCTCAGACCACACGTGAGATTTGATCGTAGCTCCCGCTCATGTCCAAATTGATAAATACCGAAATTTGCTTGGAAATGGTCGTACGCACGTTTATCTGCCGTACGTTCGTTTGATAAATGAGGGCCAGTGTGATCATGAGAAAACGTAGTCATATTTATTAATCCCCCTAGTATTTCCTCTCCGTCCCTGTACTTTCACCTTAAAAAACAAACTGATTATTAATCTATTCAAAATATTTTTTTATGGATTTGTTTGTCAAAGGGACCTTTTTTATTTAATTTTTATTCCTCTCTTTTAATCAACAGACAGTCAAAAGGCCAAGGAAGGTTCCAGTCAATGTCCTCAACCGGCCCCCGTCCCCCGATGACAGAGTTTTCAACAACGACTACAATGATGATTATAACTACGAGCAGGACCGCCGTAGTGTGTACAGCGGCCGGAGTGGAGGGGGGCGAGACCACAGCCTGGAGAGGGAGCGAGGGGGGGGAGGCTACACGGATTCTGGCTACCAAACACGTGAGCGTGACTACGACAGGGACTATGACCGACGGGAACGTGGCAGGAGTGCGGAGAGAGACCTGAGCCCCGACCGGCAGTACAGGAGAGATGGCAGTAGAGGTCGCACTTTAGACAGAGAACGCAGCCCGGATCGCCCATACAGGAGCGACCACATGCCTGAACGCGACCACATGCCTGAACGTGACCACATGCCTGAACGCAACCATAGCCCAGACAGAAGGTACCGCAGCGAGCGTGCATTAGACAGAGAGCGCAGTCCTGATCGACGTTACCGCAGCGAGCGAGCCCTTGACCGGGAGTACAGCCCAGACAGACGCTACCGCAGTGAGCGAACGCTGGACCGCACAAACAGCCCAGATCTGCGCTATGGACGTGACAGCCCAGCACGAGGCCATGGGCGCGACCACAGCTTCGAACGAGGACGTGAACGCATCCCCAGTGACCCGAGGAAATACGAGGAGCCGCTTAGGCGGAGTGGGAGCAGAGACCGCCTGGAGCGCTCGCCGTCACCTGCTGCCATGCCCATCCCTCTGCCCCGCCCCATCCGAGACATGGAGCCACTGGAGAAACCCCTGAATGTGCTGCTGCTGAAGAACCGTCCCAACGAAGGTGAGAAACTAACAAATCTTGTTACTTATTCCTATATTCAAGCTATTAGACCTTGTTCTCACTAAAATAAACGTCTTTTTTTTTTTTAAAACGGGTAATATGTAGTTTTTTTGCCAAAAAGCCAGGCTGGGTATTGTTTTTGTAGGCTTTATAGACTGTTTATTATGTGTTGATAATATACAAAAATGTTGATCTTTTTTCTACTATGTTTTCCAGAGTACGGCCTTCGTCTGGGCAGTCAGCTCTTCATCAAAGAGATGACCAACACAGGACTCGCCAGTAGAGATGGGAACCTGCAGGAAGGAGACATTATTTTAAAGGTAGGGTAAAGCTTTATCCTCAAAGTGCAGATGGGGAACAGGCTTCATGACAGAATAGAAATAATGATATTTTCTATTATTGGTTTATGTCTCATTGTTCTTTTATTATTATTTTGACTTCTGGTGTACTAGTGAGTTTGGTCATTCAGAATGCTATGTGTCTTTTTTGAAAAATAAATCAAAAGAAAGAAAAATTTTTCTTAGTTTTTAATTTATGGAATCTTCAAACCTCTCATAATCACTATCCTTCAATAAAATACTGTTAACATTGTTTATTTGTAGTTGCAGTAATTAGCATCCGACTATCTCTCCTCCGTGACAGATTAACGGTACGGTGACAGAAAACCTGTCACTCAGCGACGCAGGGAAGTTGATCGAGAAGTCCCGCGGGAAGCTGCAGCTGGTGGTACAGAGAGACAAGCGGCAGGTGCTGATCCGAGTCCCTCCGATGGTCGACAGCGACTCTGAGCTCGATGGTGAGAGACACTCGAAACTGAAAAGCAGCAGATCCTATCCAGAGTAAAGGCAAACCTGGCCTTTATCATCATCACATATAAACCCACTGCGTATGAACTTCATATGAATAAACTGTAGAAATGTGGTTGCTGTTGTATTTGCCCTTCAAACGTGTTTTCCCATTATAAAATAAAAGTTTTACTAACATCAGTTTTTAGTATCATTTAAATATTTAATGTGTACAAACCTGTAACAAAGCAGTCCTAGCACTATGACCTAACCAGAGATTCACTAAACTACCATTATTCTTCCACAGTCATGATTACTCACTCTTTTATACCTGGTTTTAATGTCACATGACCGGATGGTGTGCTATGATTGGCCAGGACCAATCTAGATAAGTGGTGTGAGTGGATTGTTCACTGACCAAATGTTTGTGGGGGAGGGGGCAGCCGGAAGACTTGTGACCCACTTTGTCTGGTTTTGGGACTGTGTGTGTGTGTGTGTGTTTCTGCATGTGTGAAAGTGCTCACTCGCCGTAGGCAGGGTGATCTAATCCCCATTATAATCCTGCTATTGGATATGACAGAATTTCATTATGTTAAGGTTGGTACGGCAGCAGCCATCTGATTTTTGCCGTCCAGTATCCCTCCGTATAAAGACCTCTGAGAACAATTGGGACTGATTGTGTGAAGTGCAAATACTTAATTTGACTTTATAATATATTGGAATGCTTCATCAATCACGCCATTCTCAAATACATGGAAATGCAATTTAGCCATTTTTTTTTCCTAAGCATCAAGAGCCTTGGAGCCGGTGCATATAATTACTGAGCATACTCCACGTTGTGACCTTCATTTGTGCGCCTTTTGTGTGTGTTTTTGCCCTTTCCTGCTTCCATGACCTGTGGGCCTTTTTTAAATTGTGTAAAAGCCATGTTATGTAATTCAAATAATACAGGCACATCAAGGAGAAATTAAACATTTTACTCCTCCGGACATGTTTTTACCCCTTTTTACCTGAAAATTAAGTCAATACCAAACACAAAGACCTCACAGACACTTAAGTCTTAAGTTCAGAAAGGTGATGTTATTTTTCAACCTGCTTGTTGTTGTGTCTTGCAGATATCTCTGAAATTGAGTCGTACCGCTCCTACTCTCCCCAGGATGAGAGGCGGGGCCACCACTCCGACCTCTCCTCCCACTCCTCCAATGAGAGGCTCAGAGAGAAGCCCAGGTAAGATGTCATTAAATCCTTAGCCACTGGAGAGAATTGTTTTCTATACAGATTTTTTATCTGAATTTTATTCTTATCCTGGATTTTGTTTGAGTGTTTAATTTTGTCAGCCATTTTCTCTCTCGGTTTGTGGATATTGGGGGCATATTCTGCTAACTAGAATTTGTGAAATTACCAGAGAGGACCCACCCAACAGACTAGCAAAAATGGGCGCCATGCCAACACCATTCAGAATTCCTGACAGGGCTGTAGAAGACAGGCCCCCTGTGCAGGCAGAGAGGGAGGAGCCACCACGACCAGAAACACCGCCAGGTAAACACGTTTCTTCTTCTGAAATCTAACACTTTGATCATTAATTTGTTAGGTAATGTAAATGTGAATGCTGCAACTTGAAAATATAATATAATTTTTTTCGTTTCCGCAGTACCAGCAGTAACTGTAGCCCCCAGATTTCATGCTCCTCCTAAGGTGCCACTAAAGCCGAGCATAGAGGACCTGGATGTGTATGGGTCAGTATATCATAAACAGTTATTCAGGGTGTCTAGATTTTTGACTACACATCAGTTTGAGTAACTCTCTCTGGGTCCTTAAGAGAGAGACCTAGTTATAAAATCCTGTATATTAAATAATTTATTTTATCCTGTATTTTTATATAGTATATTATAGTATATACTGTAAATACTATACATGTAAATGAGATCTTGCTTTCCTCACCCAGGCCGAACACAGTGATGGTGTGTTTCCAAAAAGGTGACAGTGTGGGTCTGAGGCTGGCAGGGGGAAATGATGTTGGCATCTTCATCGCTGGCGTTCAGGAGGACAGCGCAGCTGACCAGGAGGGTCTCCGCACAGGAGATCAGATAATGAAGGTGAGACCGCTTTTTTCCCTCATTAAAAACCTGCAGACAAAACATACAG
This sequence comes from Echiichthys vipera, assembly GCF_963691815.1. NCBI lineage: Eukaryota > Metazoa > Chordata > Actinopteri > Perciformes > Trachinidae > Echiichthys > Echiichthys vipera. Next base: position 8,165,933 of record NC_139841.1, read on the forward strand.
TAGCTCAATAGCACTAGATGCTGAATTTTTTTTTATCATTGTCCCTGTTAAACTGAAATTATAGTGTTCATGTGTCCACGAGGGTCCAGTTCTGTCCATGAGGTTTCTATATTGTCATCTGCCCATGTCCAAGTGCAGCCCAAAAAAAGTGACAATCCATGTCGTTAATGTAAACCAAAGGCAGTTTTTGAGTCTGCTACCACCCTCATGCTGATAAGCTAAATAAAGAAGTGATCAGCCGTTTTTGTCTTGTGTAAAAAGTGTCCTATTTAATCTGCTGTTAGTGTTTTCTATTTTGAACCATACCACTTTTTCTAATGATATTTCTTGTCCGTTTTGTTCTGTTTCAGGTGAACAACATGGACTTCAGAGGCATGGTGCGTGAGGATGCTGTCCTCTACCTCCTCGAGATTCCAAAAGGAGAAGATGTAACCATTCTTGCTCAAAGCAAACCTGAAGGTACTGTACTATACAGATAATGGCTGCTAATACAAGATATACAAATAAGGTATTGCTATTAAAGCTGGTATATTTGCTAAAATTATCATTTTATCCCAACAGCACAATGAGACAGAAATGAAAGATAAATACAGCGCCAAATACATCGAACCTAAAGTTGACGACCTGTGTGTACATACTTAAAGACTTAATAAGGAGGCTCTAAATTAAGATTCACTTTCAACGTTAACAGAGTCAAGTTGTGTGTTCCATATAGCAATTAAAAATGTATACTACATTTTTGGATATATTACAGACATATACCATGTAGATACAGAATATTAGTGAAACCAAAATTGAGCCCTGTGGTACGCCAAATCTACTTTACAGAATGTGAGGTTGAGTTGTTGATTTAGTTTTTAATTTAGTTTTGTGTTCGTTAGTACACGGATACTGCCTTGTGCCGCCCGATGAGTGGATAGACCCAGAATGATTGGAGGTTCTTTCCCGTTTGTTTTCCGTTTCAGTGTACAAGGACATTTTAGCATCTGGCAGAGGCGACTCTTTCTTCATCAGGACCCACTTTGAGTATGAGAAAGAGGCTCCTCAGAGCCTTCCTTTCACCAGAGGAGAGATCTTCAAAGTTACAGACACACTTTATGATGGCAAACTGGGCAACTGGCTGGCAATCCGCTCTGACAAAGACAACCAGCTAAGGGAGAAGGGAATCATCCCCAACAAGAGCAGGTGTGTGCAGGGGTCATGGTTGTGGTGGTTATTTACAGTGGGCTTAAGTATTGCTTAAATTAATTGACATGTGTGCATCTGTAATATTAGTGTTAGCCGTGTTAGCCCAAATTCCAGTAATTTCACTGTCTTTAGAGCCGCTAGCAATAACTGAATCTTCTTATCTCTACACTCCAGTATCATTCGATTCTGCTTCACTAAGAGTCATTACAAACCATGTAGTGTGGAGAATTTAAATAAAAAGAATGGACTCACGCTTCAGACTTATGCTCCTTTTTCTTTTTCTCACAGAGCAGAACAAATGTCCAATGTCCAGAATGCTGCTCGGGCTGCATCGGGCAATGACAGAGGAGACTTCTGGAGGCTGAGAGGTCAAAGAGCAGCAAAGAAGAAAGACTTACGCAAGAGCCGAGAGGACCTGAGCGCCGCTCCGGTCACCACAAGATTCCCTGCATACGAGAGAGTGGTCTTACGTGAAGGTGCCCAAAAATGATTTCTGCTGTTCCACACAATATACAGTATATGTTGGCTGTTTTTCTTGTCTACTAGTGACTGAATTTGTATCATGTTCAATCTTTTGTTCAGCTGGTTTCAGGAGACCGGTGGTGATATTTGGGCCCATTTCCGATGCAGTGAATGAAAAACTGGCCAACGACATGCCAGACGAGTTTGTCATCGCAAGTATGTGCTTACCCCATCACCCCTTATTAAAATTGTTGCACACTTTGTTGTGCAGTGTTGTACGACATATATAGTGAACATAGTTAATATGTTCATATTTTTTGAGGGGGGGGGGGGGGGGGGGTGACGGATTATTATTATTTTACTTCCTTCTACATTTTGAATATCTTTTTTCTTCTCTCAGAAACGGAGCCCAAGGATGCAGGAAGTGACAAATCCTCCGGAGTGGTGAGACTAAACACCATCAGACAAATCATTGAACAGGTATGCTATACTAGAAAATGAAAAAGTGCAGCTAGAAATACTGTTAGAGGATCTAACATTCAACCACCTTTCCGTTTCCCCTCAGGACCTCCATGCTCTGCTGGATGTCACTCCCAAAGCTGTGGACACTCTCAACTACACCCAGTGGTATCCCATCGTCATCTTCTTGAACCCAGACAGCAAGCAAGGTGTCAAGGCTATGAGGAGCCGCCTCTTACCCGGGTCCAACCGCAGCGCACGCAAACTGTATGAGCAGGCCGTCAAGCTGAGGAAGACCTGCTCACACCTTTTCACCGGTAGGTTTTACGATGACAGTGACCGTTTATATGCAGCAATAATGAAAATTATAATAACTCTACGAAAGTTAAAAGGTGCAGGCAATTTAAAGTACAAAATGGATACTTTTTTAGTATCCACGATTTGCTCTAGTTTTGTTGCTTTCTGGTATCAACAATGTTTCCTTATTTTTGCTCTTCTCTGCAGTAAGAGAGAAATTAAGAGAATGATGCTGCATGAGGCCCATTGTGATCCTTGGCCTAACTTGTGTTGGGTTTTTTTGTTTGTTTGTTTTGTTCACGTGCACGTTCAGCGACCGTCGACTTGAACTCGACCAATGACGCGTGGTATGGAAGCGTGAAAGATTCAATTCGCGAGCAACAGGACAGAGCTGTGTGGGTGTGTGAGGGCAAGGTGAGTCTTGTTACCTGTTTGAACGATGCATGCTGCAGGGATTTCCCAAAAGTTTACATGGGTTTCCAAATAAGTCAAATTGGCTCACAGAACATTAATAATGTGAACTTGGCTATAAAAAGAATGTGATTTTGACTGTAAGAAATAATACATCCTGTATTGAGTTTGCATTGTCCCTTTTTCTCCTCAGTTGGACGGTTCAGAGGAGGACCTGGATCTCCATGACGACCGCATGTCCTACCTATCAGCAATGAGCGCAGACTACCTGAGCATGGACAGCCGTCTGACCAGCGACTACGAAGACACAGCGGACGAGGGCGGGGCTTACACTGACAACGAGCTGGACGAGCCATTGGACGAGCCCCAGCCGGTGTCGGCCATCAGTCGCTCATCAGAACCCGTACTGCCAGACGAGGTGGGAATGCTGACACATGCAGATGCTGTATGAAATACTCTACAGTGTAATTACTGTAGAGGGGCCTCCTTTAACAGTCACCCTACCAATAATCTCCATTGCTTCCATTTTTTGACTCCCAACCTCCAACCCTTGTGTGTGTGTGTGTGTGTAGAAGCCTCATCCTGAACCTCGGGCTCGTATGAGGAGGTCAGGGAGCAGAGAAATGCTGAACAGAGAACCCAGCCCTCCCCCTCCTTTTGTCCCCGAACCCCCAAAGGTGAGATCCTCCCCCTCCTTCCCAAAACCTCTATATCACTCTCCACACTTCCTGGTAATGAATAAAAAGCAAGTTTTAATTAACGTTTTGCAGGGTCCACTTTCTTTTCTTTTGTTGTTTTAAATGTGGCTGATAAAGACCACGGCTTTAGATTCTGACAGTGACACATGGCTGAACACAGTGTCTCTCAAAGATGCTGCAGTCTGAAAAACTGAATCATACTGATATGAATCTGAACAGAATTTCATAAATATTTTAACTGTGTTGTTACACTTTAGTTTTCCCAGTGGTGCAGGGAGGAGCACATATTGAGTGGAGGGTCTGAGGAGCCTCGTCCAGGAAATGTTGAGCGTCAAACACTTAACTTCCTGAATTCTGGTGAATTTTGAAAGCACAAAATTCAGGCACCGGTGAAAATATAAAAATGGAATGGAGTTGAATGCTCACGGTTATTCTGCATTGCATTAAAAGATATGTTATCCCTGCTGAGTCAACACACATGTAGGCATGATTTACTCTTCCTTCCTCTTTTATCTTTTGTTTGGGGAAGTAACCTTTTTAAGTGTGCGACACATGCTAATGATATATTAATTGACTTTTCTTTATTCATAACCACCAGATGTGACTCAGCAAGTTTTTCTGGTCTTGTTAAAAACTTCATTCACATTCAAAACACCCCATCTATCTGTGTTCTCTGAGAAGTGGAGAATAAAGTCAGAATATTTCAATTCCACCTGAAAAAATCTGCCTGTGCTAATAGTTTGCTGTGCGTAATGTAATTGCTCAGTTGATGGTAGTATCCCCTTCAGATCTTTGAGAGACTGGGTTGCTGCTCTTTATCAGAGGTGGAAAAGTGAAACTGAAAAGACTTCTGATCAGACACTGATCTCACCATTGTGTGGATTATTGTCCACATAGATCTTACCTTCGCCGCTCACAGCTGAAACAGAGCAAAGGTGTCACTGTCTATAAGCGAGTGGGGTGCACAGACCGTGACACAGCTGCTGCTCTTGTAACATTAAGATCACAGAAGGTAAACATTTGTGACATTACAGCCGCAGTTTGGCCACAATTCTAAAAAGCTTTAAATAAGGTGTATTAGACACTGGTTTATTATTCATTTTAACAATCCTTCATCGCTGCCTGCCCAACTCCCAAACAAATACTGAAAAACTGGCTAAAACATATGATGTGTGCCTCAGAATAACTCCTCACACTGAATGACTCACGCTGACTGACCAAGGGCTTTTGTATGCGTATGCGTTTATACGTTTACCATAGAAAGCCCCAGTGCCCACACAGTGCTTGCCGCTGCAGTAGGAGGGTGGGCAGAGGGTAACTCCCCGGAGCATCACTCTGCATGAATTTATGCTTTTGATCAAATAAAAACACTCCAGAAAAAGGGCACTCTCTCTGTAGGAGGCCAACCAGCAGGTGCCCCAGCCCCCTTTGAGCCCCCTTTGAGGTCTGTGCACATGCCAGATGTGGAGGTGTTTTAATTTGAAGGAGCATGATGCTGAAGCAGACCAATCTTCACAAAAACACCATCTGGCAGCCAAAAATGTTTTCAAATGGTCCAGAATATCACAAACCGTCCCTTCCTGTGACAGGTGAGGGCTCAGACTCGGACCGACTCGTCACGGAGCTATGACTCACACTCCAGCAGCACCATCAGCAGCGAGGCAGCGGGCGTAAACAAGCCGCATCCCCCTCCCGTGGCCCTGAAGCCCACCGTCCCCCGTCTGAGCCAGACATCAGAGGAGCCGAGCCCGGGGGAGGAGGACCCCGCTAACAAATCCTTCCTGGGCAAGGTTAGTATTATAATACTGCATTTTTAGACCAACACACTAGGTAACTTATGCAACAGATTCCTATTAAATCTTAAATATCCCTTTTTACAAACTCTGACATTTTCCTGGCTCATGCAGCATCTAAAATGTCCTTTTCTTGTGTTTAAGACTGACTTTGGCTTAGTTACTAAATGATTATTTATTGTATTTTCTTCCTCCTTTATTGCTTCTAATATGAAATAGAAAATGGGTGATCAGGTAACTGGCTGCAGTCTTGGATATTTTTTAAATCCATAATTACTCATCCATCGTAGTTGTGTTCTGGTGTCTTCATTTCATTAAGATTTCACACTCAAATGTTTCATTTGAAGGTCACTTTGAATTGACTCCTGCCATGTGGATGTGCAGTATTTACTCGTTATCGTCAAAACATGGAATGTAAATGAATCTTTTTTCTCCTAGATTAAAGCTTTTGAGAAGATGGACCACCTGGCCCGAGCTCAGAGGATGCTGGAGCTGCAAGAGGCAGAAAATGCTCGAGTGAGTACTGTTTGTATTCGTAACAGGGCCTGAAGCATGAGGTGGGGAGGGACAATCAGCCCAGGGGCCACTGTTCTGTAGCTGGGCCCTGATCTTTGCAGAGAATTGCATAAACAAATCTTTAAATGAGGGATGTTTTGTTCTTTCGTTGAGCATTCAAAATGAATGACTTTTCCTCCCTCCAAATCAGAAACAGTCATTTAAAAACTTCAACGTATGTTTTCAAGCCCATATTAACATTGAAAGAGTTCTCGGGTTGCTGTAATCATTCCTTTATGATACAATTCTAACTTTAAGGCTGGTGGAGAAAATCCACAGACTTCATAATTGAACCAACTACAGTATAGTTCTGTGTGAAAACATGCAGCCTCCTCATTCAGGGAGCTCTGGCAAAGAAAAAAATGCATGTATTGTGCTGCAGTGCAATCGAATCCATGCAAGAACACGTTCCTGGAAGTTGACTTTGTAATGAGAGCAACGCGCTGAAAGATATTACAACTGCCACTGTGCTAACTTTCTAAAGTTGTATTATGTAACAGTGTTCCGCGTTTGAGAATCTTACAAGCTAGAAAATATCAGGGGTTTGTGTGGGCGGGCCGTTCAGAAGGTGAGAAAGCAGTGCGCCCACTAAGTTATTAATAACTGACAGAAACACTGCATGCATTAGTTCACTTTCTCTCCCTTAAAAAAACACACACACACACACACACACACACACACACACACACACACACACACACACACACACACACACACACACACACACACACACACAGACACACACACAGTAACAAGTCAGATGCAGTATTTAGTTACTTCATATTCAAAATAAAACGTGTTGAGGTTCTACTTCCACTTTTTTAGTCCCAACCCTGCTCACTTATGTTTCCCCAAAGGTTATGTCAATAAGCCCCTTTGGGGGGATGAGAACTCAGAGGAATGTTGAAATAAATCTAAAATACTCACTTGATGCGTTTGTATCAGACCGACTCATAATATCCACAGCTGAGCTTTGAGATCGAGTTCAGTTTCAGAGTCCCTCATCTCTTTCTTTTGCTTTAGGAAGGGAGCTCTCTACAGCTACCAACAATTCTTTCAATGTACATATGGCCGTGCGAATATTGTTTTATGGTAGATTTCTGTGTGAACTGCTAACTTGAACGCCTTCTTTAAGTATACAGAGTTGGAAAAAGCTGCGAAAACACTTCTAGTCTCTTGGGGTCCATGTTAGGGTCTACTCTCACTTAGCATTTGTACCATGCGTGAGTACAACTGTTATGTGCCTAGGTACGGCCCACTTCAGAGAGGTGGGCTTAATTAAAGCGTGTACGAGCATGAGATTTGACCGCGGCCCTGAGACTATTTATATACGGCTGATCCTCACCACGGACATTTAAAAACTGCAGATTTGGTCAGATGAAAACATTCCATAACAGTCAGACAAAACTAAATCTCAGAGGCGTGATGACGCGTAAGCAAGAAGTAATGGAGCCGAGGCTCGGATCATTTCAAGTAATGTTAGTACAAGCCGGGGGAGGGGGGACAATCACGCTAAAGCACGGGGCACTGATCATCTGGTGTTTTTAATTTTGACTTGTTCTGACATATTTGGGTCTGCTCCCTTCTCTCTGCACAGTTGGAAATCGCCCAGAAGCATCCGGACATCTACGCCGTCCCAATAAAACTGCCAAAGCCCAACCTCAACCGTCCTCAGCCAATAGGGTGAGAGCATCACTCCCCACAGCAAAAATGACTTGCACTATATGTGTTACGATGTTGTTAGTTATTCGAGTGTGTGTGTTTGTGTGTTCAGCTCCAGCTCCAATCCCGAGCAGCAGCCTCCCTTCAGGCCGTACTCAGAGTCCAGAGGATACGAGGACGATGAGGCGGAGTACCGCAGACAGCTGGCTGACCAGACCAAGAGAGGATACTATAATCCTCAGAAATACAAAGACACTGAGCTGTAGGCTCAGCAACCCGGCGGTGACATCACTGCACACCACTAGATTCCTCCCACATCACCGCTACAAGCAGACAGCGTGCGTTGCCTTGGTTACAGCTCATGCAGCTTGGCCTTGATGTAAACTCTGTGAACTTTGTGTTTGTAGTCAGATTCCTGGAAAGATCCATTTCAACATTAATTTCAGACACTTTACAATACACAGGATACTCTTTAAAGCGTGTGTTTTGGCACGTTTACCATCGCACACGTCCTAAATGAAAAATGTCCGATTTTTCTGCATGTATATATTCTTTTAATCTGTCTGAAGAGAGTTTTATTTTAGACCCGTTACACTAACACCTAGACCCGTTTCAGTCTCTCATGCATTACCATTGCATTTGAGTCGCCACACTAAGCCAGTTTTAGATAAAACACCGTGCAGTTTTTAAAAAAAGCCCAGAATGTTGTTAAACTACACTTGTTTTGTAGTTTTGAAGGTATTTGGACTTCTAACCATTATTTTTTTTAAGCTGGGTTGCTGCTGTTTCCTATCCAGGCGGCCAGAGATGCCACAGTTCCTGAAATGTGTGAAATGTCGTTATGTACAACATCAGAGGAATATTAATAATATTATTATTATAATATAAAGTAACAAAGGAGTGCTGCAAAAAGTGAAGGAGTCCTAAAACCTGGAAATGAGTCAGCATTTTTGTGCTTCTGGTTCCCTCGACTTGAAGTCGGTGGGTTTGTGGTTCGATGCCTGAGTGAGAGTTGTAAGTCCGTAAATACTCCACTCATATTTTCAGCTCATAGGTGTCTTTAAAAAGGCATTTGCTAATTGGTAACTAAATGAGACTACAAACATCATCACGCCCTGAAATCAACTGGAAACTAGTGGTGTTAACTTTTTCATATTGCATTTATGCTTCAAAAATCATAAAAAGTGCAGAGCTTTTTTCTGCAATAATCCAAATTCCCATCCGATCCTATTGGCTGTTTGTCGAGGAACCGAGTTTGTGGGTGTGCCTACAAAAAAGACATCGTCTCTGCAGCTCTCTATATACAAATGTAATACTTTGATTCCAGCTACCATCTTTTGATCAGGAAAGAGTCTCTGAGCGTTTTGGAAATAACTTCAGAACATCAGCACGTGTTGTTAGATTCCATCTTGGGTTTCTTAAAGAGATTTTTCAGAACACCCTAACCTCCGTTTGTGGATTTTAATGGCAAGGAGCTAATACCATGCTGCAACCAAACCATAGTCATGGTCCTGTAGACTGTACGGTATCTAGGTTGTTTTACCTCCTATGTTGTGCAGTTTTCTGTGCGCTACCAATGTTCTAACCCTCCACACTGTCACCTGGCTTGTTTTAGACACACACAGATACAAGAACAGGGTCAAAGTCAAACAGCGTGTCCGTACAGGAAACCCTGTCAGCAGCTGCTCTGATGTCAAAAAGCTATTCCTCTGTCTATCACTGTCCTTATTGTACTGCTACATTCCGGACTGGACATTTGTATATATACACACACACACAATCACTACGCTGTCTATGTGTGCATTCTGGGAAGCAGCACATATCTGAGTGCCTTGTAGCTCTGATGTAGCGTAGAGAAGAAAAAAAATAATTTCTCCAGACAGCACAAGGTTCTTAAATTGACAAATCAATCTCTTAAAATACGACATCTGGAACTTTGAGTTAACAAATGACAACATCTGGAAGTCATTCAGAAAACGAACAGGTCTTTTGGTGAATGCCGTGCACTTCCATAAAGAAGCAGGTTGTGCAGGTGCATGTAAAGCCTTTCTGTATTAGAGCCAGATAAAACCGGCGCAGCAGCTCAATGATGTCACACACTGTTCACATATATCATGCATGGCGTGTTCACACATGACGGTGACGGTTATTAAGCCGAGTTGGATACGAGGGGTGCAGTGCAGCTAAGGCTGATGTCTGCTTGTCTTTATTATCTGCTTGCCACCAGAGACAATCACATTGTTACTGCATATGTTTTTATATTGAATACACACTGAACTCAGTCACGTCTTTGTACACGGGAGCATCTGGAATGTGGTGATGACAATCATGTTTAATGTGTTTCTTTGAAATGTCTGTTAGTCTGGGCTTTTTCTATGTGTTAGTTTGTGATCTCCTTAGTGTTACTGAACACACTCTTGGTAAATTCAAATCAATAAATAAATCTTTTTTACATTTTTTTTTTTACAGTGCCTTCTTGGAAGTGTCAGACTTTTAGTTTTTTGTTCCTGGAGCAGTTTGGAGAGATTAAAGGGCAGGGTACGCTTCAAACAAACTCGGTTTCACCAAGTACACGGCCACGCGTTGTGGTCAGAGTGTTTATACCTGTTCTTATTCGTCACGCACCAGAAAAGGTAAAAGACCTCCCTGTCACAGCGAGGGGCGAGATGCTTTAATAGTTGAAAAGTGTAACGAGTTTTAGGACATCAAACACGTGAAGCTGCAGTAGTGGAAAAGTTAAAAAAATGCCATCATTTGCAGCAGAGTGAGACCTCTTCATGCAGCGCTCCTCTTTGTCCTGAGCCAATAGAAATGCTCTCTCTCTGAAGTGAGCTGTGATTGGCCAAAGTCTCCTACCACGTGCTGGATTTTCTTAAGCTCGGAAACAGAGAGGGGGTGCAGGAGTCTAGTTTGGAATTGCAATATAATGAAGGATTATTATTGTTTTTTTGCCCAACAGCACTAACAATAACCTGCCCGCCCCAGGGTTCAATGTTGACAAACAGTGCCATGTGAATCTTGGTAGGCAGTTAAATGAATAGACAGGTTCATCTTTGAGAATCTGAAAAAAACATTTCTTGCGTACCTCGCTGCAGTCATCGTTTGACTCTCTTGAACTGGAGCTTGATCATTTTTCTTTTAACAAACAGCCACCTGCCCTCAGTTCAACCCCTGTCGAACAAAACACACCAGCACTTACTGACGCTGCCTTTTCTTGACTTTATTCAGCAGAATTGGACATGCATTCCCCCGTAACTCCACCACTTGACTTTAAAAGTTCTAGATCATCTGGGCTGCCCTGACGATTGATAGGTCCAACATGATTAGAGTACATTCAGATATTACAGCTATTTAACCAAAGGGAACGTTTGCCACCTAAATATGCACAATATAATCCACATTTTCTCTTTGGTCAAACGGAACACATCACATTAACACTGGGCCTAGTGACATAATCTGTCTTCTGCTGTCACACTGCAGATGTACGGGTGTGTACTGTACAGATTAAGGCAAGTTAAGTGATGTCAAACGGGATACTATTTCAAACAACTGAAAGATGGAGTGAGAGATGTGATGTGATGGACAGAGTGAGACGTGTGTGTGTGTGTGTGTGTTCAGATGTAGACGGGTTGCTCCTGTGCTGTCAGCAGACGGTACATGGCCGCAGGCATCGTCTTCATGTGGATCTGGAGCAGAAAGAATCCAAACACAGGGAGGAGTTGCTTTAAAAAATGATTATTATTTGTTTCTATTTTTATTCTTTCTTGTAATATATGTACACTAACTCATCGAAATCTTTACATATTAATACTTTTTGTGAAAATGGAAAGCAGAAATTTGGTTGTGGCAGTGCAGGAAAGATGGTAGGGTCTGTGAAATGTTTCAGATTCCTCCTCTGGAATGTGAATCTAAACGGAGGGTTTCATGTGAATTTGGAGCTCATCTGTCTCACATCTTTCCAAGAGAACATTTTCTAAGGCTGGAGATCTTTGCCAGTGTCCTCTTCACCCTCTGTATGGAGAATGTGAGTTTCCTGGCCTCTGGACAGAGATTTAGGGTGCGTTCATAAATCCAATCCGACACTTGACACTAAATGAGAGTGTTGTTATTTGAAGGAATGGAGGGTTCTATTCCCGTATGAAATAACCAGCGGTTAGGTTCAAATATTAACAATGCTCTGCTGCTCCGAAAGAACAGTGCTGTGAATAACCGAGCGGTATATTCCAACAACGAGCCAAATTTATGAAGAGTCCAGTTGTGCGCTCCTGTGCTCAGAGTGACACATCTGTAGACTTCCAGGTAAGATCTAAAGGATGAATAATTCCTTTATTTCTCAGGCTGTTGAAACTCTGTTGAATGCTCAGGATGATGAGGCTGCAGGTTAGTTTCACTCTGAACTACTGGGGGCTGATGTTGGTTTAAGCTACAGCATGCTCTAAACTTTAACTACAACTACAATAATGTATTATAAAGTTAAAGGTGAAAAAAAGAGTCTTCTGGGTACAATACTCTAAATTCTCATAAAAGATGGAATTCAAATAATGTCTCAAACCAGGGGCCAGCACCAACAAATAAAAGCTCCCATGGTAAATTCATTATAAAGTACAGCACTTAAAACCACTCATGTTATGTTCAGCTATCATCAATTACGTTTTGTGTGTTACCAGAGACAGGATGAATAATTGATCATTTTAACAAAAAGCATCTTAGTAGAACTTAAAGGCACACTACAGTACTATATAACAGTAGTGTCTGTCATTTCACAGAGAGACATTGAGAACTCCTCCCACCTCTCCCATGGCGTTAGACAGAATCTGAACGATCTTCTCGTGAGGCGTCGCCACGACACTCTGGCTGTTGATCTCGATGATGCGGTGACCGACGCGGACGCCACCTCTCTCAGCGATGCCTCCCCTCATCAGGCTGCAGATCTGCACACACACACACACAAGGCTATAAACACAGGGGAAGTGGACTCAAACTGGTGCCCTCCAGCAAAGACAGCTGGGGTGGAGAATAATGAAGCTACCGGTGACAGCGACTGAGGCTAACCACCAATCCTTGAACATCATCTTAACAGTCAAAGCTCCAATTCTCTGTCTGTCTGTCTGTCTGTCTGTGCGTGTGCGTGCGTGTATTTAAAAGTATTTAAAAACATACAGGGGACAGACTCGAAGTAGAGAGGTGCATGTGTTTCAATAAAGTTTACAAAAGAGCAAAAAAAATAAAAATACAATAGTGCGCGCGTGCGTGTGTGTGAGATCAGCCCCCATACTCACGATGCCATTCTGGACGCTGAAGCCCAACTGGTATCTGAGGTCCGGCCTGCGGATGAGCACCATGGTGACGGGAGGACACCTGACGATGTTCATCTTGATCCTGGACTGAGACTTGAGACCCTGAGGACAAACAGAGTGCGGTTAGCTACAGGACACAGCCATCACAGAGGGGAACAATCGACAAACATACAGGGGAAGAGGAGGGGATAGTTACATGTGCCATGTGTGAGTCCTTTCATACATGGTCTAGAGCAGGGCTGCCCAATCCTGCTCCTGCATGTTTTAGGTTTCTCCCTGCTCTAACACACTCTAGTCTAAAGATTTTCAAACCTGTGACGAGCTTCAGCTGCTTGATAACGAGCATTAACTGATCATTAGATTCAGGTGTGTTGGAGAAGAGAAACCTAAAACATGCAGGGCAGTGGCTCTCCAGGAGCAGGGTTGGGCAGCCCTGCTCTAAAGGTTTGGGTGTCCAGTCATTTTATATCTGCTCTGTTCCTGGGACCAACACCATCTATAAATCAGTGTGCGTTTAATCCGTATGCATCACACAGTTTGGGTTTTGTTTACGTTTTTCAATCATTTCGGCTGTGTTGAGGCATATGGCACACATTTTGGCACAGGTTGTGAGTTTTTCTCTTATTTAGTTCAACCGTAGCTCCCTAATAAGTCTATAATAAACTCTGTTGTCAAAATACTGTAGACGCTGTCCTCATTGAAACCCATTAGACTACCACAGCCTTTACAGCATGCATTGTGCATTCGATGTATTATATCAGACTTTCAGTGTAGACTTCAAATGATCATTTGGACTGAGCCCTTTTCTCATGTTCCCCTATGGGGCAAATACACGCTGTTTACTTGGTTTCCATTAGATTTACTGCTTCTGTATTATGGACAGGGATGGGAAGTGTTAAGATTTGATTGGATTCAAGACTGGTGTCAATTATGCCTATTGGTTTGATCTTTTAGCAGTTCCCTTATTGATTCCTGATCCATTTTCTGTTTGTCGGCCACCAAAGGTTTTCAGCTTCAACGCAACAGTTTTATTATCTCTGAGTCAGAACAGTGTGGATGAAATGAGAGAATATTCATTGATTCATTTTCCTGCGTGGCTCTAATGTTATTAGTACAGGATATTTAACAGACGTGCTGCTCAGCTGGGAAACAGAGGCAACAGTGCGTAGAATGTCAAATGGGTTCTTCTTGTTGCAGGTTTTCCCGCAGCGTATGAGTTTCAAGTCATTATTATGCAACTGTACCAAAAACATGCTGATTTCCATCACTCGTTATGGAGCACTGCAGTGTTTGATGCAATGCAAAACAGTGGTAGTGTTTAAACAAACTGGCATTAAAAGGGTTAACATTTATGAATATTTGACAGTTATGATCAGGACTGATGTGGGTTAAAAACAGTGTGTGGAAAACTGTTGTATATCATATCAGTTCATCTAAGATGGTTGCATTTAAGCTTTTGACATTATACAGCTCATTGTCAAACATTTGGTTCTGTGGTCCACGAGAGAACAGTCTGGGGAGACTAACTATCCCTGCTACTGTAAGAAGATCGCAGCTGTTTGGGTGAAAACATGAAGGAATGCAGGGAAAATATTCTTTAAAATGAACAAAGAACAGAAGTAAGTCAGTAAAAGAAAGAGCAGCAGCATACCTTGATGATGCTCTGGCAGGTGCTGAGCGGTAAACCCACCAGACTCGTCCCGTTGATGGTCATGATCTGGTCTCCGATGTTGAGTCGACCGGACTTCTCAGCCGGACCAGCGTGCATCATGCTGGCGATGATGACGGTGGGGAGGATGGACCCCCAGCCCGACTCCACTATCACCACACCCAGGATCTCTCCTTTCTGCTTCTCAATGTAAACCTGCGGGGAAGCACGTGCAGCTTTTTTTGGACAACTTTCCATAGAGTCATCACTTGTGACAGTTTATGAACGGACTTTCCTCTTGCACCATATACACACAAACATCAAATTCAGATCTTTAAATTGTACTCCGTAAGAATTGAGATACATTATTTCTAGCGCCCTCATTGGCAGTAAGATGTAACTGCATTTGAGCCTGTTGTTTCAGAGCCTCCATCTTATCACATTCATGGTCACTCTGTGTGTTGACTATTGTATTTTTATTTTTGTGGTCTTTTGTAATCTTTATTGAAACACATTCTTCGAGTCTGTCCCCTGTATGTTCCCCTTTTAAATCCACACGCACGCACACACACACACATGTTCCTATTACACTTCTTTCCTTACTACAAGCCCGACTCAGAAGTTGAGGTTCCCAATTTCCGATTACAAGTGAACGCAGCATAATCTGGCCGTCACAACAACCGCTGTCAGCAGCGTCACTAACATGGCGGCTTATTTACATTTAGAGAGGGAATGTCTCCACAGACATAGATATTGGAATACTCAGCAAAAAGGAAACAAGTGTTTTCTTTAGTGGGTCATTTGACCCATCACCATTGTATTAACTTACTCTTTGATAGATAGGGTCTTAAAGACAATTAAGTAGATGAAAATAAATTTACAACTATACAACTTTAAACCTCTCCTCGCAAAGTAGCAAACCAAACAACATGAGAGAGTGACGCTGCATCCACTTTGAGCTTCTGCCCCATTCTGAAAAATGTGAGACAGCAGGCGAGGAGAGCAGCGAGAGGAAGGAGGGCTCTGGGGTCAGACCAGGTTGAGCGTCTCAAATTCACCTTCATACTGGGGCTAATAACTACTTCTTTTTTTAACTGTCACACAGCTGTGACCCCAAAAGCAGCTGCTCATCTGAACCGCTGGAGGGCATTCAGCATAAGCAAGACAAATTTCATTATGTTTTTGTTCCAAAAGAAATAATGTCGACCATGTATGTGTCAAAATAAACAGTCAAACTATTGAGAGTGAAGTGCACAAAAATTCTGGAAAGAATATTGATTCATATTAATGATTCGACAAAAAAAAACTGCCCAAATATGTTTTGTCTTTCATTCAAAGCACTTTTAACCGAGTCTTTGTTTGAGTCACATCTAAATGACTGCAAAATCATTACTTTTCCTGGTTATCCCGTGAAATTACAGTGTTTACAGAAGAAGGTTTTATCATAGTCAAATGTAAATTGACCCTTTTTTCCACAGCTACAGTCTTCTGAAGCTTGCTGAATGTAATATCGTCCATAATGCCTGTATAATGCATAATGTTGTAAATACGCTCAACGTCGGGCAGTGACCTTTTTCCAATCTACTCTCCCCTGCAAACATAGAAGACGCGGAAAAAGCATCTCACAAAGGGTAAAAAACTAATAAACTAGTGACTCTGACATCCTTTTGTTTAAGTTTTACTGTTGTTCTCACGCCCTGTGATAGACTGGCGTCATGTCCAGGGTGTACCCCGCCTCGCGCCCGATGTCAGCTGGGATCGGCTCCAGTCCCCCGCGACCCTGATAGGGACAAGCGGTTGAAGATGGATGGATGGATGTTGTTCTCACTTGTTATATGTTTATGTTTATTGTGTCTCATCCATTTAACCAACGCTTAGATTGACAGAATAAATGTGTTTGGGAGCACTTAGTTACGGGTAGGGTTCTTTTGTGGGGTGTAAATGTTATTCTATAATACATGTTCTCTTTTATACAAATAGTACATACAATGTGTTGTTGTTTACTAGTGTCTGGGCCCCTAAATACAGGCTTCAAATAGCTTACCAGGGCGTCCCAGTTCACATATCTGCATGTTATCTATGATTGTACTTGTCTTTTAATTTCTGTGAGTAAACTGAAGTGGACTGAAGCAAACTAACAGAACAACTAGAGCAGAAAGATAATGGCACTGGCTCGTTTGCGTTCAACTAGTTATGATAACATGACTTGACCTGAAGTAAAAGGCTGAGTTGTAAAAAAACTCACCATAAATCCAGCAATGGGTCAAGAGGAATATTTTTTTTGAGTGGAAAAATCAATTCCAAACACAAGAAGAACGTTCAAAGCCCCTGTTATGTGCTGCCACCTGCTGGTTCACTCACATCTCTGCAGTTCTCAGACTTGGAGAAGTGGATGAGGTCGTCGTTGTACATGTCCTGAGTGTTGAGCAGGTCGCTGTACTCCCTCTGGCTTAGATCCTCCGGGTCGATGCCGTTGGCCCTGAGGAACTCCTGGTAAGCCACGCTGAAAGACTGCCCGATGGACTGAGCTATCAGCTGGGCCTGAGAGAGAGAAAGAGAGAGAGAGAGAAGGAGGAGAGGTCGTGAGCGATGGTCACTCTAGTAGTCGCTGTGGTCTGCACGGACAAACTGAGCATGCACCTCACGTCTAAAAGGCTTGTTTACATCCCACTAAAAGACGCGCACACACACACGCGCACACACACACAATATTTGTTAGGACTACTGACGTGATGCATTCCTTCCCCTTACTCATCTTATCATAACATAGTTTAGTAGCAAGAGTTTTCTGTTTGTCCTCTTCTTACAGATTTTTAAGTGATTTAAGCATTTATTTATGATTTAAGCATTATATTTTAACTTTCATTGACTTTTTTGACATACTATACTATGAATATATAGTAAAATATATATATAATAAAACAGATCGGCTGAGTTTCTGAGTGTAACATTTATTACTGCTACTGTATCTTACTTACTTATTTTGTCATCAGTGTTTTCAACGCAGTGTGCATCACACTGTTTGCATGTTTGTAGTGTCTTGTCTGTTC
This sequence comes from Echiichthys vipera, assembly GCF_963691815.1. NCBI lineage: Eukaryota > Metazoa > Chordata > Actinopteri > Perciformes > Trachinidae > Echiichthys > Echiichthys vipera. Next base: position 8,183,453 of record NC_139841.1, read on the forward strand.
CAAAAATGAAAATAGTTGACCAATAAACAAATACAGTAACCTGTATGAGTATCTTGACCGATCGTGATTTTGATCTGATGTCATCATATAGCAGCAATTCTATGAGAATTACCGTCGTGTACAGTTCTTTGAGATGACCGTGGTACTGTGATTCAAAGCTCAAGCTAGTGACATAAACATGAACTTGAATTTGCCACAGCAAATTAGCAGAAGCTTAACTATTAGCAAGCATTTTCTCTCCTTCTCTGAAATGCACCGTCGATATCTTTTAGACTCTTTTTGAGAAGTCCGTGGGGTGCATTGCAGTGGAGGATGCTGGATTAGTCACTTTTTCTGCAGGATTGTCCCTCATTGAATCAAAGGGTTTCGAAACATTTTCCATTTCAAAATTGCAGACTTTTTCCGACTCAAATTTCCAGACTTCTCACAGGATTTTTCTGTCAATATTAAACATCTGAATTGTTAGATGCTTACGTCAATAAATGGTTTAAAAATCAAACTTTTAACACGTATGTTAAATTCTGAATATGTATGCCACTATGTTGCCAAGTAAGTACAAGAAGTACTTTAGGATCGCCTGTCTAAAGCAGTCATGGCATAATTTCTTTAAAAAAAAGTCAGGAAAAGGCATAGTACAGTATGTCCAAAAAGTCAAAATATAATATGTCCAAAAAATGCTTAACTCAGTCACAGGCTAGCCAATCTAAAGCAGTCATGGCATCATTTCTCCAATCAGGCTTTCACCATCTGAAGGGACGTGCACACGCATCTACATTTGTGGAGCATCCAATAGGAACGCTCTCTGACACACTGAAATGGCCTGTGACTGGCCAAAGTATTCTGTCACGGGCAAGATTTTCTACAGAGCCAAGAGGAGCTTCAATAGTGTATTTTTTCACAAAACTACATAAAGCAGTGAAATCAAGATATACAAAGAAGTTTTTAAGCTAATTACTAACCAACATGCTGGGCCCAGTGGCAGCCTGTGTCATCTGATAAGTCCCGCCCTCAATGTAATGTTTCCTCGAACTCTAAACAATATTCAGGTGATTCTTGGATGTGCTGGCTCACTAGCAAAACAATGAATTGTTTTTTTAATTTTTGGTGAAGGCATGGAGTTTCCCCTGCATCAAGGGCTGAATTTATCATAAATATCCATATATCACGTATTGGTTGACCCCTTTATTTCAGTATCTGTAGCAGTCAAGTACATCCTTTTAAAGTATGCGAGTCAGCCAAGATGGTTTCCGATTGCCCATCCCGCCTCAGCTCACTGTGTCATTTCTATGCTAATAGCTTAGGATAACACAACAATAACAGAATAATAATCAATTACTTACATCCTCAGACTCGAAGACGTGGCAGATCATCCTGTACAGCCTTCTGTCATCTTGGGTCATGGTGGTTTGCTCAGCTGTTTGGTCCAGGTTTTCCTGTGCGCTGCGGGAGCGCACCATCTTCCCCCGGGCCATCAGCACCACCATGTTACCAATGTCAGCTATGTAGGAGATGGTCCTCAGTGGCAGGTCCATTAAAGACTCCTGGTGATCCAGAAGACATGCAAGGTGCTCTCCGTTAATAATCGTCTCTCTTTGTATGGTGACACTGTCCCTCCAGAAGGATTTAAGTTATATATTGATGACATTAGGTATGGCATGCACATTGTCATTTTTATACCTGAGTGTCTGCGTTGAGGACTTTGATCCTCTGCGTAGACATGAACAGATCAACCTCGGCAGTAGACGGAGCCTCCCCGTCGGGGCTCTGCACAGCCGGAGACAACAAGAGAAGAAATGAACAGGAGAAGCAACAGGTTGATGATGAACGGCAAAGGAGAGCAGAGTCAAGAGGCATTTCATCAGAGGGCTACAGATAAGAATCTAATGAAAGAGAAATACTGATGGCTCATGCAGTATGCATGCATCATACAAAAGATTACAATCAGTGTCAATCGCAGATGTTGTCTTTGTCTAACATTAGCATCTGACCTCAAATTTCTGTCATCCTTTACAACAAACACAATCACAGAGACAAAGAGAACAATCAAGAATACCTTTTTCCTGTTCTTTGCCTGCTTCTGAGCAGCCTGCGGTGATCAGAAAGCAGAATAGAGAAACGTCAAAACAACAGTAGAAGAAACTATCTTTTTGGGTGGATCCACAACAACTCACTAGCTTCACTGTGGCCCGTCTCCATTCCAAATGCCAAATTAAAGGACAAAAGGACCTTAAAGGTGTATGTTTTGGATGTGTGTGTGGGAGGACAGTGATGTTACCGTCTATCACATCTGACAACAGCAGGCTGCCGGGGGCCTCTGCAGCTAACATGATCAAAAGTTTCCTTGTCATCGACGTGACATAAACGACCCTGAAGACAGATGAGCGGCCTCATGTGTTTCAGCCACCTCATGACAGCTCAGGGTTTGTGTTTCCAAATGTTGGTTTGTGTCACTGTTTGCTCTCAAACTTAATCTGTGCAGTTTCAAGGTTTCAAATACAAACTCACCCTCACGATTAGACATTTGGTTAAAGTGGATTAAAGAAAGGCTTCTGCCTGGATTCAAAGAACTGTTCGTTTCATGTTAACAGAGTGGGCCCGTAAAGCCTGGCTCGGACCAAAGATTTGCAATGATGTGAAAACGTCGCAGGTAAACACTGCAGTGTTGTGAACTGACCCGTCTCGACCCAGCTCGTACCAAAGGCCGCTGGTCAAGTCAGCTACAAACTTTGGACGGAGGCTCAACAAGAGAAAGAGAGAAAAGGAGACAGAGAGAGAGAGAGAGAGGGTCAAGCAAGCGAGAATAAACAAGGAGAGGGAGCGACCTTGTTGAGAACAAAGCAGTAAATCAGAGAAATAAAACATTTTTCACTGTCTCATCAATATTAGAAACGGAACTGTAGCGAGTATCTTGGTATCGTGGTCCATTCATATTCTAAGATGCCACAAACTACATCCAGCTACAACAAAAGCTTGAAAAGTCAGTCGCTAGAATGGAAGTACAGAGAGTCGTTGCTATGGAGATGATACACCGTCTTGTCTGGCAGGTTGCAGAACGTTGTGAACCTGCACGTTGCAAGAAGTTGCAAGTTTTAATATGTCTTGTCGCAAGTCTTTGATCTGAACTGGGCTGGACATGTTGGACACCGTGAAAGCTAGATTTAGGGTTAATTTAGACTTGTTACATTAAAATCCAATTTCTTTAAAGATTTTTCCAGTTGCAAGAGTTGCATTTTTATGAACTGTGTGAAAGTTTGGTCAGCAGTTGCTGGATATGCTCAGGTGTAGTAAATCACTGTTTATGTTATCAGTAACACTTGTGCTTTTCCTACTGTGACAAGTCAAAAAGCCTGCTGTGAAAAAGACTGATTAACATCTACAGAGGCTGTATGTTTGGGGTTTGGACTGTTGGTTGACAAACACTTGATTTGGCATTTGATCATATTGTGCTGGGCTCTCAGACTTGGACATGCATTTATGGGAATACAAAAAATCTGACATTTTATAGACAAAACAATGTATAGATTAATAAAAAAAAAACAATACAATCAACAATGAAAATAATCATTAGTTGCTGCCCTGGACATATACTAAGTTACTCTTTTAATCATGTTGCATTCACATCTCAAATCTCTGAATGGTGATAATCAGTCTCCTATTGAAGCTGAGATATACTGCTTAATAGTATTTATTTACTGTAGTCAGGACAACAAAAACCACTGTTGATGTTGAGACCCTCCCAGACGCTCTGAGAGTCTGGAGAAAACACAGCAGTGTTTCTCATTTCAACCACACTGCATACTTTTATGTAACTGAACCTGTTTAATACTTCATTTCTATTATTTTACTATTATATGTCTGCATTTTTTTGTGAGCTTAGAATGATCACATTCCATCTGGACTATTTGGACATCCAAGATAGCATAACTCTTCACTCTTTAGTTTAATTTTTTATATTCAATCAATTTCTTTATCGGTATATTTTATATATGTTAATGTGCATGTTTAAAAACCTTTATCCCCTGCCTCAATTCACACGCCGAGGTTCACAAAGTTCAAATGTGGGGAAAAAAGAGCAGTGGTATCAGATTGGTACTCTGTATCAGACCTGGATCAGTGCATCCCTAAAAGTGAGACGTCAGCTCACTCAGCCTGTCAGACAGCAATCCTCTCGGCCTCTTCCATTCTGAAAAAGTAAAATGACTAATGTATCCCCCTCACCAGTATATGTCTCTAAAATGTCTCCCTCTCCGTAGGTTTCTCAGACCTTAATGGAGGCGATGTCCTGAATCTGTCACTCAACTGTCCAAAAAGCAGGGTTCGGCTCTGCTCATGTTCTCTTCCTGCCTCTGACTTTCTTTACTCGTCCTGCTCACACACTTCTATGTTTGAATGCCACACTATCACTGTACGCTATCTGTCACACTAACTCTGTGACACCACCTGCCCTCAACCGACTCCAACTACATTCAGTATCCCTGGTTATATCTTCTCATGTGAACAGCAAAGACAACACATGTGAAATCATGCTTGATACAAGCCACATTTATCTGTACTGATGTACTTTGTTATATCGGGGCGATTTGCATGAGTATATCTTCACATATGATGGGGGCAGAGAGCGGGGTGTCCAGTCTTCAGGGCCTCACAGCCTTGAACAGTTTATATAACATCCCGAGGAGCTAAGAAATATCCTGTATGACTGTGGATCGGGAGCAGCGATGTGTGGATGATGCATTGTGCATAAACCCGAGGACTTTTTCACCCCATGGCTGTGCTGTCTGCTGAGGGTTTCTGACTTTAAAAGATTCAAACATGAAGTCAACCTCAGTTACATCACCCATGATGTGTCCCAGTGTGTTAGAAAATCTCCAAGTGTTGATAGACACATTCGCCAAGGAGTCTCTCTCCTCACTCAGCACCCCCTCATTTTAACCCTTTAAAAAGGGATAAAACGATGTAAAATTAAAACCATAATAGCTGATGCATTCATTCTTTTTGCAGCAGAAAGCTAAGGCTTCAATCTTTTAAGTCATCATACTGTATGCCTTGATGTTACGTCATCATGTTACGTGACGTGTGATGCAAAACAGACCGACAACTCGCAACAGCGCAAGAGTATCTCTGTCGTTCTTTATACGATGGTCTAAAAAAATAAAATAAAAAATGTAATAGCTAAAGCATTCTTTTTTCAACAGAAAGCCAAAGCTCTTGTCTTTCACGTCCTCATGCCTGTGGTGATGTCCTACCATTATGTAAGGTCCAGTGCAACTCACTGTGGTTCCACAGTACTTGCAGATGATCATATCTTACAAACTAATGAATGTTTATAGTTTAAAAACTTATAGTGTTAAGAAATCTTTTCTTTATTTCACTACATTTAAAAGTATTTTGGATCGATATGTTTTGTGTGTTTAAGCACAATTTGATGAAAAAACATGCGCCTTTTCTATTTCTTTTTATTTCTGACACAATTTAAATACTTTTATTAATTATTATTGTTTAATGACTTACATAACCTTTTAGCTTAGGTTGTACAGACTTTAGTGATATGAACATTTGTAGGTACTCCAATAAATTATATCCCATACGCAAAACTACCAATGTAGGCACTGGCAGGCCATTTCTATTATCTATGAGTCTAAAGGGTTACAAAACATCCCAGCTTGGGATTGTGACGTCCCTCTACTGTCTGCTTCAATCAGTGCCTTTCAGGAAAGCCTAGAAGCAGTGGGCCGTCCTAAGCAGACCACACCTTAGGGTGTGGCTTCATTAATAAAAGGCCGCCTCAGTCAGTCTGCTCTCTCTCTCTCTGGTGGCTGAGCAGCTGACTGCTGCTCTGGCCTACAACTTGCTGTTGTGTTTGTCTCTTATATACACATACACATGCAAACGCACACACACACTATTTGATGCAACACTCACCCACGTTATGTTCTTTTCCAGTTGTTTAGTTAAATAAACACTACATTATATTCAGAGCTCTGTGTGTCTCTCTCCTTTGTTTCAACCTGAGAGCCAGGGTTGTAACAGGATCAATGAAGTATTTCTACTCTATTCTATTCTATGAAATAATAAACTATTTTATATCTTCAGAGTGATATAACTGTACATTTCATTTATATGCAAAGATATAAATAGATAATATTATTTAGCATTTGAACTGGAGAGGTTTGCCAACAGAGATAGACAGTACTGATAATATTTAAATGTTCTAATGCTGAGGCTGTATCCAAAATCACTCCCAAATAACTCTATAGAGCACTATATTAAACCCCCGTCTTTTGAGTTTGTTTGAGTCATTTAAGTGTCTGAATGCAGACTGAATCTGTATATAGTGCCCTTAGAGCTAGTGTGCATGAAAAGCAACAATGTTTGCAGCAGACTGAGACCTCTACCTGCAGCTCTCCCCTCTCTGAAATCACCTGTGATTGGTCATAGTCTCCCACCATAGGTTTGTTTTTCTAAAGCCAGAAACAGAGCCAAGAGGAGGTGAACACTTGAATGATGAAATATTATCATGGCTCTTTTGCCCAACAACACTAAAATAAACTGCCTTCCCCAGCTTTAAATATCCCTGCTAAATTCTGCCAACAGTCCTACAATGAAAGGCGCCACACTTAAGAGGCAAAACATAACATAATTAACTGACTGCTTACTATAGAATAAACTACTGCGTGCCTATCATAGGGGCGTGGTGGATGACTTTATCTGTCTATCATGTATATACTATATTTTTCTACATTGTCTTACAACAATATTTATGACATTTGGCCTGTGGTTTAAGCTCTGATCCTTGCACCTTATATTTAATTCACACATACAAAAATAGGCTTTACCATCTGGTTAATTCATAAAGACTATTTGAAGAGCTCTTTTCCAAAACGAGATAAAAGCCAAATTTTAAAAAAATGAGTTTGTCATGCCACTTTGCTGTATACAGAACATTTTCACTGCTTCATCAGTGTTTCTGCCAAATCGCTATATTTCCTTGTTTAAAATGGTCCTCAAGATGCAGTTCCTTTCCAAACTGCGACCAGCGCCAAACCTATTTTTAGCCTAAATACATACGTCCTCTCGACCAATCAGATTTCAGTAAGCGTTCTAGACGATCCAACATGGCGGCGCTCTGAAGCGGGAGAGCGTTTTGTTTCGTCCGTCCGTTCAACATGTTCAGACTGAGCCATAAACCATTTTGACAAGATACATTGAATATTAACCAAATGTGTGGGTCTAGGTAAAAAAATGTCATTTTCCTGAAAACTATTAAAATGGATTTATAGCGTTTTGGAAAAGAGCTCCTCATTTATTCATCAAATTAAGATAAAACATGCTATATCATGATATATATCATTAAAGAAGTATGAAATAACCTATATCTGGATAGAAAACTTTGGCCATATCGCCCAGCCATAGTCCACAGTATCATAAAGAGCAAAGTGAGCAAATTGAGTGATTTCAGACACAGCCACACATTTTCCTCTCCTTCCTCCACTACAATATGACTGCAGGATGTAGTTTGCTCTCACCCGCACTCTGCTCATGGCCTCCTGTGCCTGCTGCATGCGGGAGCTTTTTGTGGGCGTCCTCTCTGACAGCAGGTGGGTGCAGCCCAGATAGGTCGCTGCAAAGATGATGCCGTCAATAAGGTCTTCGGGGTCGCATGGTCCGGGAACTGCGTGAACCAGATGCCCTCGTTAGGCACATTTACACACACATAAATGTACTACATACAAATTGAAAATGTGACGCAAGGGCAATGATCTGACAAAATTACACCAAACACCTATGATACAGGTACATTATACAAAATACACCCATGACCATAAAATAAACTAAATTGTAAAATGTAATGTGGTCAAGTACAGTATTCATCTTCATGTCAACAGATGCAAAGAATGGAAATGGACCTGAGAATGATATCATGATTTTCATATGCGAGTCCACTCACCGTCCACAAATGTTGGAAACGGAGGAAGCGATCTGCGAAGCTGAGAAGACACAAAGGAAAAGCTACATGACTATCCTTATTATTTCTGCTCACATAGTGCAAGTCTCTCTTAACTCATTTCAATTCTGCAAGACTCTTCCTGCTGTCAGCCATTTAGCTGCTGGCAGATCAACACCTTGTAAAAGATGTGTGCCTCTGCAGGATTTATCATCCATGTTGCCAGGAATTCAGTGAGTCATGCAGTGGCCTACAACTGGTGCTCACATTTTTTTTCAACCTGATTTGTTTGGGGAAATTGGCAGCACTAAAAGTATGCTGAATTAACCGCCAGAGGTTCCTGTTTGCAATGTACACATGGATGTGCAGACAACTCTTACTGGAATACTTTGATACTGAAGAAAAATATGATAAATCTCCAGCAAGCTCTGGAGGTGGAAGAAGCATCTTTTTTGTCTATATTTTAGGGATTTCTGGATGTTTATCCGCTCACCTCCTGGACAGACGTCGGCTGTGGAGGCGTCTGTGGCTGAACTTGAGGTTGGGGCCGCTGAGCTGGAAGCTGCTGATGCTGTTGTTGATGTTGATTCTGATGTTGGTGGTGCGGATGCTGATTAGGCGGCATGTGCGCGTAGGGCTGCGGCTGTGTGTATGTCTGTGGCGACCTGACGGTGTCCCTCTGCTGTGAATGGTGGCCTTGGTGGTGTTGGTTGTGTTGGGGCTGCTGTTGGTGATAATGTTGAGGAAGTGCTCTGGCGGACTCAGCTCTCAGCGGACTGGCTGGCTCCCGAACTGGAACTGGTGCGTAGCGGGACGGAGACTCAGATAGTGACTGAGCGGGCGAGTGAGGAGGCGACTGAGAGAAGAAAATAGAGATAAAAAATAGATAAAGAAGAGAGTAGTTTTTTTTTAAATCACTCCTTTTACAGTGCAATGCATCGACAGCAACTCACACTGACACCTTATTGTGATGATACATGATTCAGGATTTGGGCATTAATCCAAGTATCTAAATGAAATGAGAGCCTGGGATGTAAATCATGTTGTAAAATTTCCGGAAAGCAATAAAATGTAATTTAATTATTGCGACACTGCAGACCAAACTCCTTGAGCAATGTCACTCTTCATTTCAATATAGATATATAGAAATATCAAGAAATACACTGATAATAATTTAACTCTCAAAATGTCACTTTTACATTTCTGTTAATGTTTATTCTAGTATATTCACTGACCTTACTATTGTTAGATTATATATATTCATATTATTACTATAGTTATTATTAAATGTAATGTTCATTCAGTGGTTGCTTTGCATCCCTGGGTCTGTCTGTCTGTCTCTCTGTCTGTCTGTCTGTCTGTCTGTCTGTCTGTCTGTCTGTCTGTCTGTCTGTCTGTCTGTCTTTCTGTTAGTCTGTCTGTCTGTCTGTCTGTCTTGAGATTAGGAAGGTTTGCATTGCCACTCATACACATTGTTTTTCTAATTTTATTTATATGTGGTTTCATTTTCGCTGTGATATGTTTAGAAAAGATTGATATATAATAATTTGAGGGCATAAACACTTTATGTAACAAGAATAAATAAACCATCATGTCATCAGATATTGCAACTTGTTGCTGCTTATCGAGGACGTGTTGGGTCTCTGTAAATCAAAAATAATTCATAGAGTGTGGTCTATACGTAAATTATCTTGAGATAACTTTTGTTATGATTTGGCACTATAAATAAAATTGAATTGAATTGATAAAAGTTTGGACGGAGGTCTTCATGCTAAGCTAGGCTAAATGCAAAGTATACTCCCCAAATTGTTGTACTATAAACTTTATTCTTTGCTCACTCAGTTTCCTAACCAGGGCTCGAAACAGGTGAGGTAGTCTAAAATTAATAGCAGATTAACAATGCAGAACTGAAGGCCCCCTCCAAATAATAAAATAAATAAGCTCAAATAAAACAATGCAGCAGGTAATGGGACCTTAAAAAATATATGTACATTTCTTTTCCAAAAAATTGTACAACAGTTAAAAGCAGCAACTGAAGGACCAGAGGGCACCATTAGGTTGTTGTTGGTGTTGGTGTTGTTGTCGTTGTCAGAAGCTATATGTAGTCACTTGAACATTAATGGTAGACTTTTTTTTTATAAACAGAATATTCTCTGTCACCTGAAAGGCGGCTCTTTTTCTCATCTACCTGTTTCTGTTTATCATCGTTGTGGAATCCGTTTGTCGCAGGTCAAAGGGTGCACCTGAATGGACCATGAAGTGTTGTGCTGTGAAGGTGTTATTATGTTATTAATTACTGTAAGTCTTAGCAAAGTCCACTGGTCAAGTCACTTACAAACTGTCAGTTGGTTGAAAAGGCTGTTGTGAATGGAGGCTTAAAGAGAGAGAGAGAGATGGAAAGAGATGGAAAGAGAAGGTCGAGTGAGCAATACAATGAATAAGGAGGAGCGCCCGCCGTAATCGAGAACAAAGCAGTGAATCAGGGAAATAAAACCTTATTTTTGCCATTTCATCACAACTTGAAATGCAGCTGTAGAAAGTATCTCACTGTCTCTGTCCTCATTTAACTTAATTTCCACACAGTGAGGTTCGCTTCTCACTCTCTCTCTCTCATTCTCGTGTTTAAAAAAAACCCTGTAATCAATCTGTGGTGCTTGGTGTTGATTCTGTGGCGCAGCGCCACACATTGGTCTATGTATGGGAAACACTGTTTCTCTCTGTTTGATGACTGTAAACTGCACTGAGAAAAATGCTGTTTCTGATTGGTATACAGTGATGGAGATTTACGTACACACATACATCCTTAATATGTACAACAACAACTAGCAGTGCCGATGAGAAGTAAAAGATAAATATTAGGATAAGTTATTCTGAATATTGAAAACTATGATGTAGCAGCACAGTTTCACCATCTTCAATTACTACAAAAGGCTGATCTGCAAAACAACTGGCAGCACAAGATTCCCCCCCCCCCCACGAGAAAACCTTGCTACCAGTTAACTGTGCACATAATAAATTTGAACAGGAGCAGATTACAGTGCTGTGAGTCCTTTGAGAGATATGATTTTCATTTCATCTAACAAGAACAGTATGCTTTAAAGATGAGTGAAGTCACACTTACATGGCCAGCTGTAGTCTGCAGTGGGTATACCTCCTCTGTGGGGCTGACCTCCTGCCTCATCACCCAAATCGGCTCCACAGGATGGTCAGGTGTGTAGGGGGAGCGTATCGTCTTAGTTTTCACCTCCTCAATCGCCTCCTTAATGTCTTTGATTGCCAGGCTAATGGCATCTCCTGAGCCCCTCGTATCCTCTTCCCCTTGGAGACCCACCATATTTCTCTCCTCCTGGGCCTCTCCTGAGCTGCTCTGCCCAGAGGAGGGGCTCTTGGCCTGGGTTTCTGTTTGTTTGGGTGCCTGCCTGCGACTTCTGGGAATGGGACTTTGATCGGCACCGTCCCCCTCGCCATCAGACTGCCCGTCATAGTGGTGCAGCCGACAACCTACAGAGCGGTCCACAGGGGCGTGATGGGAACCACGGTCTCTGCCCTGTCTTGGGGTATAATGGGAGCCCTTGGTAGGGGAGGATGGAGCCCCTTTTTGTACATTCTCCTGTCTATGGCTGGTAAAGGGCTCTTGGCAGGACTCCTGCTGGGCCTCATTAGACTCAGTCCTCCAAGCAGATTGCCTGCGAGGCTCTCTGTGTAACTCGGAGTAGGAGGTCTTAAGGGGCTCAGGGAAAGAGTTGGGATGAGATTTTGGCTCAGAGTATGACTCGTAGACAGGCTCTGGGTACGATTTTTGGTGGGACTCTGTATAAAAGTCTGCATAGGTTTTAGGATAGGAGTCAGAGCAGGAAGTGAAGTGAGACAGCGAGCACGATTCGGAGCAATCCTCGTCTTCATCTTCAGGTAGCAGGTCGTGGTCGGGCACAGGGCTCATACTGGTGTCCTCACTGAAGTGGTCCAGCTGGGGGAAAGGTGGAACATCAGGGGACGAAGGAGGGGTTGGTGAGTGGAGCGGCGGTGGGCTGTGGAGAGGTCCGTCCATACTGAGTGAGGCAGCACTCTCCGTGTCAGAGCAGAGATCAGTGATTTCACTTCCCTGAGCTGCGATGTCTTCCGCTACATCATCCATCACTGCTTCCTGATCCTCCTCCACCCTCTCTGCACCTTCCTCTGTTCCATCATCGACTGCCTGCACGTCGTTATAGCTGCAGCTGGAGTAACCTGTGGTCGGGCGGTGGTCTCCATCATCCTCCGCCTGTTCTTGTTCTTCGTCCTCCTCCTTAACTAATTCCTCTGCACACTGCACCTTACGCTCCATGAAGTCCTCTTCTGCCTCAACGGGAGGGGTGTTTTGGGGTTTATGTTGCATGTCATGGTTTGCAGGACCAGGTGGGAGGTGGGTGGGGGTGACAACAGCAACTGCAGTCTGATGAGGAGATCCCCTGTCCTGCAATTTGTCAGGTGCAGGATCATCTGATGAGCGTCGCAGCACCTGCATCTCTGCTTGACCCTCTCTCTCATCCACACCAGGTGAGGAGTCCTGCATCCCTCTGGTAGGTTGTCTCGGTCTGTGACCTCTTAGCCTGGGGTTAGGGTCACCATGACGGCGGTAACGAGTGACAGCAGGGCGGTGTTGTTGGATGGGACGAGGCTCAGGGTCTCGACTCTCACCCCCTTCTGGCCTGGAAGGAGCCACTGCTGGAACCAGACCAGGACTCTGAGCCTGGCTTTGGCCCTGCCCCTGCCCTGATGGAGGCCGCCGGCGATGCCGAGGGGGTCCGCGGCCTGCGGGTGGGTAGTGTTGGTGAGGAGGCTGGTGATGGTGGTGATGATGATGATGGGGATTCAGTTCCCCATCTTGGTTGAGCATCTGACATGGCCTCCAGGACCGACGTACAGAAGGTTCCCCAGATGAGGTCCCATTAGGCTGCCTGCTCCTTGGAGGCACCTTGTGGTCCTCGCTGGCTTCCCTGAATGCCTCTCCCTCATATTTGTGGCTCATGGCTGGAGTGTGATCCGACTCCAATTTTCAGAACATGCTCCTCTTGTCTCTAAGAAAACCCGGCTCACAGCACAACCTGGCAGAGACAGAGACAGGATATTAACAGGAAACAGCTAATAACACACATAAGATGTCCAAGGAAAGGTTTAGGTTTGCATGTAAAACAGAAGCTATTAGAGCTGGAAACAACATTAATACTTGATTCTTAGTTTTGCTTTGAGCAGATATTTTGGATTTCGCCATGGCAATGTTCTGGGCACTTACTTTGGAAGACTACTAAGGTTTAAAGGAATTATATTCTGTAAATTGATTCATCTGTTGATCATTCAAACATTTAGTCTATAGAATGTGAGTAAACTAAAGTTTATCTTGGAAATAAAGCAGAGTTTGAACTTATCTTGCAAGCTATTCTATTCAGTCATTATTTACACAACTACTTCTGGCGTCGTCCCCATTCGTATTATTGATTGTATCAACTGGGAAATCAGCTACAAAAGATTCTTAGGGCTAGATCAGGGAGGCATTGAGATGCAACCATGAGGAGCCTATAACAGCAGGCTTTTCACCCCTCCATTGAGAACAGGAATGAACACTTTTGCATTTAGAAATGTATGGTAGACGTAGCATATAACCAACTGAAGGATATTACCGTCCATCGTCAATCAGCCTCAGACTGATCGTCCCAATCTGCCTCACTCGCGACCAGCTTCATCATCAGATAACATCGCTGATCAATATTTTAATTATCCAGCTTTCTGGCAGTGACAATGACACTGAGGTTAACTTATACTGTTTTCATTACATTTTCATTACCTTCATTTTGAACGTTTACATACTACGGCCAATGAACCCCCCTCCTCAACATATATCCAACCAGACTACACACACAAAAAGGAAAATATTACAGCGATGTCAGGTATCAGGTCGGGGACTCCCCATTTCCATATTGCTAATAGTAAAAAACTAAATCCTCTGGGATTCATCTGGGTGTGCAGTCCACTTTAATCTGTTCCACATTCATCCGTTCACTAGCAGATGGCACAGAACAGAAAGAGAGTAAGGAGGATGAGGAGGAGGAGGAGGAGGAGGGACATCTCTCCTGTATCAGATAAGACTCGACAGAAAGAGATGGATAGGGAAGTGATCTGAATAATAAATGCCCTCGGTGAGAGAGAATCCCAGTTTTGATATTTATTTGATACGACGAGGCTATCAGGGCACCCATCAGTTATCACAGGCTTCACCGTGTCTGAGGTCAACGCGCTGAGAGAGGACACCAGAACGCAATTCTACTATGCTTCAGGAATAATAACGCCACTGAAGGAAAGGTCACCGATGGAGAAAGTCCGATTCAAAGAAAGAAAAAGACTAAAGCTTGATTAGACAGGTCTACATGAAAGCTTAAAAGCATTTCTCATTATTGCTAGTCCATATGTTTCACTGAAGCTGCATTCATTAGTTATTTATTGGAGCTTAATGATCAGATGAATCCACTCTCTTCTTGTTCATCCATCATCATTTATGAGAACCATGGCACGTCTCATTTTGTTTAGTGGTGTTTTTCCATCCTGATACCTGTACTGGAATATAATATAATATTATATATATTATTATAACCCTGGATGGAAGTGATAGGATTGTTATTTTTGTCAGCTTGCCTTTCTCAGGTGAAACCCTTCGAAACACAATGAATACATTTGTATACAGAGAATGAACGCTTTAGAACTTTCTTTTAATATCTAGTTAAGAAGATTTTTTTCAGGGCTTAATTATGTGGTATCGCACAACTCTAGTATTGTTGGATTTTGTTGCTAAACAGACCAATCTGAGCCTGGAATTCTCTGTGGCATCCTGGACATTTTTCTCCTAAAGATTCCTCAACTCAACTCTGTACTCAAATGGTGCTGAACATCTGAACTACTGTAATGTAGACTCTGAAATAACCCTGATTGAAATCAAAAGCATTATTGCTTCCATATGTGACAAATTAAATGTCTGCAACTTTTTTAATGAGGAAATCTTGAAATTACTGCTAAATAAATGTGATTAAGAAGTGAATAATGGATCCTTTTGAATTTTAATATTTGCTTTCATCTTAATTGATTTGTTTACAAAGAATTGCATCGTGTGAGTTGATTTCTTGTAACCTGAGTAAGCTAATGACAAACTCACTGTCAATTACTGCAGCTCCTCTTGAATCAACACATTTCACACTGGATTAAGCAGAAGATTTAGTGATGTGGTTGTCATCTTATATGTGCAGATATATAAATTCTGAACGTTTAAAAAAAATCATACATGTTGACAGAGCGAAGGCACAGAGGGCAAAGGTTAATGTCGATCCTGTAATCTGAGCACATATCACAACTGCTAGGGAGGAGACATGAAGGGACGCAGTAGGAGCGACGGCGGGCTCCCAGGGTGGCTAATGTCCCTCTCTCCCTGGAGTTTAGGATTGAGTGGCAATGGTTGGGTGACTTCGGAGAAGAGGGGGGTTGGTGTGGGGGGGTCACAGATGGCCATGGCAGCACAGCAGTGAAACGTACAGGCCGAGACGCGTGCTACACATCCATCTGTCAGGCTACAGTGAAAGCTGCAGGGTGGGGGATTTACTAGCCCATTAACTCGTTGATCTTATACTGACCAACAAGCACAGACTGACAACAACACACGTGTGCTTTACGTCTGTACTCAAATTACAATCAAATTACATCTGAACAGATAACATCCATTCACTTGCCTTACCTATATGTGTAAAATTAGAGCTGGATGACAATAAAGCAAATATCACAATAATTTTGAATGCAGTACAGTTGCAACTAAATGTTATTTCATTATTGGTGTACCTGTCAATTATTTTATTATGTGACAGATCATATAGAACCATTTAGTCTATTTATATGTTGGGAAAAAAATGCCATCACAATTACCCAGAGCTCTAGGTAATGCCAATAATGTGATGATATTTTGGGGCTGACTAAACTATTGGCTCTTGTAGAAAGTATTGACGCAAATGTTAATTTAGAGATTAAAAATGATCAGTTATTTGAATATGATGATCAGACAGGTAGAGGCATTCACTGTCCATTTCAGTCACCCTCAACAATTAAAGTAGTTCAGAAATGAAGAATCAAACGTGTTAAACAGGTGGTATAGTAGTAATAGTCTCCACAGTGGTGTGTAGTATGGTATGGCTACACCGGCTAATTATTCTGAGGTAGGTGAAAAAACACTCTGGCTTGTTTTATTTCTTTAAACCAATGACACCTGTCTTGGGTGGCGATGGGTTTACTGTGCCCTGGCAAAATAGATAGAGGAGATAGCAAAAGGCGCCCAACCTCCGGTGCTTAAAGCGACTGCTTTATTCTAGCACTACATCTTGTGAGCCAGACTACTAGCCTCATACAGTAATGCTTTCATATTGTATAGACGCATTTGATCCTGAGTTTAAATGTTTGCCCTTAACTTCAACATTTAGCCTTTACTCCGTCCTATAAACGACTACCGTAAAGTGCTGCCTGAAACAAATTGTCTATTGGATGATTAATAAAGTTCAATCAGCAGAAACTATTTTGATAATCGATTTATGTATTTCAAGCAAAATTGGCAAACATTATCTCATCCTTGCCTTTCAATTGTAATGACTTGCTGATTTTCATTGAATAATGCAACAGTAAACTGATCTTTGGGTCAAACAAAACAAGTACTGTGAAGACTTCACCATGGGCTCTCGGAAATTATTATGAGCATTCTTCTATTTTCTGACATCTAATGGACCAATCTAGAAAATTAGTGGCAGATTGGCCGACAATGAAAATAACCATTAGCTGCAACTGTTCTCACTTATACAGCATGATTCATCCCCTCTCTCTCCCTCTCTCTCTCTCTCTCTCTCTCTCTCTCTCTCTCACACACACACACAGACCCACACATTACAGTGACAAGCACACTCACCCCGCAAGCATATGGCCCATGTTGGGATGCATCAATAGTCGCCTTACTTACATTGTGTTTACATGCTGTTGCCCCGGAGGAGGAAGATTAATCCTTGAACAAGAGCCAAATTGGCAAGTGCTTTTATTTTGAAGGCTGTCTGGCTTCTTAAAACCTCCTTCCACGGCCTTGAACGATTGTATTATGTTAAAAGGGCAAAAGCCTTCTTTGGGAATTGGTGCTCATTACCGGTTAGTGATCAACCCTGTACTCCGCCTCCCTGAAACGCTCTCATAGGATACAATTTAGAAAGGACCGTGGTGATATTCTGCATACGAAACTCTACGGTACATACAGTCTTCACTGCATCCCTATGCCTCACACGCCTGACATGTATTGGGGGAAAAAGAACAGCAAACTGTCACCTGTCTAAAGGATCCCTCCTGCCGGTCCAGATTTAATCCCCGCAGGTGTCAGATCCGCCATCAGCGGAAACGACCCGAACACACTCCCAGTCCTTCCAGCCCCACAGAAAACCCGGCTTCCCCGTCACCGGCTGCCGAACATGACATTGACTCATTTACCTGCATGTCAGAGGAGGAGAGGCCCGGGTCCGGCTGCTGCAGTACACATCGCCCCCGTTGTCGTGCCTGCTCGTTTTGGCTCGGTTTGTCCCTCCAGACTAACTTGCTCGGATTAAAAAGGAGAGCTCAGCCCCTCCTTCTGCATCGTGACATCAGAGCGGATTAGCGATGCACAAAGCGCCTTTACAAACCCTGCTGATGCTGGTGCAGACACAAACGGGTCTCTACGGCCGTGAGTGTGGCCGCCGTCATCACTCCTACTCCGTCCAGTGCCGCTGCGCTTCTGCTGCTGCACCGTCAGCTGTGATACTCCCACGGTCCGTCGGTGGTGTCGCTGTTATCTGCCTCTGTGAAGCTGCTTGGTCTTATCAAGATGCTCCTGAATTACTGAAACAGTTGGACAAGTAGAAAACACGGTCGTTTAATCCTTGTGACCAACCAAATCGTTTTTACGTCCGTTAGCTAAGAACAAGTTCTTACCAGTTAGCTCACATTTAGCTAGCTCAACAGTGAACTAACATTTAGGCCCGATAAACAAACGTTAGTTTAAGTTAGACATTAATTGTTATCCCCCAAAGACAAATATAGCCTAAACTAAACCAAAAAAGCTCGTATGTCAATTAATAACACTTGCCTTCGTTTTGAGAACATGCCAGCCTCTTAAAATACTCTCCAGATGAAACTCAAAATATCACACCTGCTGTGACATTAAAAATTAATATGTAATCAGTCCCGCTAATCCAAGATGGCAGCCGGAAGTGACACATTCTGCTTCCTTCCATGCAGGGACAAGCAGGATATGAATATCTCTACATCTCATCAATAATTAAAAATGTGTACACATAATCAATCACCTTCAGGAATTATTTAAAAGGCGTTTAGTTTTTTATTTTAACATGATTTATTTGTATTGACATGTTATGTCATCATTTATATATATTTACAAGTTGGGCCTCCTTTTACACAGTCCATTTTAGCTAATTATTTTTTTAATTAGTATTTGGTCTAACATGTCAAAATGTCTGATGGAAAAAGGCCTATGGATGTCATGGCTCTGTCACACTCCATATGCGATACATGTTCAAATAAAGTCTGGTCGAAAATAGCCTTGAAACAATAAAATAATTCAAAATAAGATAAATATAGTTGAATGAATAACGTGATAACCTTCAAGAGGAGTAAGGAATAAGGAGTTTACTTCAAGGTAGATAGAGGAGTCACTGAGGAATTTCCTAAATCTGCCAAATGTTAAACAGCCAAATGTCTTTTGCAATAATCCCAAGTGTTTGTTTTTATTCTGACACATACAAAGAAGTTGCAAAAAGGTTCTCCTCTTTTTTGTAGAACTCATATAAAACCTTTTCAATCCAGTCCTGTTGGTCTTACTGTAGGTTGCTAGGTCTGATATGGAAATACAGTTACTAATAATGGCATAAAGATGTACAGAGCAGAGTGTAAAGCAGGGGGGCAGTGTTTGCAGTGAGCTCCTGGTATGATAAAACGAGCATGTTTCAGTGTTACTCAGGACCTGGTAGAGCAGATCAATAGGGCCTGTGTCTACGCGTTGTTGAGGACATGCGCCTTCCACTGGAGCAGCCGTTACCTTGACAACAATATGTGATAGAGGATAGTGATGGTGATGATTAGTAACCATGGCATCCAGTCTGTGATTGCTATCTTTGCAGCCATACATATTTGGTCCCACACAAACAGCCTAGTAAATCTCGCTAGTGTACAATAGGCTACAGGCTGTGAACTTTTGGCTGATTGTGGAGGCGTGTGTGACACATTTTTATGCCCTGAGCCAATGAAAAGGCTCCAAAATATAGAGGGTAACATGCAGAATTAGGTCATCAAAATGTATCTGAGGTCACACAGCCTATATTTACTGCGTCAAATTCACTGCTCTATTTCCAGAGAAGACATCAATAATTTGTGGCCCTCTCTGCATACATGGATGAAAGTATACTGTGCGTGTCTTGTCATTAGTTATACAGCACCCAGTGAGTACAGACTGAACCCATTACTGGAATTAATGCACATTAATCTTTCATCTTGGCCCATTACAGCGTTATGTCTTGTCACGCAGAAAACCCATGGCCTCTCAAAATGCACACTGCTGATGCCAATGTGTTCATGAGATAGTTAGGCTCCATGTCTACCTGTTCAGGGTCGGTTTTCAGTTGGACTGCAGATGGCACTCTTCAGCAGGGTGATGGCAGGATGGTGTTAATAACCATGTAACGATAGGACATTTTCCACCAGCGTTGACTGCGGAAAGCACACAACATCAAGGACTGGACCAGAGTTACAGGAGCATGGCTGCACCAGTTTCTACCAACAGGCCCTCAGACTTCTGAACTCATAAACATACTCCACATAGCATATCTGCTAACCTGCTGTTTGCAGCATCTACTGTAAATAAAAATGCTCTATACATATCTCGTTCCCTATTCTCACTACATTTGTGCAATACTGTCAATTACTTTTACACTCTTACACACTTTATACAGTTTGTACTGTACAAACAGTATATATGTACTACATCTTAGTTAAGTAATCTCATCTTACCTCTCCAATTATTGTCACTTTATCTTATTGTCATTGTGATTTATTAATGCCATTTTACCCTAATATTATTGTCCTTTTACCCTCTCAATGTGATTTTATCTTATTTTATTCTCATTGTTGTTATTGTTCAGGTGACCCCTTCTCTTGTCACTCAAACACATTTAATTCTACTGTTGTCCTGTATGACCAATAACACTAAACTTAATGTCATTATTAATGTTTACCTTTAGGGAAGTTTCACTGAGAGCAATGTTTTTTTTTTTTCAGGAACAGCCTGTTCACACACAGTTATACACATTCTCACCTGGAAACGGCCCAATACAACCATCATCATAACAATGGCAGGGCCACAACAGTGTAATGTCCTACCCTGTGAGGACGTTGTCACCATTCACACTGCTGTGGTTAGACCACACCTGGGGTATGGCAGTGTCCTTCTGGTGGGGTGCAATACAAAAAATGCCTGGTTGCAACAGAGAGGGTATAAAGAGAGACATTTCCAGAAGCAGCATGCTATCATCCTGACGTTAGCATTTAGCTCAAAGCACAGCTGCACCAAAGAACAGGCGCTAGTGTGACTTTAGACTTTTATTGTTCTAAAATACATACACAAAATGAAAAATTAGATGATTTCTGACACACTGTGTTATCAACTTGTACAAATGTGTTTAAAAATGTATGGTTTGCCATTTATCTTTTTTTCCTGTCACATGAAGATAATAAATGGTTCCAAAGACTTTTTTTCTGTAATTAAGAAAATTACACATATCGTACTAAATGTGTTTATTATATTAACTTTATTGTACAATTTATAATTACAGGGCAAAGCCAATAAAGAGAATGTCATGTTGTGATGAAAAGTCATTAGGGAAGTGGCATTGTGAAATGAAAACCACTGGAATGAAATCAAATAAAACAAAAAAGAAAGTAATGTTTCGTAATACTAAGCAGAGTTTTAGAGATGTAATTGATTATAGTATCCATTCATTATCCAGTACCATAGTAAAAGACCTATGAGTGATCATTATTATAAACTTTTATTAATGCTACCAACAGATGGAGTAAAAGCACAGTATCTGAGACAGCTTAGTGTTACAAAAACAAATTTCTTCACTGAGAAATCGTGGCGGCAAATATTAAAATGACAAATGAATGTGCTCACTCTCACCCCTGACAACGGAAATCAAGCTTCAACATTGACTGCTCTGGTGTGTTCCCAGAGGAAGGGTGGGGGTCCAGAGGGGATGTAACCTGCTGATCCCTCTGGCAGCAAATCACATAGTGAGGATGACATGTCATAATGCACTGCGCATGACACATTCTGGCACCTTCAGTGATTTATTGAAGCTCTATCTTGTTGTTTACGCAGAAATAGAAAGCTGGGAATTCAAACCAGTTGAAATCTAAAGTTGTTTTTGGAAGAGACTACAATCTTTCCTCTGTTCACTGCTTTTGATAAAACCATTTGTATAGCATTTGCACGTGATCATTTTAAGAGTCAAGATAATGTTGACTCAAAGCCTCAGTCTTTCCTTAAGAAAGATCATTTGTGCAGTCTGCAGCTTCTACTGTCAGGCTATCTGGACAAAATCAGAGGAGAGTTCATCTTCCCATCTGGTCTGAAGGTTTCATGGCACTAAATTAAAATGCTGATGACTAAAAGTGAGAGGAAGCTAGAGGATGAACCATGTACAAGAGAACTGCAGAAAGAGAGAAAAAGACAGACACATAGCAAGCTGGTCCGACAGATGGGTCACAAATGTGGATGAGAGTGCTCTCTCTAAAAAGAATTACGATAAAGTCTGGTCTCCCATAACCAGCATGCTACATTTATTTCTCCTCTACCTCCCTTTTGCAATTACACTTAATGAAAAAATCAAATAAAATCATTTTTTTCTATCAAAAAGTCACTTTTAAAATAGAATAAAAATGAAATGATTAGCCTCAAGGATTCTGTCTTAATCATGATGGCATTGATATTCCCACATGGTTCATTTGTCTTCAAATTAAATTGGAGGAAACTCCATGGGGATGTCTTGTGTTAGGTGCGAATGTAAGATTAATTTCCTAATGTTCATATTCACAAACACAGCTGTTTAAGGCTGAAGCCAGCAGAGATATTTTAGATGGTTGCAAAATGTTTTGGCTCTGCAGGTTTCTAAAACACAGTCTGGGTGATTTGTATATGCAGGCCTCTCCTTAAACTGTGAAGCAGCATCATATCACTTCCAGATCGGGGTTTAAAGGCATGTTTGGAATTCAGCATACAAATACAAAAAATATGTTGCTATGCTAATATATACACTTCATATTAGTTATATATTACACTGATATAGAGATCAAAATTAGAGATTAGAGTATTCAATTCTTGGTTTATTCTGAAATACTCCATCCATCTTCATCCACCTTCAACCACTTGTCCCTAGTGAAGGTATTGCATGTTGCCGAAGGAGGTTCACATAAACATTTGCATTCCCCCTGCCATGTAGCTGTACAAGAGGCCCAACTCCTGCTGCAGAAAACATCCAACCAACCATGACATGACATTGCTAAAGTTCATTTTATTTGGGTCTGATGGGGAAACATTTTGTTCGGTGTCGGACTGGGAAAGACTGAACCCAAAGTGTGTAAAGAAGACAGTTAAATTTGGAGGAAGAAGTGTCAGAATCCAGATCTAAATCTCTGGAAAATCCTTGGCAACAAAGTAATGTCTAAGAAACCCACTACAGTAACTGAACTGTGGAAGAGACTGAAGAAGAACGGACCAAGATCAAACCAGAGCAGTGTGAGAAACTAGTGATGTCCTGTGGGCGCAGATGTGCTGAAGTCATTCAAAGCTGTGGTTCCTTTTTGAATCCTATAGCCAGAAGAAAATATTGTTTAAATATTCTCTTCTGACACAATAGTTACTGTTCTCTAATTTTGCTCATTGTTTTTTTTTTTTCATGAAATAAAAGTTTTTGTTGAAGTGCTGTGGTTATTTAAAAAAAAAAACACACTAGTACAGCAGTGGTATTGCCACAGCGGATATTCTATCAAATTATGAACAATAAAAAAATAACAGTATTTCAGAATAAATCAAGTATTTATAATTTGTTCTCTAACTTTGATCTCCAGTGTAGACTTCATACCAAAAGTATGTAAACACTCGTCACACATATGTGAATGTTGAACATGTCACTCCAAAAAAACATGCTGCTATAACAACCTCCACGCTTCAGGGGAAGGTTTTCCACAAGATTATTGAACTTGAGGGATTTGCTCAGTCTGC
Organism: Echiichthys vipera; assembly: GCF_963691815.1. Taxonomy (NCBI): domain Eukaryota; kingdom Metazoa; phylum Chordata; class Actinopteri; order Perciformes; family Trachinidae; genus Echiichthys; species Echiichthys vipera. The sequence continues at coordinate 8,206,765 of NC_139841.1, forward strand.
ATTCCTGGTTCATCCCAAAATAGTTGGATAGGGTCATAGGCATATTATGAAACAATGGGCCTCTGGGCATAGACAGGTAATAAAACATCAAACGTAATTAAAGGAGCATACAGTCAAATAAGAAGATAATAATAAAAAGACAGTGCTTCTAATGCTGCTGCTTCTTGTTTGCTTTTTGGATTCCGCTCCAAAGGGTTGAAGGGCCCATATCAATGCCCCCCTACCTAGACTCTCTTCCAGAGGATGTAGAGGACTTTGTATTAAACCCAGTGAAGATATTGGTATCATGACTGGACAAAAAAGAAGACCTGAGGAATCCATGTTTTCCAACCGTAACATGCAAGCACATCAGGAATGGCACCAAATAACGCTCCAAAGTTAGGCTACATTTTGGCAAGGAAAAACTGGCATGAACATTTTCAAAAGGGTCCCTTGACCCCAGACCTCAAGACATCTGAAGGAAATGGGTTCAATGGGATAATTCTTAACAGTTGGATGCAAAAACATGCAGTTTCCTCTTGGAGTACAGATGTATTCTTTTAGCCTATTTTGGAGTATTTGAATATTTATGCATACAGGTTCATAAACAGTCTTGGAATTTCATACATTGGGTCTGACTGGAAAGCTGAGCCTCTTGTGGATTCAATGAGCCCAGTAGTATTCATGTGTGATGATGTTTATCCCCATAGTAACCATTTAATTGGAGTGAGAGCATTTTTTGCAGCTTGACCTCACTGTAGAAAATGTGCTGTTGTGACCTCTAGGATAATCACAGCCTCATGAAACTTTACAACCACAGACTAGAGACCTAAAGCATTCAGAGGATGTATGGCTTTTTTATCTTATGAAATTTTATATTCTATCCCTGTGAAACAGCAACCGGTAGGTGACCACAACAGTTAAGTTTAAGCAACAAAAGGTGGCATACATTTAGGCACCAAAACAACTATGTTAAGATTGAAGAAAAGGCTTAGTAACACACCCGGGTCAAAGTCCTGTGTTTTGGGACCCATTCAAACAAAGTGCTCCCTATCATTACTGTTTATCTTCCTGTGTTTTCTTCCATAAGCACTCCCTAATCTCACTCTGTACTCCTGTCCTCACATCTCCAAGTTCTTTTTCCCACCAGGCACCCTCCCTTTTCCCTCTTTTCCCTGATCCCACACTGGCATCCCACCATCTCATCACTCACCTTCTTTCTCCTCCTACTTCTCTTCCTCTAAATCTCTCTCCTCCTCCTTCCCCCTGCTCTGCTGTCCAGACACACACACTTCCAAGCGGAGCGTCTGCAGTGTGCTGCCAGTCCGTGAGCTGGAGAGACACTCAGACAACACAAGAGGAATCTTCAAAGTCTTTGTCTGCAATTTCTTGAATTTTTCTGCCTGTGGATGCAAATGTGAGACCTACTTTTGCTTTTCCTTTTTTTGCCTGAGTTATTTCCAGAAAAAGACGCAATGCTTCCATTCTTCATCTTGACTTTTGCTGGTGAGTAGTTTTTAACGGTTGTGCCAGTGCTGGGGCATGAGGGCATGTTTCTCTTGATGCCAGTTGCTATGATTCATACTTACCATTCCCTCTCTCCACTTTCTCCCCTCTCTCTTTTTCTCTGTGCTCAAAGCCACCATCCAAGCCCATAACCAACTGTTGCCAGGCTCCTGCAACTTTGAGTCCAACACCTGCGGATACACGTCAGATGCAGACTTTACTACCTGGACACTGCACAAAGATGGTACTGGGAGACTTGCCACACAGCATCTTCAGTCTTTTTTTTTTGAAAACATTTTTTATTTTGAACTAAGTTTAGGCTTTATCATGGCTCTTGTAGAAGCAATTCAGCTGTGGTGTTGCAGTTGTTTTGGTGCTGATCTGGGCCACACCACCAAAGCACACTGGTGAATAGAAGCCCATCTGGTCTGCATTGATTTAAGCATCTCCAAACATCTGGAGTCAGTGAAATAACACATTTAGGCATTCTGCGTTGGTAATGTAGCTGATACAGATGAGTTTTGTATACCAATATATCTTAGTTATGTAAGTCTCTATTTATTTGAAGTGATCAAAGCCAACAGATGACTACAGTTAAGATAATTTACATTACCTTATTGTAGAACTTCACAATTGCCGCCAACTTGCTGTCAACTTTTCATTTACTGCATCTGAGCTATGTTTCATGTGTGAAGCAAAATGTTGAGAAGGGTCTAGCTGCGGATATATCTGCAGAAATGTTGCAGCAGGATCCTGTCAAGATAATTGCGACATGAAGTGGGGCCTGCTTTAAGAGGTGGAGGTCATGTTGTCTCAGTTTTTCGACCTGATTTTGAATGCCAGACTCAAAATTTATGATGCACCAGAATCGACTTGACTTTATTCTCAGCATAAAATGGGCTCACATGCTCTCTTTCAAAGCCTAGGCAAATCAGGGAGCCACATTTGGTCAAGAGAATACATTCAGTGCTCCAGCCAACTTCAAGGTCCCATATTGTAAAAAGTGAGATTTCCTTTTTTGATTACAAAGCAGGTTGAGGGGCTATATAAATAGTGTGAAAGTATCAAAATGCTCAATCCACAGAGAAATGCCCACCGCCCATGTTCAGAAACTGTGTCTTTAAAAGAGCCGTCAGGACTTCTGTACAGTGGTGATGTCACAATTATCCTATAAATAGGTGCGAAGATGCTGAGAGTGCAGATGTGGAAGACCGCGAAATACTGACCAATCAGAGCAGAGTGGGCTTTTTCCAAGCATTTCAAACAGAGGGGGGATATAGGTATATTCCGACATACATTATGATGAAAATAACGTGTTTTTGGAACTCAAAATCATGTAAACATGTTCCTATAGAAACCTAAAATGCAAGTATGACCCTGGAAATTAGCATAATATGGGGCCATCTCTAAACTAATACCAAAATCCTAATTATTTTAACCTCATACATGGCATAGCCATGAACAAGCAGGAAGAAACAGATTTTAAATTGTTAAAACACTTGATTATCAAGTTGGCGTTAAATACATTTGATGACTGTGAACCAACCACTTGATTGATTGACTATGCAATTTTGATAGGTGTATGATTCTTGTTATATCTCATCTACACCCAATGGATTGGTGAAGCAGACTTCCTTCTACAGCATCACCATGTTCATGCTTCTCCAGCAGAAAGTGTATCTGCAGCCAGACTCTGTAGGAAACACTCCTTATTAAGACTTTCCCCCCACCATGATCTTTGCTCATACTTGTCTGAAAATGACTCTGCTGTTGTAGCCTGTCTCCCTGTCAGTCTTCGCGCTTAGATATGTCAACTTCTTTCTCTGTTCCTGTTTCCATCTGTGTTGCCACTGCCTGCCGGCTTGTTAAAAGGTCAGTGTAGTTGTTGTGTTAATGGTGTGCTCAGTACTTGCTCAGTTATTCTCCTCTCTCATTCTTCTTTTCATTCTCTGTGCTCTGTGCAGCACAGTCAGACGAGGCTGTAAGAGAAGTGAAGTCATGTCAAATGTATACATTTTGTAAATGTAAATGTAAAATTTTTACTTTTTTATGAACTTTTTTCTTTTCTGAATCCAAACAAGGCAGAGACACTGATGAAATCAAGACAATACGTCAGCTTGTGTGTGCCCCAAAGTAATTATGTTATGTTTCAATTTAGTCTATTTGTACAAACATTGGCAAACAATTGCAGTTTATTGCTTAAAAATGAGAAGAAAAGCATCTTGAATTGAGCACATTACAGGTGAAGTGAGGTCTCAGCTCTCAGTGTGTGTTTTTCAGGATATGGGAGCCCCAAGGCAGCAGGGCATTCCACAGGGACAACTAATAAATGACAGTGAGGAGAGCTCAGAGACCACTGGAGCAAAAAAGAAGCTAAGAGTCGCTGTTAGAAAGGAAACCGAATTCCAGATTTCCTGAATTTTTTGATTTTTGTATCTTCTTTCTGAAAAAAAAGTTCCATTAGAGACCATATCCAGTCAGTGTCTTCCCTGTTCAAAAGAGAAGATGTTGGGATTGTCTTATTTTCAGCTAGCGCCATCATTAGATCAAAATTTCCGTCTGCCTTGTCTAGGCCTACGGTTTATGGCAACCAAATACAGGCAAAGCTAAGTAGGCTTCATAATAATAATATAATAATCTTTGAATCCACTGACCCAGACCTGCTTAGCTGAATTTCTTTTTCTTACTTAGTTTTTAGGGGAATCCCTACAGAGCGTAAGGTGGATAGATTCATGCCTCATTTGCAGCAAGCAACTTTTTTGAAAACAAACATTTTTGTTACTGGTCATTTATCGTACCACAAAGCTTTGGGAGGCAATTTACTCATGTCCCATGGAATTATTTATTATTATATTTATATTTAACACTACTTTACACAAGTCTATGGAAAGTTGTTTGTTTTAGGAAATGGGTTAAACATGCAAAACAAATATCTCTAGCATAGTCAAATAGACAAAATGTCTGCCTAAAATCTATTCTATAATGTTTTTTTTCTAAGTCCCACATCATTTTTGTTCTAGGCCGTTTTGTTGCAGTGGATGGAGCTATAAGTGAGGACCAGGATGAGGAAATAAGTGCAGATACCGGGCCACAGAGAGAGATCACAGGGGTCCTGCTGAGTCCTGCTCTGGAACAGGATGAGTGGAGCTGCCTGAGGCTCGTCTACCAGATCAGCGGGTCGGGAAGCCTGAATGTCCTGCAGCGCATGGAGGGAAAAAGCTTTGACAAACCACTTTGGAGCAGCCACACACCCTCTGACAGCTGGGTCATCTCAAGCATGGACCTGCAGAACAATACTGAACCTTACAGGGTAATGTACTTTTTAAAATAAGGTCTGATAACAGTAAAGGTCAGGTGGTCACTAAAAAAATTTTTCATATTCATGTATCATACGGAGACCTTGAATTTCAACAAGTTTAAAGAGAATTTAACATGTGGAAGTAAACTCAAAATAGTTCAAATTGTGCAAAACATGTAACAATTTCACTCGAGCACAACATTTGTGATGAGAAGTAAAAGTTTAATTAAATCAAACAAACCGTTATGCACAACTATAAAAACAGTATTATTCAGTATTAGGGCCAGTGTAAGGAAGCAAAAATTAGAGATTTAGAGAATAAAGGTTTTAAAAAGGCCCAAAAGTCATAAATGTGACAAAAAAGCAATAACATTTCAAAATAAAGTTAGAAATATGTAATATTATGAGATTTCAGGGAATGGAGGTATAACAAGCATCATCACTGAAGGGTCCTGTGCAATTCTCCAAATATTAAAGTAGTGAACTTTAAGATACATTTAAAATCACTTGATGACTTAAAAACATTATGTCATTTTTTAGAAATAGTAACTGCTGATTTTCCTTTAATTGAAAGAAAATAGCAGAGGTGCTGAAAACTACCTTTCATGTTGAAAAGAAGACAGATATAGGTTGACATTACACATGCAGGCCCAAATTGAAGCCAGCATGAGGTGTGTGGAGAAACACAAAGACACCTACACCCACACATTATATAAACACTGTGGGAATAGTACAGCACATGTTTATATTATACGCAGAGGCAAAGCTGACTCTGACAAGGTCGTGACCTACATAATGGTAAGTAGGGTCTGTGCTATGTGTGGGCCCCTCAGCACATACCATAACGTATTTCAGTCCACACCGGGGTGAAAAAATGAACGTTATTGGTTCAAACTTCACATTGACAAAAAAATGAAAAAATATTATTCTCGTTGAACACAAACTCACCAACCTATTCTCGTGGCTTGAACTTCTTACAAAAGGGAAGGCTCTATTTTCTAGATTTAAAAAATAACAATAACACAATAATGACAATGCTTATGTATTTGGTTAAAAGTGCTTTAATCACTTTATTTTCCCCAACGAAGGAATGATTCAATATTTTTATCTGGGTTTGGAGCAGAAGTTCGGTTGTGGTTAGCTTAGCTTGGCATAAACACTGGAGGCAAGCTAATACAGCTACCCTGGCTCATCTCTCCAGTGAAATAGTAGGAAATAGGATTAAACAAACCAGATTCACTATGTTAATCACTCAGCTTTAGATGTTCCCTTTGAAGAGAACCAGGCTAGCTGCTTCTCACTGTTTCCTGCCTTTACGGTAATTAAGCTAACCATGTCCCAACTCTCGCGCTGTACTATTTTCATTCAATTCTTAAAATAAGTTTATTTCCCAAAATGTTACTATTGTAACTTAGCAGCTACCAGATGGAAATCAAACAAATCTGTAACGCTACAAAGCTTTTAGCTCATTGGTTTTACGGTACATTTACTGTATAGTTCAGTCTCAGCGCTCTCAACCCAGTTTGCAGTAAACAAGCTCTAAACCACTGCCCAGCACCAAACAACAGACAAAGTTAGCGACTAACGTTAGCTGGAGAATAAAGTGGCAGCTCTTTAGCTGCTATATCTAGCAGCTAAAGAGCCAGATATCTTTCTCAGGAGTTGGTGGAGACCGAGCCAGAGCTAGGAGACTATGAATCTCCTAAAAAAAGTTTTTTTAAAAGTGGTCAATAAATCTCTACGCACACGTGCTGAAACTAGCAGGTTTTAAAGAGAAAGAAAATGAATTACAGATAGAAATTATTAGGAAGAACTCTCTCTCCTCCTGTTTACTGAAGAATTAGAAGAATTACTTTATTTTTATCCCACACAGGGAAATTCAATTTTTTCACTCTTATTATCATACATGTTACACACACAGGCCCGAAATACACACATGCACAACCAGGACCTATACATGCAATTGAGGAGAGATGTTAGAGCGAGGGGGCTGCCAGTGACCAGCGCCCCGAGCAGTTGGGGGTTCGGTGCCTTGCTCAACAGCAGCTCGGCAGTGCCCAGGAGATGAACTGGCACCTCTCCAGCCACCAGTCCACGCTCCATACATGGTCCACACAGGGACTTGAACCAGCGACCCTACGGTTCCCAGCCAAGTCACCTATGGACTGAGCCCCCCAACACTGTAACAACAAGCAACGTACAAAACTCCACTGACACATTTACTCAAACAAAACTATAAAGACTGATCATGAAAGTAACGTTATGTTTAACACTGTAACAAAAAACTAAACATAGAGGTATTCAAAAGGACAGCTGTGCATGCTCTTCAGTCACTACGGCAACCGCAGATGCTTTTAGCTGAAAGTGGCCAGGTAAGTGGTCACTCATTAAACCCAATCACCGATGGGGAAGATGGGAGTCACACATAACCATTGCTCTTTCCTGTCCTTCTCAAACTACGTCTCAATTGCATGTTAATCAGCCCAATTTCAAAAATTTCTCAGGGGAGAAACCCCCGAACCCTGGTCTGGCTTCTGGCCTGCAGCCCCAGACTAGCTAGTGACACGCCTGTTCAAATTACTTCTGAGCTCATGCTTGATCCCACACATTCACATGTCGATTCGTTCTGACTCCCAGCTCGTCCAATATGGCAGCTTGGTCAATGGCCCCTAAAGATCGATGCTAGATTGTATCCACCAAGGGACAACACCGGCATACTGTACAGGCATCAACAAAGAAATGATTATTTGAAATTGTAAGTCACACCCTGATAAGTAATGAGATTTAACGCTAACTCTGTATTGTAACCTAAAATATTGTAACCCATCCATCAATCCATCTTAAACCACTTGTCCCTATCGCTGTCGCAGGGGGGGCTGGAGCCGATCCCAGCTGACATCGGGCGTGAGGTGGGGTACACCCTGGACAGGATGGCAGTCTATCACAGGGCACATAGAGACAAACAGAGACAGACAACCATTCACACGCACATTCACACCTACGGGCAATTTAGAGTCATTAATGAACCTAACACCTGCATGTCTTTGGACTGTTGGAGGAAGCCGGAGAACCCAGAGAAAACCCAAGCAGACATGGGGAGAACATGCAAACTCCACACAGAAAGGCCCCAGCTTCTGGGCACCTCTTGCTGTGAGGCGACAGTGCTAACCACCACCCCACCGTGGCGCCCAAATATTGTAACCCCTTCATAGCTAATGCTAGCTAGCTGCTAACTTAAGTGTTGACGCTTGCATAGCATGCCAGATTTGTTCAGCGACTCGTTTGGTTGGTAGGATCTAGTATCTCGACCATAATGGTTGGGGTGGATGGATGAGTCAAACAAACACAGGACTTTCAGCCGAGACACAGCTGTTCGTGCCCCATGTGAAACTCAACATTAATTAACAAGTACGTTACATAACAAACTTAATCATTTGAACCGGAAACCACCATGTTTTCCTGAACCTAAACAAGTAGTTTTGTCACCTAAACCTAACCCTACACTATATGTTGAAAAACGATGCCAAAGGGGTACCCAGAGAGTCTTAAAAAGTGACACCAAGGGATCCTGATCAGGCTGCAGTATTGGAAGTTGGGAGTGAGAATGTGGTAACCTACGACCCCCGACTTCATGCCTTAACAAGTGTGTTTCTTCTCTGTCTTCCTGGGAGTCATTTTTTCCTCTGGACGTCATTTTACAGAAATCCTGCTGCTCATGAGAGCTTTAAAAGTAAAGTAGATTTCTTTGCGTTTCATGCATGCACTCTCTCCGACCTCCCATACGTCCGCTGACCTTCTGGGATTTAATTCTCATGTCACTCGATATCAGGGTTGCAGAGTTTCATTGAACATGTGTTGTTGGTTAGGTTATCATTGAAGGTAAACCTGGAAGGAGCGCTGGGAGCAGTGTGGCCATCTTTGAGATCCACATCACCCCTGGATACTGCCTTGGTCAGTGACTTCACACATTCATCACTCACACATCTTTAAACAAAAAGGCACATCCACATACTGTATGCATGTAACTCTAGACACAGACCATCTGTGCTCTGTTCCTTTAGCTCACACACATGAACATATTTGGTACATGGTTATGTGAAAAGCCTTTTGCACCCACACCCATAATTAAGGGTCTGTTTCTCGTTTTTCTCTCTGTCTAGAGTGTGATTTTGAGGAGTCTCACCTGTGCGGATACACTAATCAGTGGAACGCCAATGTGAACTGGTATGTGGGAGGAGGCGGGGCCCAGCTCCTTCACAACAACATACCAAATGACCACACATACAACAACAGGACAGGTGAGTTTTAGTCATACAAAGATGTTTTTATCCATAACTTAGAGCTATGCAGGTTTTCATTTTGGGTGAAATGAGCACGCGAATGATATCTAATAACATTCTTATTTTGCATATGGACATAATTATTCAATAAATTGTTCTGATGATATTTATTCCCCACCTTAAAAGATAATCCTGGCTAATTCTATATTTCTCGTATTGTCAACAAATCCTTTGAAAAGACCAAAATAATCCTTTAGTCTCTTAGTACTTCTCTTCTGTGTGTGGCATTCAGCCCCAAGCTCATCCCTTCTTACCAAAGATGTAAATATGTAAAACGGGTCACAAATACGTAGTAAATATTTTTTTCTGTTGTTTCCTAAAGCAGCTGGGCACTGTAGGTTTTTAGCAAATGTTACTGCAACAGGAGTAAGTTTGTTGGGGATTATTTTCAGCAGGGGATTAATGTTTACAGCAGCAATAGTGTGTGAGGGATTGAGTCAAAATGAACTATAATGTCTGTGTCCATGTTAATGAAAGAACATGTTGCCCATACAAAGACCGGCGTGGCTCATTGATCTGTTGTTAATCATTTCTGAACAACAATGGAGCTCTTTGGGACAGAGGAAGATATTTCAGGCTGTGGATGCACACACAATACTTGTTGGACGGATCCATTTATTGTTGGTTTTGGTCTTGATAGGATTTGTTGTCAATAATAAACACATCGTCAGAATTATCCTTTAATTGTCATATACCTGTAAGTGCCATAAAACAGGGAAGCAGACTGTGCTTTCTGCATTGCTCTGACTTGACACGAGTGACAAACATAACATGTTTCCAGTTGTTCAGACTGAGATTACCCAACCTACAGTAAATGTTTGAATGTTAGACCTCAACAGAGACTTTCTTTAACAGTCTTTGTTCCCCATTTTAAGCTTATCATCCAGGATGGTGCCCATATATGTATCACGCGTAACTGCAGTTACAGGCTCGACTCTAATGATAGCGGGAGAAGGACTAAGTAGGAGTATTGCTCCTTTGGTGAAATTCACAAGCTATCTGGTGGTGTTAACAGTAAAAAATGCAACAATTTGTACATCTCAATAATAAAATATATATTATTCTAAATTCTGCATGTGTTCTTTTTACTCTTACTGTAAGTATATTTTCATCCTAGTTATTTTGTACTTTTGCTTAAGTACAACAAAATGCAGGACTTGTTGTTTCTACACTGTTGTATTTACTTAAGTAAAAAATCTGAGTACTTCTTCCACCACTGATGGTAGCTGAGGGGACCCTGTATTCCAAAACCTGACTCATATTTATACTCACGCTCAGGTCACTTGATGTATGTGGACTCCATCTACGCCAAGACTTTCAAAGAAGTGGCCAAACTGGTGTCTCCCATGACGACGGTGCCAATGTCCGGCTGCCTGACTTTTCAGTACCAGCGAAGCGAGGAGAGGGGGAACCTTTTCTCTGTTTTCACCAGGGACCGACTTGGTCAGTACCAGGAGCTGTGGAGGGCAGGGACAGAAAACCAGAGCGATTGGAGAGGGACGCTTGAAGAATGGATACCTGTGCAGGTGGACCTGAAGGCACCATACTCTGTTCAGGTCAGTGTGAACATGTCACGTCATTTAAAGCTCATTTAAAGATGTGATGTCTTTTACATAAACAGATAATGAAATTTACAAAATCAGGGAAAGGGAAACAAAGCATCATACTTCAACGCTCAACTTGAATAACGTTGATATAAGGGAATAGTTAAAGGAACAAAATTTATAGAAATACATGCTGGTTTGTTTGACAAAGTTTACATTTAAATTCAGTAACAAACTGTGCCTTTAAACCAACATACTTTAGTTTGCGCAAAATGAATAAAGAATTGTTGCTCAAAGCTGTACCTCCATTGTTCCTTCTCTGTGAGAGTACACATCTGTGTATTTATGTATGAGTAACTGTCTGTCATGGGTCTGTCTGCCTCTCCAGGTGGTCTTTGAAGTCTCCTTTAACAGTCCGAGAGGCGGACGCGTTGCAGTTGATGACATTTCTTTTTCTCCAGAGTTCTGCAGCACAGACACTGGTGAGATGCAGCCACCGTCACTCCCTGTTAATTCCAAGTACTAAAACCAGAGCCACAAAAGTGTCATCCAACAATATCAACACTCTGATTCCATACATTTGTTCCACAGAGCCGACCTTTGACCCCTCCATCGCCAACTGTGACTTTGAGTCAGGTTTCTGCCACTACATCCAGGACCAGGCCATGTTGTTGTCGTGGAGGAGAGTGTCTGTGAAGCCCAACATATTTAGGAACGGAGACCACACCACAGGGGCAGGTGGGATAAAACAACTGATAATGGATTTTAGAACCTGCATTAAAAGAGAAGTCGATTTTACACATCAAAGTCTGTGTAATGGTGTTTGGGACTAATGTGGGTCAGCGTTGGTTGGGGCTAAAGCTGGAGAGAAAGAACTAAGCTTAACAGACCTCTGTAGCCCGCTCCTGTTGCTTAAGGCTAGTGGCTTGAGGCTTCATTAGCCACTAGGGCCTACTAGCATAACACCAAAATCGGTACAGTTGTGTGAATCAAGTGGTGTTGTATTGTAGGTAAGGAGGGGACCAGGTTTTGACATGGAAGAAGAATGTGAATATAAAAAATATTTGCTATGGTCACAATACCAGCATCAAAAGCTATAAACAGCTAATCATGGCTAGCTACATTGTTGCACACCACAGCCAACCATATATCATTGGTTAATGCTTCACCGTGTCCTTGTAGAGCTGAAAAACGTTAAGGCCAGGTCAACTTTGATTTGTAACGTGTCACGCTTGCCAGACAGGGACAAGTGTCGAGCATCAGTTTGTAGCTTCATGTGACCGGCTTCCATTGAAAATTACTTGCAGTCTGTTGCTTTATTGCTCGCAGTGTGAACACAGTATTACTCTCTGGTTCAGTAAATGTTGCCAGGAGCAGGTGCTTTTATGTTCCATATTACCGGTGTGTTACGTTTGGTGTTGACTTTGTATCTGTCTGTTTTTCCGATTTTTTTCTGACCCCTTGTGGGCAAAAAAAAACACAGCTTTAAAAAAAAGTGCAAACCTCTGGATGATGAGGATGTGGTAAAACAAAGCAGGATTTCAGGCTGAAAAACAGCTGAAAAACGTTGAAATAAAGATCAGTAACAGGTGCAAGTAATGATGGGAACATTCATGGCAAGCAGATTCGCAGGAAGAGACATTTTCGCAAGAAAATAAAAACTATCTTCTCTTTACAGGATATTTCCTGTTGGCTCACTCCCGGCTGAGCCCACACTCTGGTTACGTTAGCCGCCTGGTCGGTCCAACTCTGCCTGGGAACATGAAGTACTGCCTGAGATTCTACTTCTCCCTGAGGGGTGAGCACCCAAGAACTCTCCAGATGAAGGATATTTGCTCAGACTCATTTTATTCCTACGCGTTGGTGTTTGAGTGTGCTGTAATTTATTTTACTGACTCACCAACCCAAAATAACTTTGGCAACTGCAGGTTTCAACCAAACAGACCAGGCTCTCGCTGTGTATCTGCAGCAGCAGCAGAGCAGCAGACAGGAGAAGATTTGGACTCAGGGGGAGAAGTCCAGAGGAATCTGGATGGCGACAGACGTCACTTTCCAGACAACACAGCCTGCCAAGGTCAGAGAGGAAGTGGAAATATCACAACAGTCACAATAACAGTGGAAAGTGAGTGAGAGAAGGAAAGAGGGAAGGAAAGATCAAATAAAAGGGTGAGGAAAGGGAATGAGGGAAGGAGAGAAAGAGGGTGTGAGCCAAAAAATGAATTAAGGACTAGAGGAAGGAACAAATCAACAAACAGAGTGTGTAAATGAATGAATGAAGAAAGAGGGACATGGAGGGAGGAACAATAGGAACAAATGAACAAATAAACACATTAAAACAGGAAAGAAGGAAGGAAAATGTACAAAATAGAAAAAAGAGATGAACGGAGGACAAGAGGCACCAGAGGAATAATTAGACATACACACAAGAGTCATAGGGACTCATCATCTGGGAATCATCTATGTCTAAACAAGATGTCATGGCAATCCATCCAAACACTGGACCAATTGACACTACAGCTATTTAAACAAACAAATAAAAACTCGAGGGACAAAATTAGAAGAAAAGGGGAAAAAAACACCAGGAAAAGTAAGGAGCTGAAAAAAAAAAATAGTGTAATAAAAAGCTCCATTTCTGCTCTGGTGTTTGAGCCTTGAGTTTGTATTTACTTAACTGCCATTAGAGGACACTGTGTCATCATCACGTGCATGATTTATGTGCATGATGAGAATTACCGCTAATTCATGGAGATGCCAAAATGCTCAAAGGCTTTCTCCTCGCTGGCCTTTTGTTCCTCACTGCACATATTGAACCGTTTTAAAACACTCAGGATGTGATTGATGAGTTCTTTTCTCCCTCATGAGGGATTTCTCACACACAGAGCACTAGCAACAACAACAAAGTGTCTGTGGTTTTTGGTTCTGTTCAGAGATAATGGTCTCACAGTGAGCCATGGTTGCGATTCTTCTAGGATGGTGAAGATGGTGAAGATGATGAAGACGCCACTGCTCACTGTTTACCTTTGCTGTTCAGGTGGTTTTTGTCAGCACCTGCAGGAGCTTCTGGGACTGCGGCTCCGTGGCCTTGGACGACATCAGTGTGAGCCTCGGAGACTGTGAGCTGACAGGTACAACAGGTACAAACTAAAAAATGTTCTGTATCTCTTGTAATAGCCTAATCTCAGTACACACATGTTGTCATTGCGTCATTTGCCCTTATTCCGAAAAAAGACAATATTCACACTTGAAATAGAAAATTCCCCAAATATTGCTGTTTACATGAAGCTGTGCAAAATCTGATTTTTTCAAAGTTTTCCACCAGCCTCCGTCTTTCATTCCTTTAACCACCGTCTTTAAAAATTCTGCATTGCAATATTTGCGCATATCCAAAAAACCTTGATGTCTTTCATAAGTTTAAAATGACATGTTTCTCCTTCACCAAAATGTTATAAAAACTCCAACTGAGACACATCCTGAATGTGCTGTATACACGTCCAGAGAATGCTCCTTAAACCTGAATAATACCACAATTTCCCATACGATGTAAACAGAATATGCTTCATCCTGAGAAAGGCCTTATTCGGAATATCCAAACAGAATATGCTGTTGACAGGACGTGTATCAAATTGGGAATATTGTCATATTCCTAACAATTGCAAACACGCTGCTCAAGACGGCAGCGGGTGGAGGAGTCAGAACTTCTGACTCAGAAGGGCCCGAAAAGTAAAGGGTACCACCTTACAAAAGAAAATGTACAACAAAGTAATCCAGGGCCAATCCAAACCTCATTGTGGCCCTAAAAGGGATTGAAGGACGATTTTTTTTAATCACTGTTTTGTGCATAACAAACAAACTCCAAATTGTTTGGGGCCCCTGGTGTCTGCAGGGCTGGCAAAGTGACTGAAATATCAGTTTCATGTGATGTCATGTCAGTCCAGAGAGATGCAGTCAGTTGATGGTTGTGTTTCGGCATTGACTGTCACATAAAGTGTTATAATAATAATATACATCAGACTTATGCAGCGCTTTTCAAAGTACTCTGAGGCTTTACAACTGTAGGTCACATACTGTATGTGTTAGCTAACATGTGTCTTTCATTTTCCCGTTGCAGGCTTGTTGTCGTCCTCTCTGCCAGGACACTGTGACTTTGAAGCGGGCCTGTGCGGCTACACTCAGGTCAAGCAGAGCGATGGTGCTGACTGGGAGTGGAGGAGAGGACCCACCCCGACCTCGTACACCGGGCCAAGAGGAGACCACACCACGGGACTCGGTGAGGGCCCCCTGCTTCAAGTGTTCTTCCAAGTTCACGCTTATAATGCACACAGTTTTCAGGCTCAGAAAGAGGTAGAAAAAGTTAAATTTTTCTTCTGTAGCACAAAAAAACCCCACAGACTTCCACAGCTGTAATCTGTAACCCCTTGACTTTTATGACGACAGGATACTACCTGCACATGGAGGCGTCGCCCATGCTGCCCGGTCAGAGTGTCCGGCTGCTGTCCCGACCTCTGAGAGGCTCCAGGGGGCCCCAGTGTCTGCGTTTCTACTACAACATGTACGGCTCAGGCACGGGTCAGCTCAGTGTTCACCTCCACAAGGACGGGGAGGACACGTTGCTGTGGCAACTGAGTGGCGAGCAGAGCATTGCCTGGCTGAGGGCCACCGTGGAGTACCAGAGTGACAGCCAGCATCAGGCAAGAGTGCAACAAAACATCTCCTGAATGTTTAATATTTGAAGCCTTTAAAAAAAAAATATATATATATATATATATATATATATATATATATATATATATATATATATATATATATATATATGTGTGTGTGTTCATGTCAGACTTTACTTCAGTATTTCCATTTTATTCATACCTCTATTCCACCACAACTTAGAGGGACATCTTGTACTTTATAGTTCACTACATTTATCTGGCTATCTAGTTACTTTACAGATCAGGATTTTACAAAACCCTATGATAAGCTTTTAAAATACATTGCATTAAATATATACAGTATGTTTGTATTGTGCCATAAATAACATGTTTGTCAATTTAAAAGATAATTTTACAGGGCAAGAAAGTTGTAGTTTGTCGTACCAGCTAGTCTGTGTATTTTATGTGAAACCGCTGAGTGAGCTACATGTCTTGTCTCGCACAATATACTTCACCTAACCCACTAAAGCTAGCTAGCTAGGTAAATTAGCTATGTTATGTGTAGTGTAGTGATTCTTTTTATCAGTCAGGAAGAGGAAGAACGAGGAAGACCTGTTGCACACACACACACACACACACACACACACACACACACACACACACACACACACACACACACAGGCATCATAGCTTCAACTAGATGTCACTCACAGGACTAAGACTGTGTCTTAGTTTTGCGACAAACTGCGACTTTCTTGATTTGCACAATGATCTATTATTTATTGACAAACATCATATGTGTAATTAATTTAAACAATTCATTTTCAATTTAAACAGGACCAGTTCACTATCTTAATATTTTTTAATGAAATAAAATCCCTTAGACCATTAAGTGGTCAGAGACCGCGTGGGTCTCTGACTGGGGTGGCTTATCAGATTTCAGGGCCCAGGCCACCCCCCAGAAGCACCCCTGCTGTAGAGGGCTATGCTTGACTACATGCTTACACATTGATGCATCTAGATTAACAATCTAATAATGTAATATTTAATTAGATATCAGACACAAGGGCAATTTTTCTGCAGAATAATTACTTTTGGTAAAAGGGGAATTTGCTAATAATACATGTACTGTACTTTTATTAAAGCAGGAGTTTTTATGGCGTATGGCCATAAATATAACATTATTGTATTGGTACACATAGTTAAGGGTCTGAGTGCTTCTTCGACTGCTGCCTATCACTCACAGTAAGAGGATGATTGAGAAAATGGGTTTTCAGGGCCTTTAAGAAATTGTTTCACTCTGTGTCTCTGTTCCAGATTGTGTTCGAGGCGACCAGGGGTTCATCAGTAAGGAGTGACATCGCCATCGATGACATTATCTTGGAAGGCAGACCTTGCCCAGGTAAACAGTCTACAGTATTTAACACAGCTAAAGATCAAACATCCAAGAGAAACAGGCGCAGTGAATGATCTGATGTGTTTTGGATTCCCCTGCAGATATGATGATCAAGGCCACCGTAGAAACCTCCAATGAGATCGAGTAGAAGGAAAGAAGAAACCAGCTGCGTAGGATGCATGAACCCTGTTTTTTTTGCACATTACTGACTCATACCTTCTGCATGTCAATCTGAACATGTAGAATTGTGGGTAAAAGGAAACTTGTAGTAGTAGTTCTGTTTTCATGGAGCAACACATCAGTTGTGTCATAGTCGGCATTTCTCTCGGCATTGTAGAAACAGAGAGTGTGTTTAACTGTGTTCTTCTTCACATTTATATGCATTAGATTAATGCTCATTGCTCAAATAAAGCGAGAAGGTTATTCAACATTACTTTGGGATTTCTTTTCATTGGGAACAGCTGAATTTAACAGTTGATTTTACTGTGGGATGTTGGTACATTTCCAACATGTTCCTAGTAACAAATTACTAAAAGGACAATGACACTGAAGCAAACTTTGTGACAACGCTGCCTGTTGGTGGCCAATATCCATAAGCATATTAAAAAAATCTGTTAATGATAATATGGCCAGTATTAGGTTTTTTTTTCATGACAGTGCACAAATCCCCCACTGCCTCTACTTTGCTTCTGCAGAACCTTTGCATCCAGACCAGTACTTTAAATTACACTTCATGATTGAAGTGAAATTTGAGCTGTAAGCATGTTGTCTTTAAACATCGCTATAAACAAGTCATCAGCTCAAAATAATGTTTGCATGAATTCAATATGATGTGGATTACGGATGTCCAATAACGATTCAAACGGCTGGATTGGGTGTTAGTGACAATGGCACGATATATTCAGTTCTTTTTTTACTTTTTATCGCACATTATATACTGAAATTTTAATTCCTGGTTAAGTTTGGACCAATTTGTTGCTGCATTTTAAATGTTCACACTTGAATTGTAATTCCTTTTATTTTTGAAGATGTTTTACCAAATTGCTGGTCATGATTTATTATTTTAATAATATTTTTGTGGTATTTTAATTTTACAGTTAGGAAGGCTATGTTTACGTCAAGCCTGATGCAGTCTTATACATGAAAGACTGATCCCAGTCACTTTCACACAGTGAGGCATACAGTTTATTGATTAAACACTGGTTTTGGATTGGTACTCGCTATTTGCCGATATTCAAAGCCCAGGTATCGGTATCAGTACCGGGACCGAAAAAAGCTGGATTGGTGCACCCCAAATCTGGTCTAATATTTACTTTTAAAAATGACAAATAATAAAGTCAGTTAAATACTGAATGTTTTGAAGCAGAAAAAAAAATGCTACACACACAAACACAAAATGCAACTGACACAAAGATAAAAGCAATATATTTAGATTTATTTAAACCACATACATACATATACTGTACATTTCAATGGAAAAGAGGGTTGAATCAGTAAAGTTTAATTTGGTCCAACGGATGGTTGTTACATGATACACGTCCCGTCTTTCAGGTATTTCATGGACTCCATCTGTTGCGTCATTGCCAGAACTTCCTGAAATCCTGTGCTGAGTCCAGACATGTGCTGGAAGTACGCCTCCTTCTCTACCTGCACCGACAGATTATTCACCCCAGCGTCTTTCAAAATGGCCGTCACCTAAGAATCAGGGGAACCACACACGCACAGTCCAATTAGTATTGGTAATAACCCTGACTCAAAATTTCACTGCGATCTGCCCGAGGATTCATCCTCTCGGGATATAAATGACTTCTTTAATAACTGTCCAGTAATGGACACTGATCGTGGACCAAACTGTTGTGAAGTGGCATGATGAAGTTAAGCCCTCATATATGTTTGTACGGACCTGCTGTACGATCCTCTGCTCCACCACATCTGACATGATCTGGAGGTGGATGGTCCCTGCGATCATGTTGGCAGAATGTCTCCAGAAATGAGGGTCTCTGTACGACAACACTCCTTCGATCTTCTCGATCTGAAAAAACACCAGGAAAACCATTTAAACATCTGCTGATGGGGTAATAACATTTAAAGTGTTACCAAGACGAATGATAACGCTCAAGAACTTTCTTGAACCTTGATGAGAGCACTCCATTTCAACAGATCGATATTTGTTTCAGGAAAATGGGAAATTTATAGCATTTACTAGGGCCGGGTATTGGTTAAGAATTAACATTACTGGTACCCTTAAAGTGATACAGAATAGAGTACTTTAATTGATGCTTTCCCTCCACAAATTCATTCAATACCCATCATGTGAATGGAAGCCTTTCAGCACGTTGTACTACGAACTCAGTCAAATACACTGCGCTCGACTTCGCCACACAAACTGTATAGTTGTAGTTGTTGTGGTAGTAGGCCACAGACACACACATTGCATTAAATCAAAGAACCCTTGTGGTGATTGGTTGCAAGCAAAATTGGGATGTGGCGAGACACTCGAGATGATACACGACACGTGATGCACCTTACTGGTTTCATTAGAATAAGATGCAATGAGATTTTAACACTATTTTTAACCTTCAGTATTTTCTTTAGAGGTGGGGTTGAGTTTAACAAAGAGCTGTGCTGGTGCGGCAGTTGTAACGGCACTTAAAATCTCTAAAAAGGAGAAAGCCGTTTTAGAGTACATTTGTTTATTTCAATAACGAAATGTTGTGACTCTGTAATAAGCATCCAGACCATCAGAGTAGTTGTTACGTGACAGGCAACCATAGGACACGTGCCAGATTTTCTTTGGTCACGTAAGCGCAGTAGTTAAGAGTTCTTCTATACGCTGAATCTCTGCACTGAATAGAAAATATCCCAAAATCCTGGATTTGCACAAAAAAATCATTTGTCTCAGTGGAATATTTTCAACTCACAAAAATAAGTCAAATAGAAAAGAGATTTGCCTAAATGTTTGCAAACTCCCTAATTATACATACAGTTAGATGGGCAGACAAAAACACCATCCATTTAAGAAAACTGCGGCACATTGTCTTCATCATATGAAACTCCTCACCTTTTCCAGAGCACTGTTCAAGTCCTTCTCATTTTCTTGGGGAATGCGTAGAAGAAGAACCTCACAGGCATCCTTCAACAGAGGGATGACGCTGAGAAAAATGAGCGTGGCGATGAAGAGCGAGCAAATAGGGTCCGCAATCAACCAGCCGAACTGACGGATGAGGATGGTGGAGATGATCACGCCGACGCTGCCCAACGTGTCAGCCAGGACATGGAGAAAAACACCTGAAAGTAAAAAAACATGACAGGCTACAACTTCCTGTTCACAAAGTCCTTTTTATAGTGCATTACCAGAAACACGCACCTCTCATGTTTGCGTTCATGCCTCCTCCCCCGGAGCCATGGGAGTGCCCGTGCCCACCGTGCCCGTGGCTGCTGTGCCCGTGGCTGCTGTGCCCGTGGCTGCTGTGCCCGTGGCTGCCATGAGAGTGGCCATGACCTCCGTGGCTGTGCTCGCCATGGGAGTGGCCGTGGTGAGAGTTGCCATGGTCATTTGACGAGCAGCTTTTGCCGCCGTGGGCGTGAGCGTGAGCGTGACTGAAAGCGCAGATCCCCACCAGGTTGACCAGTAAGCCTCCGACAGACACCGGCTGCAGGAGACAAAAAAATGACACGTAGAGTTCAGAGTGACTGAAGTCTGACTAGTACTAAACATCATATAATAAAGAGATCTTCATGTGTAAAATTGGCAATTAGAGTACTCCTTAAAAAAAGAGAAGTGTGTAGGATTTAGGGGGATCTATTGGCAAAAATGGAATAATTCATTAGTGTATAATCACTTAAAACTTAGGTGATTATATATATTATATTTTCACATTTTCAAATTACTGAAGGCCACTGTAGTTTCTCCTGAATGTAGGTGGGAGGGAAGAGGTATTCCGTTGGTTACAGCCTGCAGCTGTTCTAAATTAAATCCTAAACACTGCTCGTTTAAATATATTTACTTTAATTCTATTTAACCAGGAAAAGTCTCTTATTAGATTAAAAATCTATTTTACAAGAGCGTCCTGGCCAAGACGGGCAGCATAGTCTCAGATACACACAAACGTAAGGTGGACACAAACCGTAAAAACAGTAAGCATTTCAAGGTCAGCTACAAAAATAAAAGCCTCAGGCAAAGCATCTACAGAGAAACGTTTCTGCCTACAGGTCATCCAACTTCCCCTTAAAAGTTTTCAATGAGAACAACTCATTTTGTTTCAAAGTTTTCTGTAACATGTTCCTGGCAGAGGGATCAGCAAATCTAAACACTTTCTTTCCCATTTCAGTTCTGCCTTTTGGGACGGACAGCAAGAATGAATCCTGAGAGCAAAGACCCAGCATTATTTCGGTTAATGTAGGACAAAAGGTAAGAAGGAGGATTTCCTTGTTAATGAGAATATGCAGGTGTCTACATATTGATAAGGAGGACCATCCAACCCGTTCATACGTTTCAATGCAAAGCTTTTACATTGAGAGTATTTTACATTGAGTATACATGTTGGGAAATGTAAATACCTGAGGAGGACTCTTTGCACATACTAATGATTTAATCAAAGAGTAGAAACATACTTAGGACATACGAGTACATAAGGCTTTTTACATTAAGTGGTAGATACAGTTTACTCACAGTCAGCATGTCTGTGTTTATATTAGGAGGGTCCAACACACGGGTGACTGACTCAACAAAGACAAAGAAAGCGATGACCATCAGGAACAGGCCGTTGATGAATCCAGAAAGTATTTCCACACGACCATACCTGCAAAAAAAGTCCATCCATTAAACACCCAGCTGAATTTGTAATGCTTGTAAGGTTTTCTAACATCTCCCGCCAAAGCCTTTCCACATCTTCTTTTTGGACTTTACCCATAGGAGAAGATCCTGGTAGCTTTCCAGCGAGTCATGAGGGCAGCAAACAAGCCGAGGACTAAAGCGGAGCAGTCAAACAGCATGTGGAAGCCGTCAGAGATCAGACCCAGACTGTTGGTCCAAACGCCATAAAACAGCTCCACAAAGGTGAAAGCCTGAAACATGCAGAGTATCAAAACTTAGATTTACTCAAAATAACTTCACAAACCAATTCCAAGTTTGAAAAATTAATTCATAAATATTTTCTCAAACCAAGTTGAAATTGAATTAATATTTAATAAGTATTAGATGTCCTGCACTTGGTGTTACTTTATATTTTATTTACAAAGCTCTTATTTTGAAATTAAAATCCATACATTTCCCTTGCAAAACAATGATTCATCCATGGCCGCCAATTGCTCCAGTAAATTATATCTCTGCTCTTTCACCTGACAGTCAGTTTTGTTTTTTTTCTCTCCTCCTGAGTCTGTACGTACCAGGTTGAGACACAGAAAGTAGAAGATCTGTCTGGAATCATATTCCTCCAGGATCTGTTTCAGAGAATCTTTGATGAACCGTGGGAGCGACTGCGATGTGTGCTGCAGGGCGTCCCCCATGAAGTTGTAAAGAGGGGTTCCTTCAGGCGAGTAACCCACCAAGGTGCCCTTCTGACCTTTCTTTGATGGAGATGAGAGAATACTGGAGGCTACGGAGAGAAGCGGAAGGTAAACAGACACGCATTTAACTTAAGAATATGGACAGGAAACACCAGCAACTTATTTATGCTTCTCATTGACAATGGTGAAATACAGAGGTACATAAACATCCAGAAATGCTTTGCCAGCGTTGTAGCATGAACGCCATAGAAGTGGGAGAGGATCAGAGATGAGGTTTACATGATAGAACTCTCATCCCTCTGACTCATGACAGCTGTTACTCACACATGATGAAGAAGACGGCGCTGACTAGCACTCCTCCAGAGAGCACATGCTCCGTGCTGACCTGCTGGGGCGGTTTGCTCATGGAGCGCAGCTGGTCCGTCAGTGGGTGAGTCCAGAAGTTGGCCAGCAACAGGGCACTGAGGAAAAGGGCGACGGCGCCATAACGAGCACACCTTGGCGTCTCCATCTTTGTGTTGCAGATGGCCTCGACGTAAAACTCCAGGATCATCACAGAGAGGATGATCATGCCGAACGGCAAGATGAGGGACGACCACGATTCTACTTTACTCTGGTTTTAGGACAGAGTGTAAAAACAGTCAAATGATCAAATGAGTGATATTGATGAAGACAAAAATTAAGAGCTGTTCTTCTGATCTACAGACAGTTTCAATGAATTCACAGTATGGAGACATGAGAAGATATATACTCAGAAATATCAGAACCAAACATCATGGAAACTTCATCATGGAACAGTAGATATTGTGTTGTGGATCATAGTGTTGGGCAGACCAACACAGAGAGCAGCATTAGCGTCCTTAGGTCTTGCTGTCCTAGAAGGGAAAAGTTAGTGAAGCGGCCGTTTCTGTGACTTATTATTGAGACAGCACCACTGGTTTGGTTGTTTTGTTGGAAAAAAAGAAGCTGAATTTAATTATCTAAAGACTGAAAACAGCTTACTGTGTTTCCTTTACTCCAGACCTTTGTAATGTCATACAGTTCTCCAAAAGACTAAAAACAGACTTGTGCATGTTAAAGGGGAACTTTGTTATTTTCCAACATGGAACTTATTTTCCCATGTTTTAGTGTCTTAGTGACTAATGGGGATAACAATGGGGCTGCAATATAACCCTAGAAGAAGAAGAATTCCTTAATTAGTCCCGCAACGGGGAAATTCGATTTTCACTCTATTATTGTTATTCCTGTTACACACACAGGCCCAAAATACACACACATGCTCAGACAGGACCTATATAGATGCAATTAATGGAGAGATGTCAGAGCGAGGGGGCTGCCAGTGACCGGCGCCACGAGCAGTTCGGGGTTCAGCGCCTTGGTCAACAGTACCTCGGCAGTGCCCAGGAGATGAACTGGCACCTCTCCAGCCACCAGTCCACACTCTATTCATGCCCTCCGGTTCCCAGCAAAGTCACCTATGGACTGAGCTAATGCCGCCCCCAAACAGGGCCATTCTGAAAATGTGCTTGTGTTTTTGCCACGGACAGGCTCAGATTGTTATTATAAGTGTCTGACTACATTATGGAAAGGACTCCACAGAGCAGTAAAACCCTTTTCTTTACCTTTTGTTGATCCGGTCTGTTTGTTATTGTGTCTCGCTCGCGCAGTCTTTTACTGAAATCGTGAGAGGTGACTTGACTCGTCCACATAAAATCAGCTGATAATTCAGCCATGACATTAAAAATCTTTTAGGTAACACCAAGCTACGCTTTCTGTACTCCAAAACAATAAACTCTTCCCAGCACTCCTCTCTCCAACTCTCACTCACGGTTTCCTCTGCTGTCTTATGCTAACAAGTCACCTCTCATCATATTTCAGAAAGGGACTTCTCATTGTGCAAGACTTGGTTAGACACAATAACAAACAGACCAGATCAGGCGAAATGTACAGAAAAAGGTTTTATTTCTCTGTAGGTTACTTTCAATAATGTAGTAGACACTTATAATGACTATCTGAGCCTGTGTCAGTGGTGAAAACAGGCTCTTTTAATTGATGTACATTGATGGTGCTTAATTGTCTCTAAGGAAAACATTGCAGCCTGTTTTGCTGCTGTGGGCTGCAGGGCTCTCACTCAATACTGAATCAATATCAAATCATTATTGTCCCCCATTAGTCACTCAAGAGCATGGGACGATAGGGACCAGGTTGAAAGGTACTGAAGTTCCTCTTTAAAGTGCAATTCCGGCGCAAAATCCTCCCATGGTCTTTTTTGGAACTTACACAAATCAAATAAGCCATTGAGACAGTTTTTTTTCGTGTAACAACTATTAACAGAGAAATTTGGCAGTCGCTAACAGCCGGACGTGGCTAACACTGAGTAGCTCGGGGCAGTACGGTGAAGGCAATAAAATCTATTTTTTAACCACTAATACTGCTCAAATAACAGCAAACCTCTGCAGTAGCATGAGAAGAACCCCTACACAGTTTTTAAAACACTCTTTTAATAAACTCTGGGTTCACCAACTATGTTGCAGTTAGCCAATGCAGAGGTTTAATGTTATTTTGAGCAGTATTAGTGGTTACAAGGCTGCTTTAATGCATTCACTTTAAGGCCCTGAGCTAATCAGAGTTAGCCACATCCGTCTGTTAGCGACTCTCCCAGATTTCTCCATTAATAGTTCAAACGTGAAAAAACTGTCTGGGTGGCTTATTTGACGTATGTTAGTGCCGAAAAAGACGATGGGATGATTTTGCGGCCGAATTACACTTTAAGATTTCTTATTTTGTCACATGTTCCGTGCACTTACTTCTGTGGTCATCGACAGCACTATGACCCAAGGCAGCAGAACCACAGCAGAAACAAGGTTGTCAAGGGCATAGAGGCGTTTGGCACCACCAATTTCCACTGAGAGTTTTCTGGAGGCCGTGTGGAAGCCCACCTTCAGGCAAAGGGAGGCCACGAGCAGCACAACACCTCCCTGATGGAAAGAACACGAAGATGGGGCAGGAATTAATTGCGAAAGCTAAACTAATAGTTTACTATTCTTTTGTAGGCCGCACTGAACAAAAATGTAATGTGTGATTACTTTGTGATCGGCAACCCCTAAAAATGCAATTGCAGTGTAGAGGAAATGAGTGAGCGCGCTGTCATGATGTCCCTCAGCTGGTTAGAGGACGAGTCAAGGCAAACAAAATACAAACAACACAGAGAAATATGATAACAGTATGAAAAAACACAAACAGATCAGGTCAAGAGCAGTGAAAACCGCTGTAACTGCTGCCCTTGAAGAGGAGGAAAGGATACGGTGCTCCGCCATCTTTGCCATGAGGTCGTCATTGTCAAAGAGGAGGAGGCAGATCACCGCGATGATGAAAAGAGCAGCGCCTCTGGTCTGCACAGATAAACCAACAGAAATTCAGATTACATACTTCTAAAACAGTGATATATTAATCTGAGGTGGTATACACAGTCCAACATAGTTGTTTCTCATAGCAACTAATCTCTGATGATAGGAATTCTGTTCTACTTGATAAAGAATTGAATGATAATTCTTGTTAAATACAACTCATACAGTCATACTTTGAGAGTTTTGGACATCATTCCTGTTAGCTACGATAATGTTGTTCTCACCAAAAGTATTACTGAGATCTGGGAACACACAGCAAGATCGCTAAGTCCGACAAGGCAGGAAACACTAACAATCAGACAATCAGACAGGCTGTCTGCGAGCCTATTGGCTGGTTCGTTAAAGCACTGTCACTGTGTTTCCAGATCACATCGATTCATTGGTGAGTACAAGGTTATTATTACTGACAGGAATGATGGCCAAAACATGTTGTACAAAATTTGAATTACCCTTTAAAAAGTGAGCAAGTTATCAACTGCATAAAACAGTTGCTGGGTGTAGTTTGATCCAAAAGCTTTCAGTAAAATTTGTCACAAAAAGTAAGTAAGTCTGTAAGTTTTTGTGAATAATCATGTCACAATAAGAAATTAAAACAGTCCCTGATGTTGGGATATATGTTATCTTTGGGGACAAACTGCATTCTTTCTAATGTCCCGCAGGAGGCAACTCCACTGGCTCTGAAAAGAAGTCGGATTGTATAAAAGTCAATGAGAAAATGACCCGACTTCTCAATTGACTTATTACCTTATTATTAAACATCTTCCTACATTGAACTTTGATCCTTCATCGGAGTTAATTGTAATGTTTGTCACTTAAAAATATATTGTTCAGCAATCAGTCTTTGTTAAAACTTGCTAACTAAGCTAACATTAGCCAGCGCTAGCTGCAACTTCAGGGAAACTGCTGATTTCTAACTGGCTCTATGTCTTTGCTGTACATGCAGATGAACAGTGTCAGCACCGAAAAGTCCCTGCTCACCAGTCCACTGAATGATGCGTATCAGACTGTTAAAAACCGCTCAGCGTTTAGCTTAGTGCAGCACAATTGAAACAATGGCAACTTATTTCTCTTTCCCAGCTCTGCCCTCTTCTCCAAATATGGTTGCTTGTGACTCCAAAATACCAAAATCTCGACGACCAAATGCCAAACTCCTGACTTTAGCAGTCCACAAACCAATGGATGACATCATGTCGATGCCCATTATATTTTAGGGTCTATGGCAAGCAAGCAGGTGCAAATATCAGCAAATGACACCAAAATATGTTTGAAAGTCTTTTTGGGTGAAGTGTTTCTTAAAATGAAACCACAACAGAGGTGACATAATAATATATCAATGAATAATGCAGTGTAAAAACATGTGGGATATCTTCTCATAAAAGACCTCTTACCTTGGACGGCCCCCCTCCAGAGCTCGTGAACAGGACACCAAGGAGAGCAAGGACCACCACATCACTGTGCTCAAAAAGCAACAATGTCCTGGAAAAGACACAAGACAGTTTTTAGTCGCACCCAGAACACAAGACAGTCTGCATGAGCGCACACAGACTGAAATACACACGGCTAAAACTGCACAAATGTGCTCACATAAATTCACCCTGCATGATTGCTTTAACTGCTATAAAAAAACACTCTAACACACATTTACACACAAACACAACACATATTTTACCTCAGAGGGCCACAGAGGGTTAGACCGAAGAAGCCCAGGAGGGATATGACACAGCTGAAAACAGCATGCTTTAGTAACTTTATCCACTACAAAGGAAACAGATTTCAAAAGAAAATAGATGAATGGTTATGGCAAGTGTACACTGTGGCTTAACAGAGGCATCGATAAAATACCTTTAATAGAAAAACACTTTTTAGACAACAGAACAACATCCATGGGTAAAGATCCAAACATTTACAGTGTGTGTCCCATCTGTTATGTCAATTGAGATAGACATTTTTTTTTACTAAAATGAAAGAAGATCTGGATCAGCACAAACAGAAGAGGAAGAAATCCAACAAACCTGTCTTTTTGATATGACTTTGCCGGAGGAGAAAGGCTTTTGAAAGAAAAGCAGAATAACAGCACTCCTGAGAAAGGAGAAGGGTCCCCGTCAGCATGTTGTCATCATCCATAAATACAAAAACACTTAGGACATTACAAGTGCAAGTTCGAGAAAATGGATGAAATGAAACCTAATAAAGTAATAAGCGTAGGAGCACTACTTACCCTAATTTTAGTATGAAGATGAACTGGACAATGTGAACCACTTTTAGGATATCGTAAGATTCAAAGATCCCAAGAGCCTTGAGGACTTTTGTGATGACCAGTAAAACTATGTATCTGGTTAACCTGAGGAGGAAAAGGACAAAGACCCATTGACCTTTTACACTTTATTACATATATTACAACCAGCCAATTAACTGGTTAGTGTACAGATAAGCAAGTGTTTACAATTTCAACAAACAATTGATTTAAGATATTTATCAAGCCAAATGTCAAAACCCCCTGTTAGTTCTTCTCAAATGTAAGGATTTGTCTCTTTTAAGCAAATTTAATGTATTTGGAGTAGTGACAGACCGATACATCGGCTGGCCGATATTATCAGCTGATATTTGCGGTTTTTAGGTATCAGCCGATGCAGGCTGCTGCGTGTTGCTGGAGACGCCTTTTTTAAGTTCAATAAATGTTCCTTATTTTAAACTGAGACTCTTAACATTTGTTATCATCATTGTGTCATTTTATGATGTAAATTGAGGGAGAAATCGGCTCAAGAAAACCGGCAGTCCGTATCGGTCAGTGGCTAAGAGTGATGAAAAAAAATCGGTAATGCCATCGGCCCTTAAAAATACATATCGGTCATCCCTAATTTGGAGTTCCGATACAACAAGTACCTAACAGAATCACGTCACCCTGGGGGCCGGGTAATAATGATGGGCATTTTCACCATTTGATATTTATAAGCTAAACCTATCAGTTGATGGTATACTAAGAACACTCATTACATACGAGTTTGAGCTGATGATCAAACTGTTACTTGGACTAGAGCTACAGGCTACAGTGATTTGATCAAAAGTGGAGAAAATACAGTACAATACCTGACATTAGTTGGATGACTTTAAAGTCACGTTAGCACCATAAACGTACCTAGAGTTGGGGACTTCGACCATGCCCAGCTGCCCCCCTGAGAGCACGTTGCTGCTGTATTTGTCTTCCATCCTCAGCCGAAGTTAAAGTCCAGCTGTAGTGATTATGTCCCCACTATCCTACACATCACTGTCACCTCGATAGTGAAAACAAACCGCTTTACTAATTCACCGGTGAATACTGTGACAGGGCTCCTTCTGCCTCGTAATCATCCTTCCGTTTAAACCGAACTGAATATTTAAAATAAAGTGTACACAGACTGTAAACACAAAGCCAGCTGGCAGCCTTCTCTGCCCGTTAGCCTGTTAGCTGCCTAGTTAGCCATCTGACACACCAGCTTAGTTAGATACAGAGTTCCTGTGTTCGGCGCGCCCTCTGTGAACAGTGTTTCTCAAACAAATACATGTGGTCGTCCAGTTAGAGCTGTATTGTCAACTATTTCTAGGTTGAGCTGGCCACAATACCGGCCAGAGCAGAGATAAAGGATCAAACATCCAAGCTGGAAAAAAGCCGCAGCACTTCCGGACACGGGGAGCAAGTCCACGTCACGTGCGTGGTGTCTTCGTGAACGTCGCTCATGCGCAGAACCTGCGCATATGACGACGGCGGTGGTGTGTATATTTACTGTTTTTACCTTACACTGTATAAATGAATCATTATAAAGTCTATTGTTTTTACTCACATCCTTTTTTCTCCACATTAAATAATAATTTGGAATAATGAGTACATTATTCCAAATCTATTGCCCAAACTTAGCAATGTTGTTATTTTTAAGCTGAGTTTGTTCTGCTTAATGATGCTGCTATAGGCCTAGTCTGCCGGAGGATAATACTTTCCCAGATACTCTGAGCTTCTCTCCTCTCTGTCTGTATCATTCATGTCTCATCAATGCATGTTACTAATTCACTTCTTCCCCGGAGTTGTTTGTGCTTTGTCGTCTCTCAGGTCTCTGCTGATCATGGTGGTGCCTGCTGCCGTGGTCCTGCCTGACGCTCACCTTAGCTGTGCTTGTTTCTACTATTCTGCTCTATTAATTGCCATAACATAGGCTGTAAGTCATATTCACATTACTATAGATATTATTATAGTTACTGGAAGTGTCTCTGTCTTTCTGTCTTTTTGTCTGTCTTTGTCTCTCTCTGTCCATCTGTCCGTCTTTTCTCTCTTTCTCTCTTCTTTTCTTCCTCCCCATCCGATGCAGACAGATGTCCGTCCTCCACAGATCTGGGTCTGTCTGACGTTCCTGCCTGTTGAAGGGAAGGTTTTCAATGCCACCATTCTCAATGGGGGAATTGTTGGGTCTATGTAAATCATAAATAAGTCATAGAGTGTGGTCTTTACCTACTCTGTAAAATGTCTCTGTAAACGCTAATTCCGTTGCTTTAGCTTCCATTGCTCAATGTATTTATTTTCTTATGGGGGGGTTAAAACCACGAAGAACCATTGTGAAAACCCAAGTCTTTACAACAAAACAACCAAAAAACAAGATGATGTTAGACAGTCCAAATATTGAGCTGCTAAGCCCTGATTCCGATTTAAAATTACTTAAAATATTGACTATATTATTTTGTGATTGAGTCAAAATTTCAAAATATTATCAAATATCAAAATTATGATTTACTATATCTCAATTTTTTACTTAATATTTCATAATTTAGACTCATAAAGTCAACATTTCAAATTACTTAGGAAGTCCAGACTTTATAATTCATTAAACAAAATATTCATAATTTTAACTTGGTAAACATACATACTTGCCCATCTCATCTCATCTCATCTTCAACCGCTTATCCGGGGTCGGGTCGCGGAGGGCAGCAGCTTTAGCAGGGGACCCCAAACTTCTCTTTCCTGGGCCACATTAACCAGCTCTAACTGGGGGATCCTGAGGCGTTCCCAGGCCAGTGTGGAGATATAATCTCTCCACCTAGTCCTGGGTCTTCCCCGAGGCCACCTCCCAGCTGGACATGCCTGGAACACCTCCATAGGGAGGCGCCCAGGGGGCATTCTTACTAGATGATCCTGAACCACCTCAACTGGCTCCTTTCAACGCAAAGGAGCAGCGGCTCTACTCCGAGTTCCTCACGGATGCTGAACTTCTCACCCTATCTCTAAGGGAGACTCCAGCCACCCTCCTGAGAAAACCCATGAGTATGTTCATTTTTTAGCATTTCCAGCGAGAGACACACACACACACACACACACACACACACACACACACACACACACACACACACACACACACACACACACACACACACACACACACACACACACACACACACACACACACACACACACACACACACTTTCTCTTTTCTTCTGGTCTACTCTCCTCTTTGTTTATCTTCACATATTTTTCAAACATATTCGTATATATATTTTTATATATATATATATTTAAAAATATGATATGATAAAGCATTAATCATATTGTGAAAAACAGCACAACATACAAGCGGAGAGAATTCATTATCAAAAGAATAGCACATGAAAAGCAAAAAGACCAAACAACAAACAGTAAAGAAATTAGATGTTTTTATTGCTGTGGGATTACACCAACTCAATAAAACAGATTGGTAATGTTATTTGTAATCATTTTAGAAAGATGTGAGGTTTCAGTGGCATCTGATGGACGGGCTGACCCCAGCAGTTACCTCAGGATTTCAGTGAGCTCCACACAGTCCAAGCAGGACGCTCTCATAATGTCCCTTAGTGTCCATCTGAGGAACAGAGACGAAGAAGTGTTCAGCTAATACCATGATACCTCAGTGTCTTTTGTTTCTGTACTGGACGAGTGAAAGACAGAACATAAAGGCAGCCATTCAAACTCAAATACTTCATCGGTATGTTTCATTTTTACCAGTATGTGCTCCTGTAGGCTGATGTCATACATGGCCCTGTATTCCTGCACGATCTTCTTCAGGTCGACCTCAGAGCGGCTCACCAGCACCCTGATCAGGGTGTCCTCACATGTGCCGTGCCCCTGTGGGAACGGAGCAAAGGCTTGATCACTGAACGGGTAGAAAGCACGAAGGTGGCTTCATTCTACAGGATAACAACTTCTACTACTACTGCAGTCAGTAGGGAATGTCTGTGGAGAAGTCACACACCTTCATAGCCAAGTGGAGCTTCTCAGCGAAGAAAGCCGGTCTGTTCCAGGAGCATTTCACTAAACGCCAAAGAGACACACAAATATTCCCACTGATAAAATGCTCATGTCTGACAGCTCACAGTGTTTCTTTGTGGCACATGTTGGAGACTAGAATAAGCATATACTGTAGTATAGTTGGGATTGGGTCCATCCAGCGTTCAGTGTCTGTTGTTTATTTGTGCATCGAAGGTTTTTCGCAAGGTTTAGTTCTGGTTCTTTACAGACGCCTTCCTTCCAGTGTTTTCTTTCTGGATACCACACGTTGCATGACTGAAACTGATCTGAAAGTTATTGTGTAAAATGTCGTGACAACCACTGGTCAGATTTCTGTTCAATCCATTGTCGAAATTCAGGGCATTTTTGGTGGATTTTAGTGACCCCAATTTTTCACTTGTACACAAGAAGCGTAATGAGCAGGCTTCCGTAAAATGTACTTGCTCACAACAAATGTTACATTTTTGGCCCAGAATCCATTAATCCATTACTAAATGTGCAACAATTTACATTAAAGACTGGGGGGGGGGGGCTTCCTTTGTTACTATTTATTAAGAGGTATACACTAAAAAGCAACTAATCTGCTTCATCACCACTGTTTGTGTGCTTTGATCATATTTGACAGGGGCCAGGCAGCATAAGCAAACAGCCTAAGACCGTTATACAGTATGAAGGCTGCCATCTCTCACACAATGACCGTGAGAGCCACACAACTGAATCTTTTCACAAGCTCTCATGCCACACCATTTACTCATGCAGAGAAAAATTAATTTAGCACTGTTATCAGGAACCTGCAACAAGCTCAACTGCTGCTGACTTGGTCTCAACACACAGTACAGGCTGATTACCAATTACTGTGTGGTGTTTTTATTGGTATGTGTCAAATGTCCATCCTGTCTGTCTTCAGAATCAGCAGCTCAGAATGCTTTCTAAGCACAGTTTGATATTATCTTTCTACTTCCACAATGTAATGGTTAGATACTGCTCCGCTGGCTCTATTTTCATTAACCCAATGGCACAACCAGATTGTAATGAAGTGTGTTGGGTGTGTGATACTTTTGGTCATTTCAATGTGGCAGTTGCCTGCTGGCATGCGAAGACAACTGTGTAGAATAATTATTCAAAATGACACATTTGATGTGCATATAAGCACGGGTATGGGGATGGGGGGTTGTTCTGTGGGTATTTTTCTAGAGTCTGATGCTTGTTGGTACAAAAAATCTAATCTATACAAAATAAAACACAAAAGCAGATCTACTATGAGTAATTGTGGCTTGAGTTAACAGTGTGCAACATCATTCCAGTTAAAGACTGCAGCTGGACCAGATACACGCTGCCTTTAGATGGCTGCACTCAAACACTTCACAGACTTCCCCGATACCGACTCTCACTCCAAACTAAACTGAAAAGTTGGTTAGCCCTGGTTGTATATCAAAACCAGTGAGAAAAGCAGCGACAAAGAAAAACTCAAATCTCTCGTGCAAAATAACCAAGTTCATATGGACCCCGTTGCTCACAAGTGATTGTTCCACGTGCACTGAAAAGCTCCAATCCTAACAAGAGAACTCCTTATTCATGAAACGTGAATCCAGATCTGATCAAATCATGAAAGAGATGAGGAAACCTCCTTACCAATGTCAATGAGACAGTCTTCAATGTCTCCCTTCAGCTCCATGTCCAGGGCTTTAGGTAATGTGACGTCACTGACGTCAGCGTAGTGCTGGAATGCTAACAAGTAAACAAACAAACAGGTATTTATGGTTAATGGCACTTTTGTCAGACAGAACACAGATGTGTCTCCAGAACGGTCTTGTAGTAAAGGCATGAGATCATTGCATTAACTCCAAACATGTTTGGAATTTAAAAAACAGCCTTTGAAAGGATCTTTAGACATAAACTGCCACAATTCATACACTAAAACACTGAGCTACTACAAAAGACGGATAACAACAATTTTGCCGTTAGAAGGTTGGTGTTGTTCACAACCAGTCTGTCTACATTGGAACTAGACATGAAGCATCAACTGGAGCTTTTTTTTTTATGTGTCCTTCAACAGAAACTATTTTTGCTTTATTAAACTTGTCGTGTAAAATCTGTAGCACAAAAACACGGAGCATTAGCATGTTGAAAGAGTATGTGTGCTCAAATAAACCTTCACTTAATACATAAGTCTAAATAAATCTGGAAAAAAAACTCAGTGTTCAACTGTTTTTTATTTTTGAGTGAACCTTGGACTTCATGGATAACAAAGATACAGTTTAATTAAAGATTATTTTCTCTGTATTGTTCCTACGTTGCTGGGTGTGTTCTACCTGCTACCTGAAAGAGTGTGGTTCCACCTGTTTTTCCAGGTGTGTGTGTGTGTGTGTGTGTGTGTGTGTGTGTGTGTGTGTGTGTGTGTGTGTGTGTGTGTGTGTGTGTGTGTGTGTGTGTGTGTGTGTGTGTGTGTGTGTGTGTGTGTGTGTGTGTGTGTGTGTGTGTGTGTGTGTTTGATTGAAATGAATGGGAAGTTTTGGCTGAACCAGCCTCTGGTGAGTGAAACAGCTGAAGCATTCACACATTTCAAGCACTCACTCTTGGAGAGCTGCGGCCCGCTCCTTGTGGTGAGAATGTCGATGAAGGCAGAAACATCAATTCCACTGGTATTCTCACCTGCCTCAAACAGAGTCTACGGGTACACAACAGTAACATGTCATTACCAGTTTGTTCTCGGCTTTTACATCAAAGAATAAGTCTGGTGATATTATATGTTGTTCTTATTGTCAACAAACTATCCCTGTGTGTGTATCCAAAGCTTGATGTAGCCCATTCCTTTGTGCCAAAGAGTGCTGCAGGTATATTTTTTGTCCAACCCGAAGTTAGCGCCGCCTTGCTTCTTCGACAAAAAGTCAATGGGATTTTTCTATTAGATTTTGGATTATGCAGAAAATAAGCTCTGTGGCAAACTTTACAAAGTTCATGATACTTACACATTTTGTTCAGCAGGATAATCTGCACAAATGAACATCAAATTGAACACACGATCTTTGAAGGGTAAATGCAATCCGCGGTCGATGCAGGACTGCATCACCATCACTAGCTTTCAACTGATTTTGCACGTAAGTTTTGATGATGTAGTCTCCTGAAGCAACTCGTTAGCCTTTTTAAAGACACGTAAAAGCTTGGAAATTCACTAGTTGGGTATATTTACCTAGTATATTTTGTTTTGGAACAAAACGTGAACATTTCTTAAGCTTGTGTTAACCACAGACCTCTTTTTCCAGGCATTCAACTAAAATCCCGTTGACATAGAGACTCAGGAACTGGGTTTCAATCCTGCAGCAGTCTAGAAGGGATGGACATTTTATGTACTGTAGGCCTAATTTTCATATTTGAGTACTCAAAAAATAAACAAATATGCAAGAATAGCATCTAATATACGTTTTTGAGGCTTCATCCACACACTCTTGTCACAATGTAGGAAAGCACATTTCTATCGCCTAAAGTGACGACTTTGTTTGACTCCCTTTCTGTAACCAGTGTGAAGCAGGGGGGGAATTAGCAAGTTAGCAGGCTGCATAAGTCTGTATGCTCTGGACCTGCTGTCTGCGCTCCTCTGGGCAAAGTCTCAGTGGTGGGGAGACGCAGAGGGGCCACAAGATGTGCTAGCTAGCCAGCTAACTTGATAGCTTACCATTAGATGAATGGCCCCCGTCTGTAGCTAATGTTATGTGGCAAATTCATTCATGGTGAAAGGCCAGCGCTGCTGTCCTTGGTCGAAACAATCAATCTTAAAATAACTTTTGAGTGTGTTGAACGTTGTTGCAATGTTATAACATTACTGTAACATACACATTAACTTGGTGACTGGAATCAGCCACTTCATAAAATCGTAGTAAAATACTGAACAAAAAACAAAACAAAAAAGAAGCGAGTAGGCTACTAGATCTGTTAAATAAATACATCTAAATCAAGCACTAAAGCACTCATGTCAACACCTACTCTATAGAGTCCCATTGTTGTCCCATAACTATTAAAAACATACAGTGAGCCACACTGTTGCACTGGGTGACACCATCCTGTTGCTGAACTCACTGGAGCCCCAAATGTGTATTAATCCACCACTGAACATAGTCCCCAACAAATGCATTGTTTACCCCTGTTTGAGTAACGTTTGAGATCATTAAGCATTTTGTTTAAATGAAACTGTACATGTGATCCAAGTTTAATATATGTTTTAGTTCATTAGGAATGATAGGCTCGGGCCTCTCTCAGTAGGTTGTTCAGAAAGTCGTTTTGGTTTTCATGATATTCATTGACAGTAAGATGAATTTTGAATAACGCCAGCATGATCATTTAAAAGTAGATTTTCCTGATTTTACCTCTGCGTCCCTTTGGGCCAGAGCATTGTCAATTTCCATGCTCTCATCTTTGTTTGCTTTCAACATGGCCAGAAGGGCTGTGGTGAAGTCACCGCTAGTTTCATCCTTAATGACGTCCTCCAGCTCCGTTTCGTATTCTGAGGGACACAGGTGACAAACACACACAGGATAACAGAACAGAGTGAATTAAGGGTTATAGCTGTTGTTCAGAGGCTTACCGCCCTCATGACTGGGTGATTACAGTGCTGCACTGTCTAGGAATTCAGTGTTATTGTTCTACTGCTGTGTGTGCTGGAGTCACTTAAGAGTGTAAGGGAAATACCTAAGATGCTACGCAAAATGTGAGAAACCTTTCAGGAGCTCAGATCCCAGCATGTTAACAGAATAACAGTGTCACTGCTCTGAATGGGGCCAAACCTTCTTTGAAGACCCTCTTAATCTCTCGAATCTCTTGGTTTGATCTTGTTGCCAGAATCTCCACAAGGGTGTGCTCATCTGTACCCCAACCCTGTTAAAACATTAAAAAAAGGGTAACATTTCTTTTTATAGGACTCTTTAAACATAATAACAAGTGTTATATAAGCATTAAAAATATTTGTGATAGAACTGGTATCTTCGGGGTAGGGGCACTCAAACAAGTAGAGCCAGATACAGTTACAAGTTTTATTAAACATACTTCCAGCATTGCTTTATGTGAAGTGTCCCTTTAAAAGGTCCTCTGAGATAGATTGTATTAATTGTATTTGTCATTATTTATCGTGATCATCCAGTATATTTGGCTATTGGTGATTTATGCATGGCTGCAGTGCAGCTGCTCCATAGATCAAACGACTGAGGCTGGGGAACAAAGCAGCTTCCAGGTGTATGTGTGTAACTGCTGCTGAACAAAATGCAGTTTCATGGATACATTTGGGGCTGGCAGTTAAAGGAGAAGCAAAAGTCTTAAAAAAGGTATGTGCAAGAAAGCTGTTAAACTAAAACTATTCTGATGAGTGACATTGGGCTATACATGTAATCTCCACGGCTATTTAGTACATGAACCTCTTGTATTTACCTTTGTGGCTTTCCTGAGCAGGTAGGCGTCGAAATGAGTAGGCGTCATGAGCAGAGCCAGAGAGACGTCCTCCAAATCTGACCTGAGAGCTGACTTCAGAGCTTTATCCAGACTCTGCAAGACACAGGGAGCAGCTGCATGAACCCATGAGGGTGCTCGTTAAAATTGTGGCATTTCAAAACGCATTAAGACTGCTGCAGAAATTCAAAACCATCGTGTGTTTAAGAACACCTGCACAGTGCCTTTTTTGATACTCTGTTGTGCCAAAGTGGGAAATGTTCAAATGCTAAACATAGTGGCTTTAACGCAAGAATAAATATATGTTATGCTGAACGATGGCCACAAGTATTAATCACAGGATTGTGTAATATTACATTTTACTTCATTAATTAAGATTCTCTTGAGTCGGTTGCTTCAAAGACATTATCATTATCAGGTGCCCTGACCAAGCATGGGTGGAACAGGACCACGAGCAACAAACATGCATTCATGTTTTCTGGAGAGGTGTGTTTACTTGCTGTTGTGATGAAGCTTTCTTTAAACCAGTGGACTGTTCAGCTATGATAATGGAACAGTAGCACATAGAAAGAGTCATGAAGTCTGACTGACTCAGTAATGTCAGTGACACAGAATTAGTTAAAGTTTGCCAAAAAACCGCAATGGATTGGCCAGGCGTCCATGCTTGGTCCTAGCCTCTGATCAATGGAGCTATCCTGGCCTTACCCACTCAAGGTCAGTGCCCAACCTCGACCATCTGCCAACCTCTCAGCTGCTACAAGGGTGGTCTTGCCAAGAAAAGCAGCAGGATTTAAAATAACGTGATGACCCTGACAAAGATTTTTTTTTTTCCTTCTTTGAAATGTTCTAAAAGTCTTGCTTTAAGTGGAAAAGAGCAACAATAATGTTTTGAAGAATAAAAACAGGTAAACAAGGAAAACCAGCGGGTCGAGGAGAGGATATGACTTTGAATGCAGCGGATCTGGGTTGTATGACTTGTTGCTGTCCCAACATTTGACCTCATTTGTGTTGCAAATCTGTAAAAGCTGAAAACACTTTACCCAGTGAGGTCAGAGGGGGAAATGAATGACTCACCTCCCCAGTGGATGCTTCATAAACTGCTTTGATCTTCTGCCTCTGCTCGTTGTTTCTCTTCACCAGGACAGCAACGATCACATCCTCGTCCACGTCTGTGAGGGACAAGTCTCTGGGTCAGAAATGTGTTGTCTTGAAAGATTTGTGTCTTATAAAAAAAAAACTTTCAAAATGTCTTTTAATGAGGTTTTTACCTCATTCAAAGAGGAACGTTTTGCAAAGTTATTAAACTTATTAAAAGTGTATACAGTCTGCAAAAACATTTACAAACAACCATACTGTGCAAGCAGGAGGTCATTTTTTAGCCAACATGAGAGCACACGTACCTTTATTTTCAATAGCGCTCTGAAGAGTGGAAGCATCCCTGCTGGCATTGAAGTTAGGGTACGGGGCGACTGTTCCATAATACTTAGGCTTCGGCTTACCCTTCACCTAGAGCAACAGCCACAAATACGGATGTTCTTATTCATTCCAGTTTCATCACGGGGCAGAGAGACAGGAAAGATGCAGAGAAAGATAAGGTGGCAACAAGTAGAGCTGCCACGGTCGACAGAGCTACAGACAGCTGTCAGTAAGTCATGGTTAATAATAAAATTCAAAGGAAATACACATACTCATGTTTAAGCACCTAGAAACTCCTGTTAAATGTTTAATTAAATTGCAAAACTGGAGGACAATCATATGTTAAAGTGAAGTGAAGTTAGCCAGCAACAGGTGTCTTCTCCTCATGATTAAGGTGTTCCTCTGTAATGTGATACTCACTGTGACCGTCTCATCATCAGGGTCTCTTTTACGAATGACATTCGCGAAGAATTTCTTGAAGAGGGACATCTTTATTTGGCTGTGAAGTTATAGGCAGAAACTAAGACTATCAATGGAAGGGGGGGGGGGGGGGGGGGGGACGAAAGAGAAATTATGAATTTAAAGTTGATTTAAATATTTATACATATTTGACATTGAAAAACAGAAACTCACCTGTGGTACTGCAGACGGTCTCCACACCCCAGTTTGAAGAGCAGGTATCAGTGGCAGTATTTAACTCACTCAGCAGTGACTCCACCCATCTCTGTGCAGGTGATTTTCCTACAGGTTTCATTTCACCTGCATAGCACCAGCCAATCCTCTGCCACCTCTGAAAGACAACATTCCTGCGAGGTGACAGCCAGAGGTTTGGGCGCTTCTGACAGGTTGGGTGACTCTTCTGTACAGGCTTGTATTGTAAATTTGTAAGTGCTTCACCCTTTAATCAAACACGTTATGACGGAGCAGTGACAACTTGGATAAAGGTGCCTGTAGTTTGCATTTTAGCAGCCGGTGAAGTAAACAATCTGCAACAGTGACCTGAGACTCCATATTGTTGTTTCTGTACAATTACATGACTGAACCTGAACCATTTTTCTCTGGAGCTGAGAAAAATGGTTCGTTTTTACACACCAACATCTGTTTACAGATTTGGGGAGCACTGTATTTGAAAACGGTTGCTACAAATTTTTGTGCCAGCTTGGCTGCACACAGAAGCAGGTAGTCTTCAGGGCTTTCTTCCAAAAAGAGTTTATTTGAACCTGTGAGGGCTCTCAATCTTTCAGCTCAGTGAAAGTGGTAAGTGAATCAACTCACTGCAGCCAGGTGTGTCTGTGTGTGTGTGTGAGTGTGTGTGGCACTGATTGGCGTTGAATAAGCCCAGGTGTGAGGAGGCTTCATACGTCTCCAGTGCTCTGTGCAGACTCATTATCTCAGCATCAGAGGTAGTGAGAGCTTCTCCCTGTGGCTTCTCAAGTTGTTGTTGTATCTATAAACACCAACTCAGAAATTTGCCTGTTTCCCAGTGTGTAACTTGGGGTGCTGGAGAGTTTGTTGGGACTCCAGCCTTTTGGGTTATCAAAGGTCTCCTAGAAAAGCCTTTGCCTTTTTATTTTGTGTTTTCTGGGTCTCCTGGACTAATTTGGTTTTGTGTCAGCTGTTTGGCAGCAGTGGTAGAGTCTATCTTCTTAGTGCTTTTTTCCCTTTTCCTATCTATTGCAATTTTGTGGTGATCCTAACTTTGAGACACCCAAGGTTCTGCACCTGCGACCCAAGTTATAACTTTAACCCTAAGATAATGCTAGCTAGCTGCTAACTTAAGTTATGATGCTTATTTAGTATTGACAGATTCCTTTGGTGACTCGGATGTAGCGTCTACCCTTTTCTCTGCTTGATGCCAGCAGCTCGAGGCTACATCTACACTAGCATAACAACCTGAATCTATGGTTTTGATACAACTAATTTCGAATTAATCCTCTTTTACTTTGGATTCTTTCAAAACTGATTTGGGGTAAAATGAAAGCCCTAGTTTCTACCGTCAGTTGCACTTGCAAAATCAATCTGCATTCCACTGCTAAATCAGATACTGCTACTTTTTAAGCATGCACTAAGTTCCATTAGCACGGAAGCCACCCTGCTCCTCGGTGTGTGGACGGGGCTGGCCTTTAAATCATGATGTCAGGCTTAGTGGATGATGACTGTTAGTCATTGGCGCTGGATCCCACCCTACCCGAATCTCCAACTGAGCTGTTGCTGGTCGAGTGGCACTGCGGGAAATGTAGATGCCTGGTACTGACAAGAAAGAAGAATGTGTGGAATAAAAAAATATATATCTCTTGTTCTGCTATGTCGATTTTGGTACTTTTTGATAATGCTAAATCAGTGAAGTACTCTTTTAAAGTGGCACGGACACAAACAAGAAATCCAACAAACAGCAGAAATGTTAGTAACTTTTTTCTTTTCAACAAATTCTTTTGTTTAACTTGTTCGATCTCTGAGTTTGTCCCTTATCTGTGGGGTTTCAAGCAAATAAATAAGCTGAAATAAATAAAAACTTTGCTTCAAAGAGGTCATTAAAATAATTATTTATTCAAAGTCAGAATAATACCATGAATTACAAAGTCAGTGTAATTGTAAGGGAAAACAAAAAGCCTGAGCACAGACATGAGCACACAATCACATGTTTCTGTGAAAAACATGACTCTCACCCACAAGACCGCAAATCATGTTCTGTGTGAAACCAAACGTTTGGGACTTATTTGCGTTGACTACTTAGGTACATAACTAAAGTTACGTAACACACATAATTATCTTAACACAAACCACAATTATTTCCTTAACCTAACAATGTAGATGAGTTTGAATTCACAACATTAACCACATGTTGCAAAGTGAGGTACATAGGGTGTTATAGTTCGATGCGTACAGTTACCCATTGCATTAAAAAGTGACGCCAAGGGGTCTTGACCAAGCGTCCATGATGAGTTAGAAATGGGAGCGGGTTGGTTTAATATACCTTTGTTTAAACAGCTGACTAAGGCCATGGTAATGTTAGTGTAATTAATTTTAGAACTTTACTAATGGCAACCAACAGATATCCCACATCGGTCCTAACTTGCAGTTCACCATGGTACCGTTAAGCAGGGCAGACACTTTACAGACAGTGGCTGTGGCTATGCCTGTAGTTCTGGCTGATACTGTTCTATGATATAAAACTGAACTAAGCCACATAGTCTGTACATTCCTGCTATATTTTTACATATCCATACATAGTAGAATTTCACAAAGTAATGCTTACTCTCTTTTAAACGTTGAACTTTTGATGTCAGTAAGGAAATATGAAGACCCAATGAGGGTCCTTGTGAGTGAAATGCCACACCCTCAACACCTTGTTTTTGTTCCTATTTATGTCTCCAGTTGTGAAATGAACAAAGATTGTCAGGGTGATGGACAAAGCCTGCAGGAATGTGATTTTCTCATGCTGTTATCTCGGAGGGGGCCCTCTCCCCCGGCCTCGGCCCGGTCCACCACCTGGCACTGGTCCAGGTCCTCTTGGCCCCGGCGGACGGCTCACCGGCCCTCGAGTGTTAGGGTTGGGCGAGGCCAGAGCCACATCTTTTTCCAGGTTAACACCTTTACCGGCTGACCCAGGCTTTGTCTTAGTTGGCTTTGCTTCAGGCTCCGATGTCTTTTCTGTTTAGACAGGGACAGTGATAAATCAACTAAATCTCTATACTTTCAGTAACATGTTAGTTTTAAATTCACAACCTTAATACCTTAATACAGCTCTTTTATTTATCACAAACATATGGATATCATATTAGTGTTTGATATCCAGAACGAATTGTAGTTTTATAGTATTGTAGGGGTGAAAATTTTGAGATACGCAGATACAATGCATCTCTGTTTCATTTTAACACTTTACAGTATTAAAATCTGCACATCTATTTATTTCATATATGTCTGTATAGGTCGACCGGCTGTCCAGGAGTTTACTGACCAGGCTCTGATGGAGCAGGGGGCATGAGGGACCGATTTGGTAGCAGGTCCTCCAGGTCTTTCATGACCTGGTTGGTGCTGTCTGTGTTGTTCCTCCGGTTCTTTTCTTCATCACGAGCCTGGAGAGAGAGAGAGAGAAAATAATTAGTAGGCAGAAAACCGTTAAAAATATGTCAGGAACATGCTTCAGGGATAAGATTGACAATATATTTTTCCTACTGTTAACAAATCCCATGAAAAGACCAAAACAAATCAATACTTTCGGACTTCCCTTCCCTGTCTGTGGCTTTCAGCCCAAAGACCATTGGTTGCTACTGAAAATGTAAATCTTTAAAAAACACTTTAAAAATATAAAGTTTGATTTTTATAAAGGCTCAGTAATTTCCTAAAACCGCTGGTCACTGTAGTTTTTATCAAATGTTACTCAGACAGAGTAAATAGTGCATATGTTAGGAAATATTTTCAGCCAAGCTTTGATACACATTCAGTTACAGCAGCAGGCTGGTGTATGGTAACCATTCTGTCTTAGCCTTTAGAATGCTAATGTTTGCTAATTAACACTGAACACAAAGTACAGCCGAGACCCATGGGAATGCCATTAGGTACGACTAACAATGCCATGCCTTGAGCTACGCAGCTAGTGTGGTTAAAAATAAGCTGAACAGCAAGCTGCACTTCTTTGTAATCAGAAGTATTTTGGTTAAATTATTCGCTCAGTTCAGTAGTCTGCAGTTCTGTACAGCACCCCACACTATGCATTATTTTTATCCCCATTCTCTACTTACCATCTGCATCTTCTTCTTCAGCTCCATGTTCGAGTTTTGATAGGCCTCAGACACTGAGTTTAGATAGTAGATGGCCAGTCTGTGAAGGACAAAGGATTTGTTGTGTTGTCAGACCACAAATAATTTGTGTAATCACACACAATGTGATGTGTAATGTGTGTGTGTGTGCGTGTGTGTGCGTGTGTGTGTGTGTGCGTGTGTGTGTGTGTGTGTGTGTGTGTGTGTGTGTGTGTGTGTGTGTGTGTGTGTGTGTGTGTGTGTGTGTGTGTGTGTGTGTGTGTGTGTGTGTGTGTGTGTGTGTGTGTGTGTGTGTGTGTGTGTGTGTGTGTGTGTGTGTGTGTGTTTACAAAGGTAAAATATAGTAGAGGAGCTTTTAATGTCTTTTTTTATTATAAGGCAGGCCAAGGTGCTATGTAAACTGAGAAAGTATCAATCCACAGAGAAATGTGCACAGCTTATATTTAACAACTGTTTCAGGACTTCTGTACAAGTTGTGATGTCACAACTTTACTATATAAACATAGAAACTAAGTACTAAAGTGGTGGTCCAGTCATTCCCCGGATGCAAAGACGGTGCAAAGACGACCAGAGCACAGACATGAAAGATCAAGAAACACTGATCCAATCAGAGCAGACAGGGCTTTTTCAGGAGGGGGTCTTAAAGAGACATGTGCTAAAATGATATAAGGTGAATACAGGTATATTCAGACAGACATTATGAGAAAAATAATTTGTTTGT
This sequence comes from Echiichthys vipera, assembly GCF_963691815.1. Classification (NCBI taxonomy): domain Eukaryota; kingdom Metazoa; phylum Chordata; class Actinopteri; order Perciformes; family Trachinidae; genus Echiichthys; species Echiichthys vipera. Next base: position 8,250,997 of record NC_139841.1, read on the forward strand.
TTGAACATTAGAGCATGTAAACATGTTTAAGCCTCCTCCACACTTACACCATGAGCAGTACAGCTGGTATGATGAGGCCTGGGTTGGCCGCATAGCTGAAAAGCGTCCCCATGAAGGCTGGCAGATCCAGGTCGATCGTCTCCATGATCACATCAAACATCTTTGGCTTTCCACTGCAAACATCAGCATGGTCAACATCCGTATGTGATTTATATATGTGAGTATTTGCTCATTTCTAACTATGCTCCTGTATCTCGTTATTTGTTATGTATAACTTTTTTCATATGTGCCGTTACCTGAAGGGTCCACAGTCAAATGAAGGCGGCAGGGTCATGATGGTGTAAACCACAGGTAACAGACTGAGGAAGAGGATGAGGAGCAACAGACCCATGTAGAAGTTGTTGGACTTGGAGGCCTTGAAGACTCTCTCGTGGGGGACGTTGGTGGCCATTACAGCCCAACACTGATAGTACATGGAGCTGAGGAGGCGCAGCACGTTGATGCCGACCAGCCCAGGAGCATAGAATGCACCCATCCTGAAGTACACCGGAACATGACAGCATGAAATGGGATAAAATGGTGTGTAACAAATAATTAAATATGAAATCTTTCTAGTTATGTTTAATTGATTTAAGTGTGAACAGACTTTATACTCTTTGTTTGTGGAAATAAGTTTGATATCAACACATTTCAGCTTAAAAGAAGTGGTAGTCAAGTTATTTTGACAAAACTAAAAAAAACTTAGAACAAGTAGAAGACAGACAACATCTATGAATTCTCAGCAATAGGGTTGGAATTCTTTTTGGGCTGATAATTACAGGACCACAATATATTTTCATCAGTGAGGGGCAACACACATTGGGCAAGGACACATATAACTGTCAGGTTACATCACTGTCCCAGTGTCTTTCCCTGAAAAGGCACATCTTGGCTACTGTACCCCGACTACTTCTTCTGTCTGTATGGTGCATCCAGTATTCACTAGTTTTATCAACTGTTGCACACCAAATGAGGTGTGTGTTGCACCTGATACACTTGATACACTTGAACTTGAACTAGTCCTTTAGCTATATTTGTCAAAATCAAAAATGTCTTCAAATAGTATCCAAAATTCTGAGACCGCCACCACCTCCTCCTCCTTCTCCTCCTACTCCTCCTTCTCCTTTGAAAAGTCTGGTAAATACTTTAGAAATAAATAATCATATCTACTGTGAAGTACATAATCCATTAGAATGTCCAATTAAGCTCTTTTAAAAATATTTTTAAAGACCTGAGATAATGGAATATAATGTAACATACATACAATCATATAACAGATGGGTACATGCTACAGCCATGCAAGTGGCTCTTGAGGCTGTACTCGGGAACAGCGGTGGTTCGAGTGAATGCTAACACATTTAATTTAACGTGTTAGCATGCTTACATTCACTGGTACTAATTAGCACTAAACACAAACTACAACTCAGGGTGAAATGAATGTAACAGATGTCATGGCAATCCAACCAATCATTGATATTATCTACTCAGTGATCCATGCAGCAACAATCGTGCATGTAAACACACACGTGCACACTCACACTCACATGTATAGAAAAATAGTTCGTACCAGATCATCCCTTGATTGAAGACCAATCCGAGTACATTACCACTGATGTCAAACTCTCCATATGACGGCTGAAATTCAAAAACAACACAGTGATTACTTATCATTTACTGAAAGCTTTAATTATGAAGTTTAACTCACAGTTTAAAGGTATTCAAAAATAACAGTTAAATACTGTACATAAGCCTATTTACCGGGGAATTCATCATTGATTGTGTAAAAAATAACAGACTGGGGAACATAGGACCCTTTCTGTGACAAGCGGTCATAAACAAAACGAGGAACATCAAAACTTTTTTTTAAAAAGGGTCCGATGTTCCCGGTCACATACACAGCAGGGAACATAGGACCCGGGGAATATAGGACCTGGGGAGCATAGGACCCGGGGAACATAGGTATGCTCTCATTTGGACACTGTTGTCTCACAATCCATTCAGATGACAATGCACACATAAATGGGGGGCGTTACTTATAGACGCATCCTAAGTTAACCATTGAAATGAAAATGTTTGAGCTTTCAGACTCACAAATCCAGCCTCTAGGTCCCAGCACCAGCAGTAGTTGAGGAAGCGAACAATGACAGCTCTGGCAAAGTCACCAATCAGGATGGTAAGGTAGGACACCTGGATGTCCGACACTGTCAGCTTCACAAATTCCTGGAACAATACAAATTCAGGAAAGTGAAATGGGGATAAAGTCTGTCATGTTTTCATCTCACACCATTTTCAGAAGCTTTTGATAGTGACTATAAGGTTGAGACATTTTTTCAAATCAAAACGGCAGACTCAAGATGTAAATGTGTGAAGTCGCTGAACCTCAATAAACTACAAATTTTAATCTTAAACAGGAATTTGAAGAATTAATAAGCATTAATTTACAAAAATCAACTTAGTGGTTGAAATCACAGAATTTTTTAGTTTCTTTGCATATAATCTTCAAAACATAGCAGCAGTGACACTTACTAATTAGATGACATCTATAATAATGTTATGATGTCAGTCATTTAGAAAAACTTGTGGCTTGTGTTTCTGTGTCATGTTAAAAAAACAGTAAACCCGTTTTTATTTTCATTACAATGCCGACAGCGGTCTCCCAGCAGGGTCCCCTGATGACATCAGCAGGGTTCATGGGGGGTGGGATGGCATCAGTGTCGTTGACCATACGCGTGTAGTTGGCGTAGTACTCCTTCAAGGCCCAGAGGCTGGCGTTCCTAATGGACCCCTCTTCTTCCAGCTACGAGGCACAAAGTAGTCAAACAGTCGGCAATGACACAAATTTCTATTCAGCATATGGAAAGATTTTATGAATGTCTGGTCGATCACCCATCAAAATCTAACACGATAATGGTTCCAGACCATAGACTGTATAAAAGAAGTGGACGTAGTCACCAAGAAGTCAGCCAATAGTTTGTTGTCTACGGTTTTGAGGCCTCAAGTTTGGCATTTTGGCCGTCGCTAACTTGTTTATTTGGAGCCCTGAAGTGACCATATTTGGATGAGAGGGAGGAGCTAAGTCATACAACGCGGTTGCTTGCACTAGCTTGGTTAGCAAGGCGCAAACAAACATTTTACATTTGAATTGAATTATTTTATTTTTGTACATCCAAAAGCTGAACAAGACATTTTCAGGAAGCCAAAGTGAACTGAAACCACGCTGTGAAAGGGTTAAAAGTTCTGCAACAATAACATGGACAACAACGTGGTAGCAACTTGCCAATCACAAGGTAACCGCGCCCCGAAGGATACCCTGCTCTCCTGTCTATTTTACTCTAAATGGGACCATAAGAAATTAACATCATGCCGTACTGAAGAAGACTTGAACCTAGCGATTGATGTCATAAACTTAGTCGGAAAATGTTTACCGAGGTAATAAATCAAGTGAGAGGTAGGGTAATTTTTGCATTGACTTTGATTCAATCAGACTTATTTTGCAACCAGTGGAGTCGCCCCCCCTGGACAGAAGAAAGAATGCAGCATTAAGACACTTCTGCATCGGCTTCAATTTTCAGAACTGGAGGTTTCTGCCTGTTCCAGACAGGGTCACGAAACAAAACAATGCAGTCTCTCTAAAACAAATATTAATATCATAAACATTCATGAGTTTACAAAATGGTTGAGATTTGTGACTGAGGGACTGTATGCTTGGTAATACTAATACTCTGATATTCCCCTCATAAGCAGAATCTGGAAACTGAAGTTCTGGAGAGACCCCTAGTGGCTTAAATGTTCATTACAACCAAAAAGTGGGGCTGCAAATGTTTAACCTGAGCTTGGCACATCAAAGTTCTTGGGATCATAGAAATCAGAAGAGTTTTAAAAATATGACATATTCTGCGTTGACATCAGGCCCGAGTTTGGTACCAGGTACCACTTTATTTTAGTGTTTCTTGTGTGTGAGGACTTGAGCTGATGGTGGCACTAAATGCAATGTCAGGGGGTCACCTAAATGAGGAAACTGTGTTTTTTGATACAAAACATCTTGCCAGCCGTAGGGCAAAAATAAGACACAGAATCCACAGAAGACCAATATTGTGCTAACAATGTCTGATGGGTTTTGGAAAAGTTATCAACATCAAAGTAGGAAAAGTGTCCAGCTGGTTTGGACTGGGAGAGTACACACACACACACACACACACACACACACACACACACACACACACACACACACACACACACACACACACACACACACACACACACACACACACACACACACACACACACACACACAGAGACACACACACACACACACACACACAGACACACACACACACACACACACACACAGACTGCTAATATACCTTGGTGTTGACCTCGTCAAACAGGGCGAACAGAAAGGTGTAGAGGTTTCCCAGGAAGAGGGCGAAGATGCGTCCGAGCTGCCACTTGAGGGCAATTCGAGGATGGTAGTCCTCCATCTCAGCGATGGTCTCGAACAGAGGAGGACACACCAGACCCAGCAAAGACATGATGATCTCCAACTGTCCAAAACATGATCAGGATCAGGATCAGGATCAGGATCATCTTCTCATTAATTAACTATTTAGTAACTAACACCCTTCCACCATCATCAGTCTCTACATATCTAGTAGAACTAGTAGTAATAGTAATATTGAGAAAGTTCGCTTGTTTTGCATTTTACTGTGTTACCTTTGTTCAATGTCCTATGAACTTGATTGAATTGGTAACAGGGATAATGGTAGTATTGGTGATTGTAGAAGCAGTGGTATTAGCAGTACATAAGCAGAGGCTAGGTGTGTTAGTGTCAGTATATTCAACATAATTATCACTATCTAGATCTAGACTATTTAGATAGTGAACATCATTACCTCGTTCTTCTCGTACCAGCTGAGGTCTGTCCTGTTGGCAAACTCTTGAGACCTCTTCACCACAAAGTAGATGAGGTATCCGCTGCCTCCGAGGCTGCAGGTGATCAGGAAGTTGGCCATGACTCTGAGGAACCTCCGCAGGTGGATGTTCTCATCCTTCTGGTTCTCCTGCTCATCCACGATGGACTCCTGTTCTTGTCAAAGCAGGATTTACATTCAGTAGAGCACTGAATCGATCATTGAGCGCATTAGCAGTGCAGCAGTGAGCTCAAATGGAACTACAGGTGTACTGAAATGAACAGTACATATGCATATGTTTCTTGTTAAATGGTTGCCATTGGTTACTTTAAAGCTGGTGGTGATGGAGGCGTATTTATTGTCAGCGGTCTCTGAGTTGCCTATGAGGTAATCCCAGCTGGTGAACATCTTCCAGGCAAATGTGAACTCTCCTTCGTCTCCGTCTCCACCACCGACATCAGCATTCTTGGCCATTCTGAAAAAACAACACAGCGGGCATGTAAGCAGACAAACCTGTACATTATCAAAATTAATATTGATATCACTAACCCACAAATTCACACTATTGTTTTATCTTTATGTCTTTAAGTTCCGTTATCCAAGAAAGAATGAAAAAGCACTTTATTAATCCCTCAATGGGGAAATTAAATGTTTGAATTTCTTATCCCTTTGTTTGTTTGAGTTACTGCTAACATCCTGCTTTGTTTTGTCTTTTTCATTTACTTTCCCATTATTTCCCAACTCAATTTATTCAAACGATCAAATCAAAACCGGAGCTGGAGGATTTGAAAATGAAAAGCAACCCTGAGCCGGTTGCTGCTGCAGACTCACGTGCGGATCACGACCATCAGGCTGTAGCCAAAGGTGCCGATCCCGACCATGAGGTAGGACAGAGGCAGCCTGAACTTCAGCAAGCCGATGGTCCTCTGGTTGTTGTAATATCCGTAGAACAGGACTGAATATTTGCAGTAGCCCTAAGAAAAGAAGAGGTGCTATTATCATCTCTCATCTTCTGTTAGTGTCTGTGTTGATTTGTGCTACATAGTTAAGCTATTAGGTGTGTTTTTATTACACGAGGAGCAGATTGGATAAGTGAAATCCTCTCTTTGACTGTTGTGTTTGACAGGTCATCAAAAATAATCAGGAGAACAGACTGAGTGAGCTGTGTGAGGAGAAATGTTCTGCTGTATTGTTCATACTGTAATAATCAAAGGATCAACAGAGTCTCATCAAAAGGATGAATTCTTCTGGTGTCCAGATGTTCAAAAAATGGAATTGTCTACACAACACCCGAGTGACATGAAAAATAAAAATTATAATCATAAAAAAATACATATAATAAAAATGTAAATAAATAAAATAAATAAATAAACATGACGTCACATGGAACATCACCTCATGAAAAAAAAGTTTTCAGATATTGTATAATACATTAAATCTTATGCAAAACAAATGTATGTTCCTGACAAATTACCTCAACAGGAGAGTTAACCTCTCCTCTCTTGTATGAAATCTGACTACATAAGTGATTGTGAACAGATTTTCTTTTTATTTGGACTCTTTATAGCAGCATTTCTATCAAACTCACGTTGAAGTCCATGAGGACAGAGTAGTCCTGAGCGGTGGCCTGCTCTGCTCTGGGCACAGTCTTCCTCGGTATGGACCCGTAGGGAAGGCCCATCAGAACCTGGAAAATAAGTAGTAGCATTTAATTGAATGAACTGAATATCACTCTCCAGATAAGCTTTCCTGCTGCCATCAGGGCCTCAAGGCTCTGGAACTGGCTGAGTCAGCGTCATCTTTTCAAGTACTTTTAGTGAGAGGCATGTCCTGATTTTATTGAATTTGTCTGCCATTTACTGGACTGTTATTATTTTTTATTTTGATTTAAAGTAATTTAAAAGTCATAATAAATAAGCCAATGTCTTTGAAATAATGTAAATAGATTTTATTCCAGCGTTTTAATTAAGAAACAGGATTAGAAAATTTCACCTCAGGGATGACTACCAGTCCAAAAGTGAAACCAAAAAGGACCAGGTTCATGCCGTACATCCAGCGCAGGAAGATAAAGTAAGATGCCACAGATGACCCAAAGTGACCTGAGGACATTGAAGAGGTATTTAAGCTGAGCATTTGTCCATAGGCGTCACTGTTCAGCTGGTAAACCCTGCTGTGTGCCTCAAACACGACTTACTCTCCACGTCTTTGATCTTCCTCTCCCAGGGAATACAGGCTGTTCTGAAGTTCTCAAAATCCCGTTGAAACTTGATCCATTTCTGGGATTTAAAAGAAACAATGAAAATTAGAGAAGGAAGACACACAAACAAGAAGGAGAAAAAAAGACAAAAAGTTGGATTTTTGTGCCTGACCTTTGTCATCATCACTTTGTAGGCGTACCACTTCCTGCCTTTTCCTTTGCCCAAAGCTCCTTCAAATTTATCCACAAATTCTTGAGCCTCCCTGTGAAGAAAGCATGACAAAAACCTGTCAGATCAAGGCCTAATAAATGAGCTTGATTGTTTTTTACCCCCACATTTATTTACTTCTAGAGCTTCGACAAATTTCTCATAAGTGATGACTGGTGTTTTGGGGGAAGTGCATATGTACAGTGTCAGATAAAAAGTTGTGTCAGATGTAAAAAGGAAAATGTGTATGATTTTATTAGTGTTCATGTCAAGGCTTGATTCAGTATATGGCTGTGATTCTTGGCTAAAGCCAGACAGGTGTAAGAGATTACTTCAGGTGTACGAGCCTCCGCTTCATCCTCCACGGCTTGTTCCTGATGTTGGCGATGAGTTTCTTCTTCTCTTCCACCTCCTCCATTAGCCGCGCCATCTCTCCCTCAGACATGGACTCCTCCTCCTCCTCAGACCCAGACTTGGAATCAGATGAACTGGAGGCCACAAGAGTGAAAGAGTGAGTTATGTTGAGGCAAACACAATTGTTCATATAACAACTGGACGCTCTGGGAGACTGTGCCTGAGCACAGAGGTGCTTTGAGCTAAATGCTAATGTCAATAAGCAGATGTTTAGCAGGTATAACATGTTAGTTTAGCGTGTTAGCATGCCAATATTTACTAATTAGCACTAAACACAAAATACAGTAGAGGCTGATCAGAATATCATGATAAATTAAAATGTAGAACTGATGGTGATGCTAGAGGAAAAGTCAGGAGATCAATAAAGTCATTAGGATTCATCCACTGAGGAAAAAAAAAATACTCCGGTTGATCAAAGTAGACATTACTTTAAGCCTGTGAATGTTCTCATTTGTCCAGGCCGTCATTATCCTCAAAGCAATTTCAGTCAAAAGCAACTGGACTTGGTTATTCGTCTAGACAAGAGAGACATTACTTTATTTTGAGGGGTCACATGCCAAAAGTCTTGGGAACCTTCGAGGAAGAAAGTACCTCATTACAAGCATTGTTTGTAGCATAACTGAGTTAGCCTAGCATAGCCTAATAGACTAATTAATTATTATTCACAAATGCCTATTACTCTCATTTTATTTATTTTTATTAGTCAATGGTGCAGGCCAAAAGGCCTCTGGACGCAGCCAGACGGACCTTCAACCAATCACAGCAACGAGATGTGACTTAAAACCAATCAAAGCAACGAGATGTGACTTAAAACCAATCACAGCATCGGGATGTGACTTAAAACCAATCACAGCAACGGGATGTGACTTAAAACCAATCACAGCATCGGGATGTGACTTTAAACCAATCACAGCAACGGGATGTGACTTTAAACCAATCACAGCAACTAAATGTGACTTAAAACCAATCACAGTAACTAAATGTGACTTAAAACCAATCACAGCAACGGGATGTGACTTAAAACCAATCACAGCAACTAAATGTGACTTATAACCAATCACAGCAGCTAAATGTGACTTAAAACCAATCACAGCAGCTAAATGTGACTTATAACCAATCACAGCAGCTAAATGTGACTTAAAACCAATCACAGCAACGGGATGTGACTTTAAACCAATCACAGCAACTAAATGTGACTTAAAACCAATCACAGTAACTAAATGTGACTTAAAACCAATCACAGCAACGGGATGTGACTTAAAACCAATCACAGCAACTAAATGTGACTTAAAACCAATCACAGTAACTAAATGTGACTTTAAACCAATCACAGCAACGGGATGTGACTTAAAACCAATCACAGCAACTAAATGTGACTTAAAACCAATCACAGCAACTAAATGTGACTTAAAGCCAATCACAGTAACTAAATGTGACTTTAAAACAATCACAGCAACTAAATGTGACTTTAAACCAATCACAGCAACTAAATGTGACTTAAAGCCAATCACAGTAACTAAATGTGACTTAAAGCCAATCACAGTAACTAAATGTGACTTAAAACCAATCACAGTAACTAAATGACACGGTCTGACACATGCAAGGTGGGGCGGAGCTTGGTCCATTTTGTAGCAGGAAAAAAATGGCGGCCAGGTCATAATCTTTCTCGAGTTCTTGAGTGTGTGGATATTCATGCTCCCCAGATGATAACCCTTCTTATTTTGGCATATCCAAGAGCTTTCTGCAAGCACCCCCCTCAGACCAAAGATTTCAACGTTGTACACTGAAAACTACTGGCCACATATCCATGGATTATGCTGGGGATATTCATGTTCCCCAGAGAAGGACTCCTAATTATTTGGTAACTCCCCCTGACCTTCCCATTTAGACAAAACACTCATGCACATTAATATCCAAATCTTTTAGGCAGATAAGCATGCGTTTTACTGAGCACTGCTATGGTTGACAGGATGAACCCGTTCCATTTTGAATGCTCCGTGAGCTTTACGGTAGTAAAGTTATCTTCACAAACAAGATATCTCATGGTCTAAGAACACAGATTGCAGTGAAATTTGCTGAGCACATTTATCCTTTCCAGAGGAGAACAAATGCAATCTAAAGCTTTTTCAAAAGTCTCCTGGCCAATAGTAATGCTTGGTTGTTATAAGTTGTTGACTTCTTATATTGGGAGTGTAATGAATGCTGCACCCTCCAGGGCTTGAGACTCACCTGGTATTGTTTTTGAAGTTATCAATATGGCTCAGCACCAGATCACAGCGCAAATGTATGTATATACTAGCAATTACATTGTCATTAAAGTATTTGGGTTTAAAGACCAGTGTTAAAATAACTGAGGTAGGTGACTTTTTACCTGTCGTCCTTCTTTTTCTTCTTCTTCTTGTCCTTGTCATTGTCCTTGTCTTTCCCCTTGTCCTTCCCTTTGGCATCCCCCTTTTTACCCTTAGTATCCTCCTCCTCCTTTCCTCCTTTCTTCCCCCCTCCCTTCTTTCCCTTCTTTCCCTTCCCCGCGTCACTGTCCTCCTCATCACTGTCCTGGGCTTTGCCTCCTTTCTTCTTATTGGCCGCTCCTTTACGCTTCTTCTTTGGAGCCTCATCCTCGCTCTCGTCCTCCTCATCGTCTCCACCCCGTTTCTTGGTGGGCTTCTTCTTGTTTGCTCCCCTGCGTCCTCTGGGAGCTTCATCTTCATCCTCCTCATCTTCATCCTCGCTTGCTGTTTTTTTCCCCCGGCCTCTTCCTTTTGCACCTCCTCTTCCAGCTCCCTGCCTCCTATTTGCTCTCTTCTTGGTGGCGCCGTCTATGTTAAGACCAGGTTATGACCAATATAAGACACAACAAATAACAGTTTGGTATTCTGGTCATTAGATTAGACAATAATTATTTTTAAATCAGAACCATGACACACTGTCCACTCACCATCGCTGTCACTCGCATCCGTGTCAATCTCTATTTCAACTGAGAAAAGACAAAAAAAAAAAACACAATCAAATTCTCAACCAGATCAACCGATCATCCGCTCATCCATCTACAACACTAATAAGTGTATTTCTGTTCCACGATTCAGTGCAAAAAAGGGCCATCTAAAAGTCATTTTCTCCACAGTGGTATTTTATATACTACTTTGATTAGCCACACTAGTGGCGTGGCTGTAGGGATGGTAATGTGAGTCGGTCAGTCAGTTTACCACTTTGGTCAACACTAAAATATATCCACAACTGTTGGATAGATTGTTATAAAAGACAGACATTCATGATCTCACCAGGATGAACAGTAAAAACTCTGCTGATCCTTTAACGTTTTAGCTAATGCTATCAAGTTAGCATCGGAATTAGTTCAGTATGGGGTCATCCCTATGTTCCCCTTTTGGGGAAAAAGGGTCCTATGTTCCCCAGTCCCATAAGCCTATGCCTTTACTGATATAATTCAGTATTTTGTTACAGTTAGGGTCCGGGTTAGGGGGTAGGGTTAGGGTCTACATAGGCCTATTTGCGGGGGAATTTGGCACTGATGGTGGAAAAAAAAGACTGGGGAACATAGGACCCTCTCAGTGACAAGCGGGGAACATAGGACCCTTTGAAGGGGAACATCGGACCCTTTGAAGGGGAACATAGTACCCTTTGAAGGGGAACATAGTACCCTTTGAAGGGGAACATAGTACCCTTTGAAGGGGAACATAGTACCCTTTGAAGGGAAACATAGTACCCTTTGAAGGGAAACATAGTACCCTTTGAAGGGGAACATTTTTCCAATGATTTTGCTAACTAATGACAGCAACATACTCACCTGCACTTGTGTGTTACACTAATTAACAGATGTTAAACCTGTTTTAAAATGTTAGCAATGTAATTTTCCCTTAATCTAATAGGGCTACGGAGCTGTTTTTCTATGATTGGGTCTCAGTTTTGTTTACCACACATGCAGGTGCATGCCCTAATTAAGTAGCCTTCCTGTAACATGCAGTTAGTATCATCTCCTGAGCAGTGCTCAAGTTTAGTTTCTGGGATCCAGCCCAACAGGGGTGGAGACAAGTGGGAACAAAAGCACAACCTGTGATAATAGCTACATGTTATGCTTCGTTAAGCTCCTGTTTGTGGAAAAGAACCACAACTCCACACCTCATTAAAGTCTAATGTTGTATTAAGTCTGTAAGTAGCAGTGGTGGAATGGAACTGAGTATATTTACAAGTACATATTGTAAGCTACTTTACTGAAGTGTTTATATCATTTTTTATATATACTTCTACTCTACCATCACGAACCCATCACTCATAATCCAGTCATATGATATACTTATATACACCACCATAATGCATAGTTTAGTTTTAGTTTTTTAGTTTAGATAGTTTATTTTGAATATGTGAAAAAACTAAATTATCATACATTAATGGGCAGACATAAAGAACAGGAAAAAAACCAGAGGGAAAAACAAATGTACAATAACAAAGTATAACAAAGTAAACTGAAGAAATATAAATCCTGTTTACAGAAAAGGACGAAAAGGAGTGGGAAGAAGGATAAACTTATTTTATTCCACCCCTTTAAAATAAATATTAAAGAAATAACACTTACTGAAATATTTTGCCTTCTATCTATATAGTAATAATAACAATAATAATACCTTCCATTTGTGCATAGTGAGTACTTTTACTTTTGGCATGTTAAGACGATTGTGAGGCTAATAAGAGTTTGGTTTGAATGCAGGATTTTTACCTGTAACTGAGTATTTGTACACTGTAGTTTTGCTACATAAGTCAAATGTCTGAGTACTTTTCCACCACTAGTTGGTAGTAAGCAGTTGTAAAGATAAATGACAAAAATAGAGAAATAATTACATTTTACAAAACAAATTATTCTCAAATTTGTGTCTGACACGAAAAACGTTGTTTTCTTCCGAGATGAACCGGGCTGCATCACACACGTTTATGAAACAAACAAATGCTCCACTCCTCTAACCTTCTACTCACCATCATCTAGAGCAGTATCTCTTTTTCTCGGCATGATGAAAATTCAAAAGTGTTTGTCCTCTGTTGCGTTCGCCCGGTCTACCCCCCAGCAGGTTGGCTCTCCTCTGCCCCGGCTCCCCGCCAGCACCCAACTCAGGTATCTGACAGTACCGTCACTATGACGACTGCTGCATGTGACCCGCTCTCAACAGGTGTTCTTGGATAGGTGCAGTAAATTCTGGACACCAAAGGTGATCCAATGTGGATTACCAAGCTGAAAGGTTATTCTATCTTACATGTATTGTATTGTTACGACATAGAGGTGGTGATCCACAGCGGTGGGTCACAGCATGGATCATATCAGACCCTTATTGACTCTTATTGAAGTAAAAACAGCATTTCATGTGGCTCTGTTTATGGCTTGACTATTGTGTCCTGCTTTCTTTTTCCTAAAAGGCCAAAGGAGCACATCACCTAAGAGCTAGAGACACTCTCACTCGTCTAGTCATTGGAAACCAACACACACACACACACACACACACACACACACACACACACACACACACACACACACACACACACACACACACACACACACACACACACACACACAAGAAGACCAGACGCCCTAAAGATTTAATGAAGGTTTAGGGTTCCATATTGCGAGGCTCAGTAGGCAAACAGTAAATACCCCAAGATGACCTTGCAGCTGCAGTATTTTCTTTATTTGATGTATTCAATAGAAACACAGCAGGTATAGAGTCATCCGACCTGCAGGAGAGACTGACAGCAGCTCCCTGTGCCTGCAGGGCCTGAAAGCGTATGGAGAAACACCTCAAAGCCCCATTAAATAATAGAGTGGAGCTCATTTTTCACATCCAAAACGATTCCATTACATGGTTATCGGTTCCCACAGGTAAGACTCGGATCATCACACCCTTTTAGACCTGTGCTTGTGTACAGGTTGGTGTGCTTGAGCTGACACATCACATCTGCTGCATTCCTGCCCCCCTATTCAGAGAATTTGAACACAGGGGGTTGGGAATATGACAGCATAATATACTTAAATAACGGTGCCTCGATCACTTTGTCTGTGTTATTGTGTGACTTTGTTGCTCTAAAGCAGGGCTGCCCAACCCTGCTCTTGGAGGGCCACTGCCCTGCATGTTTTAGGTTTCTCTCTGCACCAACACACCTGAATCTGATGATGTGCTCGTTATCAAGCAGCTGATGTGTGATACAGGTTTGAAAATCAACTCAAGTGTGTTAGAGATCGGAGAAACCTAAAACATGCAGGACAGTGGCCCTCCAGGAGCAGGATTGGGCAGCCCTGCTCTAAAGGGTTATGAACTACTAAAACTGACAAACTAGCAGACTGAGGCAGTGGTAGAGCAGCAACGCCCGTGTTCTGTGAGGTACAGGACTGTTTTTGTCAGTGCTGTCTGGTGGCTCTGAAGAGAGCAGAGAACAGCATCGGTCCCCTCCATGTAAACTTAAACAGGGCCGTCTGATGACAATGTAATGTGGTGAAAATGTTCCAAATATAGCCTTTACTTTAACTATTATTGATGGTGGCAGGAATACATTATGCTGCTGCCCCCATCCACTCAAGCTCATTGTTTGCTTCCGTGCTTCTCCTCTGACTGTGTACGACAGTAAGTTAGCGAGGTCATTTGTGGTCAATACAATTAAATTACAAACGTTAGGGAAGAAATCTATCCATGTGTCAAGACATTTCTTAATTTAGCATTTTTTAATTTTGTATTAACATACTATCATGAGAGTCTAAAACTGAAGCCATGGCAGTAAGCATTGACCCATGGTTCCTGTCTGTTATAGGAAAGGTTTTCGTTGCCACCGTTCTCTACGGAGGAATTGTTGGGTCTATGTAAATCATCTATACCTACTCTGTAAAGTGTCCTGAGGTAACTTTTGTTATGATTTGGCACTATAAATAAAATTGAATTGAATTGAATTGGTTTCACAGCAGAGTCCGTCTGATAAGACCTAATATTACAGTGTTCAGTGGCTTCAGAAGTATTCAGACCCCTTCACTTTTGCCCACTCTTTGTTGTAGATTTAATTCTAAATAGATAAAATACCATTTGCCCTTCAATCTAAATGCAATAACCTATAATGAAAATTCATTTACAAGTCAATGAATATATTATTATGTTTTGCAAACATATTAAAAAACGAAAAACTGAAATATGTCGTTTACATAAATGTTTGCTTTGCCACTCCACAAAGGCTCCAGTGCGTCCACAGAACTCCAGGACTCGAGTCCACATGTGGTAGAGTGAAGTGATTGGACAAAGTTTAGAAGGGGGCGCAACTGTACAGCCTCAAACTGCATATCAGAAAAAAAAATCATGTGTGAACTTTTTTTCTGTTGACTTACTTTTTTGTCTATAAAATTGCAAATGCCATGAGCGCCAAAAAAAGTAAATCTTTTTACAAAAACAAAACAAAGAGCAGGGATTCACCATTTTCTCTTCACATCTGGACACATTTGTGTTTTCAAAGTGCATTTGTAAACACCTTTATGACTAAAAACCCATCAGATGTTGCTAAATCAATATTTTATGCATGACCACCATGAAAGATGCATACGTGATTAAAAGTTAATGGATCAAGTCTAGAAAAGGCTGCATTGTTACTGCACATCTGTGACCGGGAAACAAAGTGTGTGTGTGTGTGTGTGTGTGTGTGTGTGTGTGTGTGTGTGTGTGTGTGTGTGTGTGTGTGTGTGTGTGTGTGTGTGTGTGTGTGTGTGTGTGTGTGTGTGTGTGTGTGTGTGTGTGTGTGTGTGTGTGTGTGTAGGACATAAATGCTACGATACATCTGTGAAACCTATTTACACGTGAGACTGTATTAATCACAGTATCTGTGTATCATGTTCCAGAGTTTGCCCGTTTTAAATGTGCACTGTTAGGTTCACATTGAGTGTGTGGTATTTATAGTGTTTGTCTTCAAAAGTTCCATAATGTGACACCAACTGAACAATGTGTTTAAGAGTACATTCATGTTTGGGTTTTGATTGTAATGCAACATATGCTAAATGGGATTGTATGTCTGTTATGCCATCTAGTGGCTACTCCTAAAAAAGACTGACCGAGATGAAAACGTATAGTTACTACTGTAACACCACTGTAAAACAACAGGCTGCTCTACAGATAGTGCGAGGTCTTGTACATTTGTTTCCGAGGAATAAATGTTTCTTTATATTCCTGAGCTGGATCATCTGAATATTAAAAATGGTATCAACAAGAGTTTGAAGTTAGTTATTAACATAATTTGTGTGTGGTTGTATTTTGCCCTTTGTAAGCCTGTGGAAAAAGTCTCCATGAAAAATGGAAGTTTGTATGTTTGTAGAAAAGATTAACATAGTTAACACAATTAATGTGTGAGCGCATATCAGTGTATCAGTTACACTCAATGTGGTACATTGACTTCACGATGTGGAGAACCAGTTTTCTGCTTTCGAATGGCTGGTCAGGAGTTCACAAAATCAGTTATTTCTTTGTGTGTGTTCATCATTTGTGCTCATGCTCAGCAAGACGTGTGAAACAGAAGTGTCCGTGACATCATGTGCTGCTCCTGCTTATGAGTTAGTATACTCTATGTGTGTGTGTGCGTCAGTCACAACATACAGTCTCATAGTGAGGCAGGGGAGCAGGTGTCAAAACGTGACCCGAGGCCACCCTCGCTGCAGCGGATCCCGTTACCCCTGCAGAGACTTGAGTCACATGGAAACACAGAGCTGTGGCAAATGAACAGACAGTCAGCAGCCTGGAAATGTCAGCTCAGTGCTGCAGCGGACATCTGAACCTGTGCAACATAAAAGGGGTTTTTGAATCATAAAGCACTGGAACATAGATATGCTGACAGAACGTATTCTAACACTCTGGACATGATTAAACGTGTCTTTTGTTGAGAGTAAATTAAAAATCTGTTTTAGTGCGCACATGCTCTCCTATCAACACATCTACGTAACTAAAATGGAAGTACCCTCTGTGCGTCCTCTGATTTTCTCGACAGCTGTTCATCCTATTGGCTTTACACTTGGCGTTTGGTGAGGACCCGAGGAAGTGCGGTGTTGAGTGCGAACTCCTAAGATTTAAAGGACATATTTATTTCAAGTGCCTTATGTACACAGTAGTGTTGGATGTTGAGAGGAGACCCCCATTAACCGTTACACCGCCCAAAGGCATGCTGGGTTCGGCTCGCTCTCCATCGCTCGCTACAGACCAAGAGAGACGGATATGTTACATTGTAGCAAACTCATCGGCTCAATCCAAACGTCCACCCTGCAGGGTTGGGGACTGGACCCTCACTTTTGTTGTAAGCACTGTGACCTGTTTACTGAGACTGTAAAGTCTCAAGGAATGATAGTCTGTTCTCTCGCTGCTGTAAAAACATTTGAGTGACAACTACAATCGTGAACAGTGATCGATGCAGAACGTGCCAGTGGATTTTAGGAGATAATATCTATTATAGACTTCACTTGCCACTTAAGCAATTTGCACAATCCCAACAAAGTTTAAACTCAAAATCTTCTGGACACTGTAAATTACATTTTATATAAAGTATAACCATAAAGATGTTAAAAGTTCAGAAATAAAAAAAAGACAAGCTCTCAGTTTTCACTTCAGACAGAAAAACAGAGGCATTAAAATGAAGAGCCGTGGATTCTTGATTCTATATTTGTGAACATAATTTATTTACATCATACAATGTATTCTTTATTATTGGAAGATTACGGGCACTGCAGTATATAAATAAAGACGTTTGTACAAACTTGCATAACTAAAGGGTAAAAAAACAAAAACACACGGATTAAGCAGCTGGACTAAAAATAAAAAACTGAAAATGATTGATAACCTACGAACACAGGTCTAAATCACCGCAGCAGTAAGCCTCAACATACACACACACACGCGCACACACACACACACACACACACACACACACACACACACACACACACACACACAAACACACACGGTCCAACACTCCCAACGATGTGCTCACATTAAAAATGGAGGGAAACATTCAATAGTGAAGTAAAAGATGAACATGTTAGTGGAGCTAAACCCTTTCAAAGGCAAAAATTAATACAAGTTTAGGCTACTTGTCATACAACACACAGCGTTAACACCACTTTTCTGGAAAACAGAGGAAACAAATGATCAACAGTCATGTGACTTCACTGGATGGTTATAAAGACATAAAAAGTAGGAAGTCGACATCCAGATCCTGGGCACAGAGCAGGTCACAGCATTCAGCCCGAGATCAACAGAAGGAAAAAAAAAAACATGTGTTTCTAGCGCCGCACGCACAGCAGGAGGGAAGGCGTATGAGCCAGCAAGAAAGGGCTAGCAACAAAGCCTCTTTAGCAATATGTCTGAGCTGTGTGCTGAGGGGGCAGAGTGGATGAGATTCCAGCGGCACAGAAGCAGTTCAGGTGGATAAAAACTAAATCAGGACGCAAAGTCTGACGAGGAGGGTTACAACAATAACAAGTTTGCTACTCAAGCCAGCAGAGAGCAAGCGTGGCTGAGACGGCACCATCAGCCGACAGCAGCCAAAGTCTGAGAGTCCAAACTCTTTCCAGGCAGAGTTCAAGTGACAAAAACAGCCTGCACAGCCATCAACAGCATCTTCCAAAGAGGGCAATGACTTTTTCCTCAGCAGTTTCCCTCAGTCACATCCCATGATATGGACCTCGCACACGCACATACAAGTCTCCAAAAAAGTGTTAAACTCACAAAAAAACAAGAATGAAAGCTGAAAATATAAATTAACTTTCATGCACTGGGGGGGAAAGTCTTGGATGTGTAGGAAACAAGGGGAAGAAAACAGGTCCTTCAGGAAGAAGGTTGGGCTCAAGTCCATTTCTTTTTTCTTTTTTTTTTCAAGCCGATTGCTCCCAGTGTTCACAGTCACGCTGAGAGACCTCTTCATATTCTCTGGATCTTATCAGCCACAACCACAGGGTTCTCTTTGCGAATCTTGTCAGCGGCTTCAGCTTTGTAGTCATACGGACAGTTATGTTTGTCGGAGTAGCGGTGAATTCCACAGAAGAGATTCCCACAGCGGCAATCAAAACCTGAAATTCCAAAGCAGAGGACAGACCAAATCAATAACAAGTGCTCACAGCGGCCAAACTTTCCTAGCTGTAGGCATCCTGGAAAAAAACTTGAAATGTGATTGTATTTGCCTTTATTTGTCCCTGGTTGGAACCACTCTGCTAACAAGGACCTCCCTGAAATCAAACTTCTGAGCTCATCTTTGATCTTTTCCTTACTTTTCTACAGAAGATTGGGACGGACTACTTACACTAATAATCAGTCAAAAAAAATGTAACGTCCCACTCGAGACACGTTTTATTTAAAAATGACTCTGCTATGATTATTAGTTTGTTTACATGAGTTTCCAGAAGGTTCAAAGAAAGTTAAATAATTCAGAGATGGAGCTGGAATGACTCTTTCTCCCTCATTTAGGAACTTTGCATCTGGCCTCGCCCCGCCAGTCCCTGCTGCTCACATTCCTGGTGCATTCTCTGTGAGCTGTAGGTTGAGACTCTTCTGTAACTACATTTAGCTTCTACCCCAAGTTGACGAGCAGGCCCAAGGCAAAAGAGTAACGTGCATCATCTAGATGACTAAACACATTGGAGAGAATCAGCCATAGGCCTACATGTTTGAGCCAGCTTCAGACAGGAGGCGACGGTGCACCTGCCATACCACGCAACACAGAACCCTGCAGGTGGATGGATGGACACAGACCTGGGGCTGCCCGCCAAGCTGACGTTAACGGTCCGCAACTAAGTAAAGTTTTGGCTTCCTGAACCAGGCGTCAGTCAGACCCAGACTAAGATGAGGAATATGTTAAGCTCGAAATCAGTGACTAGCAGACGTAACAGGATGGTGAGTGTAGTTAGCATTTTTATAAGTTACTGTTGTTTTTTAGCTTGTAACTGTCAGTGGCTGACAGCTATGATGGCAGTGTGTTTTCTCTAAGTATTAGAGGTTTCAGGTTTCTTTGCTGCTGTTGTGTTTAAGTTGTGCCCCCGTCCAATAGTGTTTCACATATAAGCAAGGGGTTGGTTTGTGGATTATTGACGTACCAACTAAAGCGGTGCCACTTCTTACCTGTAAGGCCAACCTTTTTGCGGCACATAAAGCAGCGATTCTTCTTGGGTTTTGGGGGCTCTGGGGCTTTGGACTCCTCACTGCCAGCAGTGGAGGGATGAGAGGCTGAGGATGTGGGCTGAGTCAACACTGGAGACGCACAAGAAAAACACGTAACTACACAATTATAGAAAAAAAAAAAAAAAAAAAAAAAAATATATATATATATATATATATATATATATATATATATATATATATATATATACACACACAACATGTGATGCAATACAATTTCTAGAGTTTAAATAACAACAACAATGCATATGAAGTTGATCTGTAAAATCAAGACCTAGATCTAGCCATACCCTCTAAATCCAACTCACCTGGCTCTGGGAGCTCTACTTTTCTCCCTGATGCTCCTTTCTCCTCACAGGACAGACTCATCTCAGTCAACTGTTGTGTTACAGACATGGCAGTTGAAATCCCACTGCAAATGATAAACGGGACAAGATGAATATAAAGAGTCCACAGGAATGACCCACTGATGAGGTATTCATGACTTGAAACATTTTGATAGCACTGAATATACAAATGAAGAAGTTTGTTAGCATTTTTTTAAATGTCAGTGCTGCTATACACAAAGTTGCTATGAATGGACAACAGTGTACTTTGGACTCAAACCACTTGTTGAGTACATACGATATGGTGTTCTCAACTTCCCATTTTAAAACTGTGCCCTCACAGGTTCCATTTGAAGGCAGTATAATATACCCTGGCTGATGCTCACCTGAGAGCCTCGTTGGCAGCAGCCTCGGCAGAAGCGGCGGCCTCAGCTGCCACCTCTGCAGCTGCGACTGCAGCAGCTGCAGCATTATTCAAGGTGGCCTCTAACCTCTGGATGGCAGAGGCCTCAGCTGCGGAGCCACTACTGCTGCCTGAGGGAGGAAATGTGACTGCATGTTATAGCCAGATACACAGGTTGGGGGTTAGTCTTATGTGCATGAGGATACACAAAAAACCCTGTGACTGACACAGCGGGCCTTACCCATAGCAGTCAACGTACTGACTCCTCCATTGTTCTGTCTTGACAGGTGCTCCTTGTGGCACACAGAGCACATGCCATTAGTCCTAGGGTTGCCATAGAAACCACAGCCATTAGCACATAGCATAGGAACTGGGCTCTGATTGGTCTCCTGTGCCATAGCGATGTCTGTCGCCTGGGGCGCTGACCTGGAGACACAAACGAAGACACATGCTGGAGTGAGTGTTGTGTGTGTGCAACCAAAATACAGAAATGATAAAGAGACCTTCAGAAATAATCGGCAATACTGAGTGGATTCACTCTGCACAAAGACATAGCCATCTACAGAAGTGGCTGAACGATTACAATATTTTCAGTTGTTCTAAAACAGTTTTCTAATTAATATGGAAACAGACCTTGATGCTCTCTAAAACTTGATTTTGATGTCAGAAGGATGATTTATTTCATTGACAAATATTTGTTTTCAGTGAGATATTAATTGACCGTTGTAAGCTTTACTTGCTGCTATAGTTATATCTAAGCTAAAATATAATTAAATACTAATCCGGTAATTGATTTTTATTATTAATTATTTTTAGTTAGTAAGGAAAAAGAGCCAGTTAGAGTATCGATAAAGAACCAAACTTATCAAAAGTATTGATAAAATCCTATGGATAGCCAATGATCCCTACACACAACCGAACGCATGATCCCTGCTGAGATAATAACAGGACTGAAATAAAAGCTATAGGCTGTAGTAACTAAAAGTTAATACCCAGAGTAACGCATTACTTTTGGTGGACATAATCAGTGAAGTAATTTAGTTACTTTTTAAAAGAGGCAACTAGTACCCTGTAACTAATCCAGCTGTTAGCTTCTGTGGAGCTTTAACTCACATCTAAGCAGGTTCATCAGCGAATGAGACTGCTCAGGTGCCATCACATGACCTGTGCGGAGAATCACTCAAAACAAAACGGTTGGGTGATAGGATCGCAACCTTTGTTTCAAAGGCGGTCTTTTGTGATGTATTCAAACCGTCTTCATTTTGTCATTCAAATTTTAGACAATTTTATTTGGGCAAAACACCCATTTGGCTGCTGGTTGCAACTTTTGAGAACTTTGACTTATTTTGTTGACTAAGGGTTGTATAAAATAAACATTCATACTCAAAGTTATAAAAACAAATGGTTTTGACATTACTGGAGAGACCAACTGTTTTGGTATCAGCAGCAGTGAATTAATTACAGTTGCAGAGTATAAAAAGACACAGCTATAATGATACCAGTCTGACAAGTTTACATCTTGACTATAAAAGCTCCTGCATACCTATTTACTCACAAATATGCCTGTGGGGGACATTTAGGTCTAAAACCTGAATGTTTAACTAATATTGACAAAATTACAGCATACTCACAGTTAGAACACAAGGTGTATGAGTCCTATCTTCTTTGGCCAATGTCACTCAAATAGACTTAAACTTGCATCAGACTCATAGATTTAAGGAGGTTGTGAGGATATCAGAAGAAGGCGGTTTATATTAATTGGCAAACATAGGGGAACCAAAAGAGAAGTATTCACATCACAAATGTCAGATTCTTGTGAACTGCTTCTGAGGCATCCTTCTCTCTAAGGCTGTCACAACACCAGAATTTTAAACGAAACAATGCTAGAATTTAAAAAAGCTTTGCTCGATACCATCGAATATGACTGAACACACACCGAAAGTTTGTTTTGTTTTTTTAGAGATTCAGTACTTTTAATATTATTGAATGGGGCTATCATTGTTCTGAAACATGTTGTATTCAAAAACCTTACTCATTGACCCAAAACTGTCATCACTTGACCGCTGCCATCAACTGCAGCGCTCAGTGCTCACATGGACCTGTGTATGGTGGATTTCCTCTGTCACAAGAGTGCAATGTGACACTGTATGAGAGAAGCACACTGCTGAGCTACCTCAATACAGTTGGGCTGTGACTGGGAACACGTCTATTTATAAACAACCTCGAGAGCCCTGTAAACAGCATCATGCCAGAACGTGTATCCTCGTCAGAGAAGGTTTCCTCATCAAAGACACCATTAGCTCTCTAAGAAAAACACATTAGGGAGACAGGGGCTGCCAAATGCTACAGTTAAGACTGTGCTGGCCGTGGGATTGGTGGGAACAGAGTACAACATTCAACACAGCACCTTTAGAGAGCAAAAAGGGCCGAGACAAAAGCCAAAATCACGTTGAGCTTAAGGTGAAGTTGTACCGACAACATGCGAACATCAAACTCGCCCTCAAGGCTCAATGACCTCCATCTCTACTTAGGTGTGCTCAGCGGGGGTGGCTTAAGGTGGACTGCAGTCCTCGGCTGCTTCCTCACAAACACTGGGCCACAGCCGTTTCACTAATACAAATCCACTGAGTCATGCTAGCAAGCTAATGGTGGCTGCTGACATATTTCTTTCAAAAGCTATGCTACACGGAACCTGGTAGGGTGAACATTATCACCTCTGAACCAAGTTATAAAAGCTTTTAGTTGAAGACAAACAACCAAAGCGCCGTTTGCTGCTGTGTGGTTTTGTCCAAGCGAAATTTAGCCACAACAACCGTGTGAGCAGGCTCTCGTCATCTCGCTAGTGTTAGCATGCTAGAGGTTAGCTACAGGGTTAGCACTGCTGTTGCTTTGTCTCATCTTTGTTTTTGTTCCCACCACAAACGAACCAAGTATCTTGACAATAACTTGTAACAAAGTGCATTTGCGAGTATTCCCATGGAAGATACGCGTGTGAATCAAAACGATGGACTTAAGCGGGGGGGAATAATGTTAAAACCTGGATGCAACACAGTTAGCATAGCCAACAAGAACTTGTGGTGCCGTTAGCAGATTAACGTGAGCCAAGTTGAACACAGATCTTCTTTATTTAGCCAACATTGGTGAACACGTAGGTGCTCTAAAACACCCACATACATTCATGATAATGCTGTGATAATCTTAAATGACCTAGGAGCTAGCGTTAGCTGCTCTAACATGCTAAAGTTTGAGTTAAAGCTTCATTTCAATTTACAACCTTCAGATTGAGGAAAGTTTTCGTCGACACGTGTGGACCAAACGGAACATTTCTTAAAACGTTTATCCTCGCTAGTTTACGAAGCCAAATTCACATTAACGACGAGGCTATTCACTTTCAATTAAAATGTGACTTTAAGATAGTTTACGTTCCTGTTTCACCGTTCACTTCAGAAACTTCCCAAACAACCACCGACGTTAGCTGACTAGGGCTTCACTCACGTTGGATAACTTACCTTCCGTGTCCGAGAAATGCTGTTCTTTCTGGGAACTTCCTTGACTGACGGAATAACTCGGGCTTTCTTGGAGCAAACTCACTAGGGCCGTCTAGGTGGGTCGTTGTTTGTGCCTCTCTCCTCAGTCTCCTCACACTAGTGGCTAGTATCGGTGACGTCGCTGATTTGTGGTGGCATCTGTTTTGTTTTACGTGATGCGTTTGCGTCCTCTTTTTCCGGCGGACGTCACGGAAATTGTGATGCTCCGATTGGAAGGCAGGGGCGTTGGAGTATAGCCACCAAATATTTCACAGGCTATTACAGAGCTTGCATCTTCCACCCAGTAGACAGACTTAGTTAAAAGTCAATACTCATGTAATCAGGAAGGGTCGACGTCTGTACACCTGTCTGTAGATCCAGTAACACAAGTTTTAGAGGATGCGTTGCCTTCAAATGTTCCTCGTAAGTTCCTAGCGTTGATTTCGAGTGTCATATCTGTATCTCCCCATGTACATGTCGATGAAACGGAACAGTCCTCAGTGTATGGGACTGTCACGGGTGGGTTACCGAACAGGGCTCAGGCTCAGGGCGAACGCATCTGTTTGAATACTTTTTTTTTAAACTACAGCGCTCAGGAAAAAGTGGGTCTTAAAGGGGCGTCTTTATCAGTTGTTTTTTCCCCCATCCTGATCAATTAATACTAAGAAGAAGAAGAAGCATTCCTTTATTAATCCCGCAAGGGGAAATTCAACTTTTTCACTCTGTTATTATATTATTCAGATTACACACACACAGGCCTGAAATACACACACATGCACAAACAGGACCTATATCCATGCAATTAATGGAGAGATGTCAGAGCGAGGGGGCTGCCAATGGATCGGCGCCCCAAGCAGTTGGGTGTTCGGTGCCTTGCTCAACAGCAACCCGGCAATGCCCAGGAGATGAACTGGCACCTCTCCGCCACCAGTCCACACTCCATTCATGGTCCACACAGGGACTCGAATCTACGGTTCCCAGCCACCAGTCACCTATGGACTGAGCTACTGTGGCCTATCTGCAATACCAATTCTGATCTGCTCACAAAACACAAGCAATTATATAACAAACCCAATGACACGCAACTATCAACATTCAAATGTCTCTACTATTATTATTATCTCCCTACTTCATTTGTTATATTGCTGCACTATACTATAGTATATACTGTTGTTCTATACTATATGTTATGTTATTCTATATTACTACTACACTGCACCTTAAATGTCTGAATTCCTTCACTATGGCTCACATCATAATATATAATGTTAATAAATAACATTGGCTCTTGCACTATATTCTGTTATATTTATACAGGCAAAGACTGAGTTACATTACTTAATCATATCATATATTAGTCTGGTGAACACTGTTTATATAAACACGTGGACTCAGCTGCTGTAAGGTATTAGGTATTAGTTTATTTAAAAAGGGGACAGTGCAATTTGATGAAACACATGATTATACATGGTTAAAAAAAGACAGAATCAGCCAGAAGGCTAGTTCCCATCTGTAGTCCCCCGGCCATGATGTGAAAAGGCAATAAAACGTACAATTTAAAAAAGAAGAAAAGGAGAGAAGAAAAAAGCACACAACACGTGTACAATGTAATACAAAATACATATTCGAACCCTTACTATACAATTAAGAAGTCAAAACATAACATTTTATCAAAACATAACAACAGGC
Source organism: Echiichthys vipera (assembly GCF_963691815.1). NCBI lineage: Eukaryota > Metazoa > Chordata > Actinopteri > Perciformes > Trachinidae > Echiichthys > Echiichthys vipera. The sequence continues at coordinate 8,276,886 of NC_139841.1, forward strand.
TTATCTTTTAGTGTTGCCAGCTGTAAGTGTTGATAAGCCACATTTTCATTTTTTTGTAAACACAATACTGTCACTTTCAGCACCACTTACTTTACCACTTTAACATGTCACTGTGTCTTTCAAATACTCTTTAGTTTGTAAAGTTGTATCTAATAATTTTAGCTCATAGCCGTCCTGTTATAATATATGTCTGTTGTTATTGTTGTTCTATTCCAATTTGAATTTACTCCTGTTGTTTCTCTTGTACTGGTGCAACGATCAATAAACCTGTATCTTATTCAGTCATAGTGATCCATTTCCCGTTTCTGCCCATTGATCTTTTAGGACTTAAAAGCTGTTTGAACTTGAGATTAAAAACACAAAATATAGCTGCAATGTGCATGAAACATTTTTGAAGACGTTTGTCAGCAGGATAGATGTGTTTACAGCGTTTGGAGCGTCCTAGTTTGTTAATTAAGACCATAGGACACATTTTAGTCAGAAACACATTTAATATAGAAAATAAGAAAGCACTGGGCGTTGATACATGTATGTGCTTTTTTTGGGGCTGGGGTAAGTAATCGAAAAAGTCTATCAGTCCGGCTGCTGATTATTTACTAAGCCTAAATCGTGTAATCTGGGGTTATCGGGATTTATGGGTTTATCACATAGACTGTATAAAAAGGTGCAACAGGAAACACGGGTAAATGCGTCAATTCCGACTTTTTTTTATTTTTCTATTTTTTTACAGTAAGCCAGCACAGTTCTTTTTTTATTTTTTACTTTTATAAATGATGAAAAATTACGTTTGCATTATAAAATATGAAAAAATAACAATAATAAGCAAGACGTAACAGGAAAAGGAAGACAGAAAATCAACATCACGTGACCAATGGTCGTCTGGGGAACGCATTCGAAACACATGTGCTCAACCAATCAGATGCTCGGAGGTTTCCGGACTCAGCGAATCAGCTTGAAGCGAGCGAGGATTTAAACCCAGACGCCAGACCTACCGAATACAGCTCTCCACTCTCCATTACGGCTGCACGTCTGTCTGTTGAAGCGACGCATATTTCGAAATGGCTCTCCGAGTAACCAGAGTACGTACTTTTTCATGCTTTTTATTTCTGCTTTTCAGGTTTAGTCTTGGGAAGGAGTTTAGAAGAAATGTGCTTTTGTTTAATTTCTATTTTTAAATAGCTACTGCCTTAAAAGCCCTCGTGCGTCGCTCGGGGTTCTGCTCTCGTGCGACTGTTCCACAAGAGGCATTCGACTAAAGAGTCACCATTAGAAATGAATAACATGCAATTTAACTTAACGCTAAATGTTTTTTTTTTTTTTTTTGCAGAACCGCTTGGCTTCTACCAGGTCTGACCTCGGTGGGAAGGCCTGCTCGGTCACCGGGCCCACACTGAAGCCTCGAGCAGCCCTGGGTGAAATCGGAAACCTCAACAAAGAAGTAACGCTACATAAAAAGGCAAGAATGGGACGGAATGGCATCTTCTGACTAGATACTTTTTTTTTTTTTTGAGCGATTAAAGTTCAATTCAAAGTACTATGGTGCAAACGCACTAACGTAGCCATGCATTTAACATCCTCACTAGGCTTTGTGTGCTGATTAACATGAACTGTTAACCTCTTTGTATCGAGATGGTTCCACATCTGCTTGTTGCATATATGAATAAAACGTTGTATCCAGAAAGGCTAAAAGCTGTGCCCACAGGGCTTATGTTAAATAAGAAGCAAAAGGGTGTTAACCAGTTTGGTAACATGCCTGTCCACTGCCAATAATGTTGCCTTCTTAAAACTTTCTTTGCAGTAAGAAGGGGTGACTCTATGCTTAATGTCAGTGTCTGCCATATAGATAATGGTATAACGCCCTGTACATGTCATAGTCCAAGGAAATCTTAATTGTTTGCATTCAAAAGCCTAGGCTGTACCACGTAAGAGATGGAAATTTCACTTTAAATATTGGATTCAAATATTTACTGATTGGAAAAACACCTTCTACACTGATTATTTTTTAAATAATGATTTTTCATTTTAGAATGTCAAGACGGAGGCCACAAAAAAGACTGCCAAAGTTGTAAAGGCGGTTGTTGAACCAGAAAAGGTTATTCCTACTACACTGGTGCCTGAGGTGCAGGTGAGTTGTACGCATCTGACTGTTGGGACACAAGCCTCTTGGGTGGGGTGGGGCTTCTGTTTGTACTCGTGTTGAGATTTCCACCTTTTTCCAGGTTGTCCCTGAACCAGCATCCCCCACTCCAATGGAGACTTCTGGCTGTGCTCCTGCTGACCTCTGTCAAGCATTTTCTGACGTCATGCTTCACACAGCTGTCAGGGATGTGGATGCAGATGACTATGACAACCCCATGCTCTGCAGTGAATATGTTAAGAACATCTACAAGTACCTCAGACAGCTTGAGGCAAGCAGTGTTTAATTTTCTTAAAGCTGGACAAATCTTTTTGGCATCTCCTGCCTCCTCTTCTGGGGTTTAACCAGTTTCCTGTAATCTCAGGTTGAGCAGAACATCAGACCTGCTTACCTGCAGGGTCAGGAGGTGACTGGTAACATGCGTGCCATTCTCATGGACTGGCTAGTGCAAGTGAGCCTGAAGTTCCGTCTGCTGCAGGAGACGATGTACATGACTGTGGGAATAATCGATCGCTTCCTTCAGGTGAGTGACAGTTAAAGCATCAGTTCTCTGTATTAAGCTGGAACTATAAAGCTCACCACCCTGGCCTTCTGACCTACTTGATGCCACCAATTTTCTAAAATCTGCATGTGATTTCAACTCTCAGGAGCACCCAGTCCCCAAGAAGCAGCTTCAGCTGGTGGGCGTGACTGCCATGTTCCTGGCTTCCAAGTATGAGGAGATGTATCCCCCAGAGATCTCAGATTTTGCCTATGTGACAGACCGGGCCTACACCACCGCTCAGATCAGAGACATGGAGATGACTATTCTCCGGACCCTCAAGTTCCAACTAGGCCGCCCTCTTCCCCTTCAGTTTCTCAGAAGGGCCTCAAAGATTTATGAGGTTTGTAGCAACTAGATTCAGCGACTACCTTTTGCTTTTTTACCAGCGGCTAATGTCAATTCCTGGCTGTCTATCCTCAGGTGACGGCTGAGCAACACACTCTGGCAAAATACCTCCTGGAGCTCACGATGATTGACTATGACATGGTTCACTTCCCACCCTCAATTTTGGCAAGTGCTGCTCTGGCTCTGACCCTCAAGATCTTAGATGCTGGTGAATGGGTGAGTTTGGATGCCAGTGTCTACCACCTCCTTATTCCAACAGAACTAGAGGCTAAAACAGTGAGGCTGCTTAGATGTTTGTCTTTTTCTAAAGACCTGTAAGGCTAATTTTAAATGTTACAAATTGTGACAAGAGATGCCATGTTGAATGGGTTATCTGGATTTTTTTCGCTGCCTCTTCTAAACAAACTGTCATGTCTCCTCAGGATGTGACACTGCAGCACTACATGGACTACACGGCAGAGAGTTTGATTCCTGTGATGGCACACATTGCCAAGAATGTTGTGAAGGTGAATGAAGGGCAGACCAAGCACATGGTAAGTGTAATAAAAATCTAAAACTCTTCTCCCCTTTCCCTCAATGCTTTCAGAGACAATATCACCCTGTGCATGACTAGTTTACCTTGAATCAAAACATTTAACAAGGCATATGATTAAATACCCATCCACTTTACTAATGTCAGTGTTTTTGATCTACTGCTAACTTGAGCTCTCTTCTTGCAGGCTATTAAAGGCAAATATTCCACTTCAAAGCAGATGAGAATTGCCACCATCTCCCAGCTGAAGTCTTCAGTGGTGAAGGATCTTGCAAAGCAGCTCACCCAGTGAGATGATTTTTGGCACCATGTGCTGATTTGTACAGTTGTAACTTAAATGTGATTGAAGGCGCTGCCCACCAAGGACCATGTCGGTGGTTTGCTTGTTTAACCAACTGAATCGTGTATAAACTGACTTTTCAAAACATGCTACAAGTTTTAAGTTACTATTGATGGTTTTAATCTTAAAGTCTACAAAATGGCAGTTCAATTTTGGTAAAACACCTCGCTCTTTAGGGAGGTGAGCCATGTCACCTAATCAGACTTCATTTGTTGAATAGCTGGCTGAAGTCTTGAAAGGGTATCCTTGAGTGCAATGTTTTACCAAGTCATTAATTTATATCCAAGCTTATGTCTGGAAGTTATTTTTATAGCTCTAACTGCTGCCAAGCATTTAAACATCAAACTTGTGGCATGTTTAAAATGGTCACCAATAAAGGGGCCAGTGGATGGGTGTAGCTTTTAATGTTTTTTTTTTTTATCTGTAAAATGTACAGCAATACTTTTAACTTTTTAATTTTCTTAAAGCCTTTATTAAATGGTTCACACCAGAAATGTGCTCTGTCTTTACTCTTGGTCACCACTAGAGGTTGCTCTGAGCTTAAAGTTCATCCCACTGAGCTTCCAGTTCTCTGCCTCATGGGTAAACTTCTTTATAGCCAGGTGGGGAAATGTACCGCTGAGACTCTAGACGTTTTTCAAAGGTTGTCTGCCTGTAAAGTTGTGCTTTGCGGTCTCAACTGTACAAACCTCCATGCTGCTTACTCACATGTTTAGCTGCACTAAACATGTGCTTTCAGTTGAATCAAAACTTTTTTTAACCATGTTCTGTAGTTTGGCAATCATTGCACATTAATCGTTTACAGTTTTGTGCACAAGGGAAAATGTGCCCCCTCCTTCCAAACTGTTTACTGGAATATGGTTGTAAGTCTCACTGCCCAACCCCAGAGGATATAGTCTAAAATGTACTTTGAAATTAACACTCAAAAGACCCATGAACAGATCTTCATTTTGTTACAAGGACCCACATGTGAGGCATCACTAGAAAGCCCCAGATGTCCTTTAATACAGTACACTGGGACTGCATCCATGGTTCTTGAAATGAAGGCCCGTGTTACATCCCCCCCCAGAGGACTAATGCATTGCTGGTTTGTTTGACCAGTAAGTGTGTAGGCTCTAATAGGGCACTGTGTAATCTATGTTCCACAGAAGACATTTGACTTGTGATGTTAGGGAGAGCACAGGTGTTAACTAATAACGATGGCTCTGTTCTATTCAACAGCTGCAGTTGGCAAAGTCAGGGAATTGTTGCGTTTAATTAAATTGTTAAACTGGTTTTCCATGGATAACCTGCACGTGAAAAAACTTACTATACATAGATTTTCTTCCCGCTCCCATCACTTCCTTGTGTGCCAGCTAGCTTGAATGACTATAGTGTGAATCTGATTTGAATGCTTGGCAAATTTGAGCTGTGTAGTATGTTGGCTACATACTCATGCCGCACCATTGTTTTTCATGCTTCCATCCAGACATGTTAGTAATCAAATGCATTAAAATACACTGACAGTAGTTAGTTCTGTCTTCTCTCATGTTTGAAAGCCAGTGCCAGGCTGATAGACACTGGAGATCAAAGTATTAATGATTTATTTTGATATACTGTTACTTTTTATTGTTCAGAATTTGATAGAATATCAGCTGTAGCTTAGGGACACGGTTTTTGTTGAAGTGCCTTGGTTATTTAATAAAAACGTGCTAGTACAGCAGTGGTATAGCCACAGCAGATGTTCTATCACATTCTGAAAAATAGAAAACAGTATTTCATAATTTAAGTATTAATTTCTTCCTTAATTTTGATCTCCAGTGTAAGTGCTTGAAAATAAAGTTAGTTTGACTGTGCCTATAGTTTTTGAAGTGAATATGAATATAGCCAACTGTTAGAGTATTACATTATTATAAAGGGGGTAAAAAAGGTTGATTTTTGGTTTTGATATGATTAACATTCTGAGTAAAGTATAGCACACAGGGCTGTTTGTTTTGAAAAGTTGTCTGTCAAAAAAATAACAGGAAATGTGTGTAATCCGTTCCCAACCCCTTTGGTTGAGCGCAACTCTCCTCAGCGTCATACTATTCAATACTTGTCAGGTCTCATGTAGCTGCAGATGCAAAGTCTCCTCACAACTTCAATTACACCACACCAAGCCACAAGTATTTACACTAATGGACAGAGCAGAGGGGGAGCTATTATCACTGAAACCTATTCACAGCTGAGATCCTTCTATCCATCCTCCAACCCCCCAGGGGACACCAGGAGAGCTTTGCTGTACAATACCTCCTGCCATCTGCCCCACAGGAGTCACTGTGTACATTATCAGGATCATAAGGCCATCACTCCTAAAGGCCTGGGTAACAGCTTCAGTGCATCTGTTGCTGATAGGCCGAGACTAGAAATCATTTGCCGCTGAAGGGGAATAGCATTATTTGGCACATTGGGAGATTGAGTTCATTCAGTGAAACAAGAGTAAGTTCCACATAAATCATCAGTGGTGCTTTCACTGTCTTATTAGGTAGAAACACAGCCAAACCATCCGTTGATAGTTTCAAAAGTCATGTAATGCTAAAGTGTTTGACACCACACTGATCTAAGAAGAAGACTTATCTGACATATGAGCAGCAATGCTGACCTTAGGAGCACATTCCTTTTATCTATCCAGCTCTGAACCTTCTGTTGTTTTCCACATGGACACGTGATAATTAGCCTCCTTCCTCCTGGAAAGCCGGCCCTTTAAACCCACAGATCATACTGGGAATTCATACTTGGAGGCTGAGGTCATGACTGGGCAGCCATATCGGTTTACAAGACAGATTCCTCCTGTGCGGGGCTCAAAACCGTACACTTGCAGCTGCCTGGAACACTTTTTGGCTTTTCTGATGAAGATTCAGCTGTGTGACATTTATTAGGATGGAAAATTGAACACGGTGGCTGCACAGTTCGAGACAACTCAGCAACTGAACACTGGGACACAATGTTTGCTGGTCACCTTAAAACGCTTAAAGTGTACACAAATGATACAAAATCACTCCACCCTTATGATATCTCATGCACAGCTTTGGGGGGATTAACCACAGTTTACATGCCTGCCTCAGAAAACACTTGTTCTGTGATGACAATTAAAGACCAAGCGATCAGAGCTGATAGAGAGTTCGCTTGGATCCACTCTAGCGTTAGATGTATAAACATATACAGATCCAACATCCACTGCAATACAACAGGATCGGATCTGTCTGACGTTCCTGTCTGTTATAGGGAAGGTTTTCGTTGCCACCGTACTCTACGGGGGAATTGTTGGGTCTGTGTAAATCAGAAATAAGTCATAGAGTGTGGTCTTTACCTACTCTGTAAAGTGTCCTGAGATAGCTTTTGTTATGATTTGGCACTATAAATAAAAATTGAATTGAATTGAATTGAATCTCCACAGCATGTATAGTCTGGCAACACTGATTTATCATTCTTGGATAGGGAAGGAATAAAACCCTCTTGCTAGTTTGTATTTCCTTTAAACCAATCCCACTCGTCTTGGTCGGGTCTTAGTGTTGGGCTCGGAGATTTAAATCTTTTACAGAAAGCCTACTGACTTTGGTGAACCCCCTCATTTAACGCCACTCAATGTTGACATGTGTGGTTCGAGGTGAAATATTTCAGCATTTACAGAGTGGATTGGCACATCAGTTTGCACAGACATTCATTGGTACCCAGACAGTGTATCCTAATGACGTTGGTGATCACTTGCATTTTTATCTAGCGCCAATATTCGGTTGACATTTTACCTTTTTTTTATTAATATCATTCAAGGTCAATAGCTCAGCAGTCTATTATTTATTTTTCTTATTTTCTTATTTGTTTATTTAAAGGACAGTGCAAATCCATCAGCATTTCTGTAAACGTGCCAGTGTTAGCCACCAGGCTAATTTTCAACTGCAGTCCTTTGGCAAGATGTTAAGAATGTCCATCATCTAAAATATATGCCTGTCAGTCAATAATTTGGATTTTAGTGAATGTCTCGGAGCATTATTTCTCTCCTTCATTAATGTCCTTATGCCACCAGTGGTCGAGGGGAGGGTGTGTTTAGTATTGGCCTTATATTTGTTTTTCCTAAAGAATCGTTTTGTTATGTCATGGTTTGCTGGCACAGGGACATTCACATCTGTATCAGGTATCATTTGTCTCCAGTTAAAGTAATTCTTACCTTTCTGGAAATGCTGCACAGCACTGGCAACTGGAAGGGACGCTGCAAAGGATGAAAGGCAGGAAGCTCGGCAAATCATTTTATTTGGACAGAATAAAAAGAGTGGTCAGACTTTTGTCAGAAATATATGAGAATTGAATATTGGCTAGTTTCAACATTTGGTGGATTTCTGATTCCTGTGCCATACGCTTATTAGGAGCATTTGAAGTGTTGGGCTTCAAATGGAAGCGGGATTTAGTGGGCCTCTTGGCTGTGAGAGTCATGTTATGACAGAGTTAGGTTAGACAGGCCGGTGACAATATTGAAGATTTTGAACAATCGCCCCTGGCATGGAGACCCATAGTGTCTCAATTCAATTCAATTCAATTTTTAGCAGGGAAGATTTGGGAGACGTCCGTGTTATGGAGTTGCTGTTGTACGATCTCAAGGGTTAGTGAGGATATACAGTACATCGTGTCAACGGCCCCGGGTCTCCCTCTTCCTCCACACCGGTCAGACCAGACACAGCCTGTGATCTTGGTTAAGTGGCAGTTGTATCAGAGACAGCCAAGGAACAGGCAAAGGAATTAGGTGAGTAATCAGACACTAAATGTACGACGTTTGTGAGAGCAGTTTGTATTTGTAAGACAGGTGAGGTACATGCTGTGTTGGTGATTTAGCAGCCACTTCGGTGTGTCACATTGGGCCAGGGCATTGATGAAAGCATACAGAATTTAACGATCAGTCGTTTCCCTCTTCCGTCCATTTTGGTGAATTGTATGTTTGGGCCCTGCATTCCCATGCCGGGGTGGATAAATGTGGTAAACAAAACGAGGTGACCAAGTCCAAATGCTTTTGTGATGTTTGAGTACTAAGCAGTTCTGTTCACATGAGTCTTTATCTCTCAAAAATGTATTACACATGCGTAAAACAGACCCGCCGCCCACTCAACACATCTGCCCGCCATCTTGATTCTACACTTTAGATGTAACACAGATGACCCAAAAGACAATAGAGTTTCCATAGTTTCTGTTCTCACTTTTGATAAGCTTTTAACAAGGATCATAGCTGAGCTGACAACACTCTCAGTCAACAGCTCCACTGCTAAAGGCTACTGATTCATCATTGATCACAATGGTGATGCAGCTGAGTCAGTGCAGTTTGAAGCTTTTAAAGCTACATGTACTGAACCTGTAAGAACCACTGGCTTGGCAGCAGACTTGTTTAACCTGTCAATCTACAGTGCAACACTAAATCTGGAGTGCTTGTAACATCCGTGTAACATGGTCCCGGTTTCCCTGAGAGACCCTCTGTGAACAAAATAATTCGAGCTCAAAAGTCCACTTAATATCTTTTCTGTGTGAAGTATGAACATTGTGTATATGGAAGAAGATGGTAAGCTCTGTCTTTATTGCAAGAGGTCTCAGGTGTAGGATGTGAATGTCCTTGATCTCTCTAAAGCCGTCCACAACTCCTCGTCCATTACTTTAACCCCTTCTCAATTAATGTGGTGATTAGTTTGGATGTTCAAACAGTTCATTTAGTTACCATTAGGGATATTCTTTTGTTAGAAAGTAATTTCAGTGAAAACTATGCAAGACATGCTCTTCAAATCTATTGGGTTGAAAGCTTTGATTAGCCTGAAGAGTTAGCCTCAAGTTTGTGGGGTTATCCCCTGAATATCATCTAAACATAAAGGCATAAAGTTCACCACTGTGAAAAGAAGCAAAAGTAAACGTTAGTCTTGTGTTGCAACGGATATTTAACCAAGGGCAGTGTGAATCATATAGCCCTGGGTTTAGGTTAACCCTGGGTTAACAATGTGTGTGCTAAAGTGGGCCAAGTTATCCCAGGCAATGAGAATATGCAGTGTGGAAAGGGCTCCAGAGTAATGGTTCCATTCACCTCCACTGAATTAGTTTAGCAGTATTACCAGAGGCGGATATCTCAAAACCCATGTATGCAAATAAAACCAAAACTATCTGCATGGCTAGATACCACCAAATTGAATGATAATATGGTAATATGGTGAAACGACCACGTAAATGACAATAATGTACAATCACACAGACTTGATGGTCTTACAAGATCTCCAGTGACGCGTAACACACATTCTGCAACAACAGTTTGAGAACGTTCATGCCGACATGCACATTTCAGTGTCCTTAAAGCCCAAATGCTTCTGTCCTTTTCCATGTTTATTCAAGCTCCCTCCATTAAATGAATTTGCGAGTCAGCACTGAGGTCCAGAAAGAATGCAAAACTTGGCTTAGACCTCTCGGTATTTCAGCAATACAGATCTCACCCACAAGACCAGAGTCAAAAGTTTGGAACTCCTTCCCAGTCTAAACATCATCCAAGATGGCCAGGGATTTAACAAGTGCACCCTTCAAACTGAGTCAATGCCCATTCTCACCTCGTGTGCACCAAGTCTGCGTGCCTCAATTCAATACGACAAAGCCAAACAAACAGTGGCCCGTGGCAGCACTGTTAGGGTTTCTGTGGGGTGCTAATAGTTTGGCAGCTGGCAAGCAGAATGAGGCCTCTGGGCGCGAGAGTGAAGTGAAGCACAAATAAACACAGCGGCATTCGTTTTCACAATTTATAGATTCTCAAATAAAAATCATGTGCTTGCTGAACTTCGCTGACCTTGGACGTTCGGTGTCACATGAAGGGAAGAAAGGCTCCCATTGTGGCCTGAACAGTGGAGCGTCTGAGCCAGGTGTGAACGGGATTTTCTCCAGACCACCTCACCCTCTCCGTGCACGGCTTAATCGGCGAGCAGGAAGTCATCTTCGCCTCACGATCAAGGTTGCACTTAGATGTTTGTTTAACATCTGCAGACAGGAGAGCCGTGGGTTTCCTTTCCAAAGACACTGCATTGTGAGAGTACCTTGGAAGGAGCAGACATCTTTTGTCAGTCAACATTTTTATGCTGATGTCAACGAAGGATTGAACAAAGGTTAGTGTAGTGAAAAAATGAAGCATCTCAAAACCATGTATTCTATCAATGTATAATAATTATGTATGTAATGTGTCTCCCTACAATGACACGGCACCCTCTATTATGACACGGCACCCTCTATTATGAGGAAAAACGTTTTTGTATGTGTTGGATTACATTTTTCTTACATACTGTAACATTCTTAACTTACATACATGAATTAAGTAGCAAACATACTTTTTTAAAACCTAACCATCTCCTTCTAAACCCTAAACATGTAGTTTTGTTTCAATAGACGTTATGTTTAAAACACGGTTGTTTCACAGCGGGTGTTTCCCTTGAAAGGTAATTAAATGCAGTTTTGTCGTACGGGAACTTAATTTTCTAGGTTGGACTGCTATATGTCCTGTCCAAATTTTGACAAAACAATCTCAACAGAAGGCCCATTTGGTAGCTTTTGATCATGTCAACACACTCTTCATCAACAGACTTTACATTTCTGAGCACTTTTAAGGGAAAATCCAGCATTAAATCATGCCAGGGTCTTTTTTCTGCAAATACACTTATCGAATAAGCCATCGAGACAATTTTTTTCGTGTTACAACTATTAACGGAGATATCCCGGATAGTCGCTAACAGCTGAATGCGGCTAACAATGAATAGCTCGGGGCAGCATGGTGGTCTTTTTTAACCACTAATACTGCTCAAGATGCACCAAACCTCTACAGTAGCAATGTAGGGAAAAATGCAAAGGAAAAATAATGTCCTATAACAAGCATATTTTTATTGCACACATTATAAACAACAGCCTGGATATGCAAATTAAACTACGTGATACCAACAAAAAAAACAAAAAAAAAACACTACTGCATGTAGAAATCCAAACTTTTAATGCATTCATGCTTTAGCCGGGATATTTTGTTTTGGGGAGACAAAAAGAAGTAACGATCTTGTTTCAGCTCTCAGAGGTTATTTTTGGCCACTGCAGCTTCACTGGACCAGTCCAGAGTACAGTGTGGTTGCAGGGAAGTGAGGACTGATGGTTGTGTTCACTTCCCCAAATGAAATGTTTCCACTGGCCTTCTCCATGCAACTTCTGGGGATTAATAGGTTAGCTCGCGATTATAAGGGGCTAGTGGACTTTCTCACAGGAAGAAACCAGCCAATAACATGCTTTTATAGGCAGGAATAGTTTGTTGCTGGGTGGTATTTAAGCAGGGGAAACCACTAGGTATGAGTACTGAGGTCAAATTTGTATTTCAATCAGGGATCTAACAGTTACATTTTGACCTTGTTGAGGACTGTTTCCGTGCAAAATGAGTATTCTGATGTTATGAGGGCATGGTGTAAGTTCCAGGCTGGTTAGATAAACAATTGACTAATCAGAGCTTTGTAGTGATGGTGATTTCATCCTCCTGCAAAAACAAAACAAAACCTAATACTCCCACCCAACAAGAAATCGGCGAACATGAACACGCTGTCAGGCTGAATGAATGAGGTGAAAGCAAAAGGCAATTTAGTAGACTTTTTGTGTTTTGTTTAGGATATCTCAGGAACGCCTTCAAGGATTTTCTGCTTCAAGTGGTACAAATGTCCGCTTGAACTCAAGGATGAACTGATTCGATTGTTGTGGTCAAAGGTCAAGGTCACTGTGACCTCACAAAACACATTTTTGGCCATAGCAAAAAAAAATTGTACGATAAGTCTGACAACATTTCACACAAATGTCTAATAGGATAAAGATGATGAAGTGTTGACATTTTATCTAAAAGGTCAAATGCCAACTTCACTGTGATGTCATGATGTTTCTGTCCATTATTCAACGGCATAACTCAAGAACAGAAGGGGAGACATTTGGTTGGGTAACTGAACTGGTGCACTAATCGAGAAACTGTGGTGATTGTATATCAGAGGTCAGCAACCTTTGGCAGCTTCACCAATGGCAACAAGTGTGCAAGAAATGTTTGGGGAAATGTTGTAGTGCTTTCTCATCCACATGCCAAATGACTCGTGCACAGCCATTGACAGGTGCACTGCCTGTTATTTACAGTAGTCTGACTGACTTTTTCATGCTCCATGAAGCCTTTTCTTTATGTTATGAAGCCACTAGATGGAGCTCTTGGTTCAAAGGAAAAAGGCTCAAGGACTGGTGATTGTGTGAGCTTTAAACTCTTTGTTGAACAGTGAGTGCCATCTAGTGGGCTCAGAAAATAAATACGTCATATAGCTTCATGAAGCTTTGTTTGGACATCTCTACCTTTTCCCATCCACATTTGTAAAGACCCGCCAAACTCTGCCTCTGATTGGCCAGTTCGTGTTGCCTTCTTCACAGAATGTGGAGGTAGGGGAAAAAGAATGCTGACAGAGCGGGCTCGGTAGACGTTGATATGGCACACCGGTTAACAAGAAAATGTAAAAATAGCACTTCATATCAAAAAGGTTGCCCATTCCTGGTATAGATCTTCTGTGGGCAGGTTTAGGGTGTGTGTGAAGTATCCACGTTTGCCAAAAATACACTTAAAGGTTGAATATGGAGAATGAGCAGAACACAGCCATCTAGTGTCTCAAGATCGAAGTCAACAAAAAATAATTCCAGCACTCAGGTTGCCAGGTTGGTCAGTAGCCTACAGGAGACCAGAGTCTGTTTGAGCCTGTTTAAACCCATCCCCTCCGGCAAATCACACCATAAAAACAAGTATTGCAGAGGAGTTTGACTGACAGTTACCGTTAGCGGTTACCGGTTACCGTTATCCGTTAAAGCTAAGTAAACATGAAAGTTAGCTTACAGATCAAGGAGAAAAGTAGCCATTTTAGCCTGTGTTTTACTGCCATTCCTCTCCTTTATCTCAGTCCATGGAGTGAATGCTCGGCCTATATTGACTCTGGTTTTTGCCCGTCTCCGCTCACTCAGCTGCTGGGACAAAAAGCAGCTGCAGGATTGGCAAACTACATTTCACCCAGTGCCAGCCTACAGTAGCTGCCCCGAACAGACAGACAACCCTGCTAACCCGCAATGCCCACCGCTATTGGCTGCTACCATGGAAACAGAACGTGACAGAAAGTCATTTTCAAACCCGTCATTAAAAATTTAAATATTTATTCAGACTTAATATATGTTTTTATGGAAAAGCAATACTTTAATTCTGTAGCCCTCAAAACGCCCCATGGGTGTATTTTTCTTTTTTTCTTTTTTAATATAGCTTTTAATAAAGATTCTACATATTCAACCTTTAATACCTTTTTATTTAATTCCTTCGAAGTCTTCACTACATATATTATACAAATCTGGACAGTTTAGATATAAACTGCAACTTGACTGGTTGGTGGAGGCATAGAACCAAGGTGGTAATTCTAGTTTATTTAAATTATTAACCCTCAGTGTAGTTTTTACTAAATATGTCTTTCAGGTTTTCAGGCAGATATGCCTACATTCGATTTCAATGCATTTTGGTTGCTCGAACCATTCCTCTGGTCTGTACTGGCCGTGGAGATAGATTACTACAGTGCATCACTTAGTACAGAAAGCTTTCCAAAGTTCAGCTGAAGCTAATATGAGACTTCAGCAGCCCAAATCAGGCCCGTATCTTCAAAAGTGATTGTCGTTTTAGTGCAAAAAATATCGCTTTACTTGCTGCAGCTCTAAATTGTCGTAATCTGGCTCCAGAAATTAATCTTTCCCGTGGTCACGCACACTACATCTTCACATTACATCATACTGACTGAAGCACCGATAGCTTGTGTTTATCAGACTGTGCCTTGTATTTTAACCTGACATCACTGTGCAACCTAATAACCACTAAAGGGCTATTAAGTTAATGTTGTCACGCACTAACTATCAGAGGTTATATCACTGTTTTACTTACAGGGAACTGGGCCAGTCTTTGTGTTTTGATTTACTAGATCAGTAATAATGAAAACAAGACTGCCCATGAATCTAGTGCTTGTTGCTGTGATTGGATTTGTTTCTACATTATTCCCTTCTATGATGCCAAGTGTAATGGCTGGTTTACGACCCATGTAATGCAGTAGTGTAGTATGTAACGTTTGCTTTGTTGATTTAGAAAGTATATTTTGAAGCATTTATGTCCTAAAAAAGAATCGTTTTACACACGGAAAAACAACAACAAAAACCGCCTTGATGGATGTTGTGACATGTTTGGTCTCATTTCCACATAAAGCAGTAATAGCCCCATTTGTTCTTTAATTTGAAAGTGATGTAAGCACCTCGCATGGACGGTCTTTTCAGGGAAGTCTCCTGGTATCTACAGTATGTTGAAATCCGATCTGTTTGGTGAGTCAGGCTGCCTGGCATGCTTGCCACTGAGCTGTGATAAATCCTCAGCGTGCAGGGAGGAGGGGAGGGGATACACTGCTGCTCCTGCTGACACATTGTAAATCAACCTCCGGGGTCACTTGGCCATCTCCTTCATTGTCTGCATGTGACACAGAGATGGACAGAGGCCATCCACCGCTGAACCTTGGCACCTCTTCTGCTTCTTATGGGAAGCCATTCAGCCTGAATCCGTGGCTGCACTTAAAAACTGTATTTAAAATTTTTCTTTCACTCATAGAATTTCCTCCAGTGATGTTTAAAGGTGCTCTACTCAAAATACTGGATAAAAAGTAGGCTGGGATTGCCTCCACACAGCTCTCACCCCAATACATGAAATAAGAATGTTTTTTTCACATCAACATGCATGCGCAGCCGGACCGTCTGTCTCTACAAACAACAGAGAAGCTCAGATGACTTCATTCTCTGGTCAGGACGATGTTACTCCACTATATCTATACATAGAATATACCTGTAGTTCCCTTTTCAGGATTGTAAACACACTTTTTTTCTGCAATAATCCAGTCTGGACCAAAATGTTGGACCAACTAGCAGGCTGATATCGACACTGCTAGAGTAGTTAAAAAAAGTATTTTAACACTGTTTCATAGTTGAAACTCTTTTTTGTTTATTGCCAACAGTGTGCTCTCTATGTAGTAAGCACTTTGGTAAATTAGAATGGAATATATATATATATTTTCATATAGGTGAGCTCCTCCTCCTCCTGAATGAGTGTTCAGAGGACTCTCATTTCACTCAAGAAGCCTCAGGTAATTACGCCATTTGTCACGTCACTGTCCTCTTCGGAAGGGCACTGAATATACTTGATTATAGAGCTCTTTCCTTGTTGAACTGGTTGGCCTCGGACGCATAATGCATGTAGTCTGTAGTGTTTCTTTGCCTTGCCGTGGGGAAATTATTTTTCAGATGGCTACAGATGGCTCTTCACTGCGCAATGACAAGAAATGAATGAATGAACAAAATTGCTCCAATTATTAGTTCCAAGACTCAGGGCTAAACCAGTTTTCCTCAAAGTGTAATTATATGAGGTTACTTTTGTCATTCTCATGAGGGTTTTCTGGTAGTTTGGTCCATCATCCCACACACACACATCAACCTCCAGGGACTCAACAGGAACAGAAGCACAGTTATTGATTCTATTAGTCAATAAGGGCTAGTTTCCTCCCCGACTATTATACTAATGCACTTAGGGTGAATGTCCTGGCTAGCCTTGCAGGCCAGGTTATAGAGTGCAACAGAGCTCCTAAATTATTCACAAGGCCCCTTCACCAGCTTCGGGCCTCCATTAGAGACAGCAGGGGAAAGAGGGGAGAGGGGGGTGACGATGATGTCACCCGGCCCCATGGAGCCAGACAGGACACCTGGGACTAAATGATGGAGTCAGCTGTGGAGGACCACAGCTCCACCGGAAGAGTCTGTCTGAGGACACTAGTGCTCTGCCTCTGCAGGTCACTTCAACAATAGGCCTTGGTGGTCAAGAGGGAGCACTGTGAATGCTGTTTGTGTGTGTGTGAAGCTTATGTAACCACTGTTCATATGACTGATGAATGCTCAGGGAGAATAGCAGTCGCTGAAAACTGAAAAATGGAGGCATTTGACAAGAAAGAGTGGCCCTGCTTCAAAACTACAGCTGTAAAAGAACAGATAGGTGAATAACAGGAAAACAAACAGAAGGTGCACAGCTTCAGCTTCAACGTGCCTTGTTGTAAACCCCCTTTCACGCATGCACTACAAATCTGAAACTATCTAAACATTACCCGGTGGAGCTGTATCTGACAACGCAAATGCCCAAATCAGTTGGATCAGACTTCACCCTTCCAGCTTCCTAGTAACTTAACCATGTAATCGCCAAGTGCACCCATGTTTAAATAGAGCAGTGCATTGTGTGGAGAATTCACAGTGAGCGAGTCAGTGTGTTGATGACTTTTCTATCATGTGGCTTGACCGGAAGAAAACAAACATCAAAGAGTAAAGCAGAAGATTCGTTCACACGGCAACAAAAATATATAACTGAAGAGACAACGGGACTCTGGAACTTCTATCGGGAACGACAAGAGATTCTGTTGTTTATAACCACAGTGTAATTTCCATCATGCCCTGCCTCCTGCACCCTCTACCCAGGCGCATACCCCCCCCCCCCCCCCCCCCCTCGCCTAAACCAAACAGAGTATTTCCAGTAAGTGAGAACCCATCTGACACAGACACTCTCCTGTTGTGTGCTACATGTGTAAAAGGGGAAACTTTGGACAATATCTGTCCTTTTACATGACGCTGAGAACATCCTGAGAACATTAGGTCCCATTGATCCTTATAACTGATTACTAGAACCCCCGTACGGAAGTGTTCGACCTCCCCATGACCACTAAAACCTCCTAAAGGACAACTACAACTATGCATTTCCCAGAATGTTGAACTATTCATTTGAAGTCTAACATCAGGAAGCAAATGTTTCCCTCCAAAGTGAATACCACAGATTACATAGCCAAGTGCATATGATTGGCAGCCTTGCTCTGCAGGATGGATAATACAGGATGGGTATATGCCATATTCCTGCATATACTGTATGCCACACCTCACCTAATAACTCAGTCTAATTGTATGTTAGAAAACATTTGATAAACTTCTGGAAAAGATTGAAAAGCACAAATGTTCTGATGGGCAGACCACTGTCAAAGATTACACACCATCCTCCCCACAACTGGTAGTTTTCATCAGTCTGATACTGACTGGCTGCCAGGAGAGACTATGGAAAAACAGACCGAAGAGATCCACAGTGAAATGCAATGTGTCACTCCGGCTGACAGGCTTTGGAGTGTCAACACCACTGTGTGAGATGTGAGAGAGGGTGGTGAAGAAGAAGAAGAAGAAGAAGAAGAAGAATTACTTTATTAATCCCGTAAGGGGAAATTCAATTTTTTCACTCTGTTATTATATTATTCATGTTACACACACACAGGCCTGAAATACACACACATGCACAAACAGGACCTATTTACATGCAATTAATGGAGAGATGTCAGAGCGAGGGGGTTGCCAATGGATCGGCGCCCGAGCAGTTGGGGGTTCAGTGCTTTGCTCAACAGACCCTTTGCATTGCCCAGGAGATAAAGTGGCACCTTTTCAGCCACCCGTCCACACTCTATTCATGGTCCACACAGGGACTCAAAGCGGCGACCCTCCGGTTCCCAGCCGAGTCACCTATGGACTGAGCTACTAACGCCCCAGAAGTGGAGGAAAGAAGAAAGTTGTCGTACGCAAACAGCACATACAACCAATATCTGATTTCTCCTGAAAGACCACTGCATATTGTCCTGTTCTGATGACTTGTATCGATGAGTTGCTTTGTAACAACCTCCATAAATACCGCAAATTCCCACTGTACTCCCACTCATTACATTTTGAACCCAGGGAACCCGTGTCAGAGGCTATAAAAATTAAACAAAACAGAAAAGCAATTTAACTTGGACAATCACATCAAAATACAGACTACGCTCTGCTGCCGATCAAAACTTAAAAACACATGAAATAAGCGATGCGTAGTGTGAGGTATTTCACTCTGCAGCTGGTCTGCTTCTGCCTCATTTCTGGGAAGCTCAGCTCATAGAATGCACAGCAAAAACACTAAAACAGTGGAAAATCAACATAGTCAGCAACAAAGTCGAGAGAGAAGAAAGTAATTCAGTTTCCAAGACTCGTCCTTCTTTCTCTCCTTCTCTCTCTCTCTCTCTCTCTCTCTCTCTCTCTCTCTCTCTCTCTCTCCCTCTCTCTGTCTCCCTGTCACTCCATATGTTTCTCACCCTCTGGGGAAAGGGCTTCATGAAGCCTGGAAATGTCACAGGAACAAGCTGGTGTGTCACTGCTCTAATATCTGGGATATTAAAGCAGTGGCATCACTTGGCCGGATATTATGTAATTAGCCCCGAATATAATTGTTTTGTAAAAAAAAAAAATGTAACTTCTCATTCAACTTGAATGAAACTTTAGATGTCTGGAGATAAGCAGCGCAGCGGTCAGGTTACTTAATGCTATAATAAACTCACATATTTCTTTTATTTAGGTAAAGCATTATAAAAAAGTTTGCGTACGTAATAAAGCATACAAAAAAACTTGCCACTCTCATTTAACATTTACCGATGGGCTAACCCCGGATGTTTCCGAAACCTGGAAACGCCCCTGTATTTAAGTAAGGATGGATGATGGATGGAGTACTGGGTAAACAGCGTCAGTGTCCAGGGGCCTCTGACTATGGTGGACAGAGGGCTGTGAGTGAAGGAGCATCACAACTTTAAAATGTGTCTTACTGTCGCGCTTGATACTGGCTCCGTCCACACAAATATATTTGAAAATGGATATTTCCTTCTACATTTACTCTTGTCCACAAACAAATGGAGTTTTGGTCACAAAAACTGACATTTTTGCAAAAGCCATCTAAAGTGCACATTCTTCTGCTGGCCCATTTGGAATCACTGTGTGAGCCACTGTGACCCTGCCAATCAGCATCCCGTGAGGAGCTACTGGCAGCTACGGGTGTGGTTTAGGTGTGAGTGCTGGGCCACTGTTCCCAACAACAATGGCGGTTCCTAAAGAGGTCAGTGTATGCTGCAGTAGCATCCGTTATATCAGAACTGGAGAATACTTCTCCATTGAAAGAAGAGCAAAAAAATGGCAGTGAAGGCTTTTAACAATTGAAAATATGTTTTCTCTCTTCGGGAACGACCTCGGCAAGACTTTGATAAACAGATGGTTCATCCTGCAAAGTATGTTTTAAAACTGTCTGCCCTTTTCCAATCAGTTTTCAGTGACGGCTTTACAGATGCTTTTGTATCATCAGATTAGGGGAAAATATCGTTTTTAAAAAAATATCTGTACACGCGCGGAGGCCTCAGAATGGTCCATGAATCCTCCTCTTGGCCACATGTCAAAGTGTTCTTGAGTCTGTTACTGAACATGATGTGAAGATCATGAATTACTTTGCCGATTTTAATATTTTAACGGTGACTGTGTAGTTCTTATGCGATTACATCAGAAAGTGAACGTGTCACTGTTCACATAGGTCATTATTGAATTTCCCCATTGAGGGATTAAAAAAGCATTTCTTACATTGTGACGTTCTGCACTGATTCTTCCTGCCTTCAGTTCAGTAGTACGTCTGGTCTGTTGCTCATCATCCCTGTAACAGACGTCTAATGAGGAGTCAAAGTGTAAATCTGGCGTATTTGCATTCCATGGTCTTTTTCGGCATGATTATACATCAAATAAGCCATTGAGGCAGTTTTTTTTTATCGCGCTGCCTTCGGTCTTTGGTGATTAACAGTTCTTCAGGCTCGGACATGTTGAGCTGTTACACTGATTATTTAAACTGACTGAGATGAATTCAATTAGCACTGGACATCGGAGAGCCCTTTGGCAACATATGCCATATAACGGCTTGACCGAACTATCAGGCAGATCTTATTAGGGTACATAGAATTGAGATGGGTCTAATTAGATTTCAGTATCAGGTTTCATTCACATAGAGCCAGTCATTATCACTGCACTTAATGCAATAAATCTAGTGATTAAGTATGATGTTTATGGCTTGAGACAGATGGTAGAGCAGATGTGCACCTTAAAATCAAGTGGACACCATCTGATGTGTCCATTCTCTAAATTTAGTTCTGTAAATAAAGTATAACTCACTGTTTGTATCTCTATATCTGTATATATGTAAACCGTTGTATAGATATATTTTCATATTTGATCATGTCTTTTGTAGAAAAAAAATAAGCCAAGATAAATGGACTTACAGTATATAGTACATAGTACGTAGTATAGTATATAGTATAGTATAGTATAGTATATATTATAGACTAATAGTACTAATATGTGCATTATTAAATGGTTTAAAATCTTATCTAAAATACATCTTAAGGATAAGGATGCTATAATCTTTTTTGTAATCTAGCAAACATGTATGCTGTATGCATGTGTGTGAGGTTGTGTGTGTACATGCATGTGCTGTGTATGTTATTTAAATGGGAATGTGTACAATTGTGTCTGTTTAGAGGCCTAGAACCACAGTGATTGAAGACCTGCAGTATATGATCTACAAATCACTTCCTGTTGGCCCCAAGTGTTTCTGCTGCACAACAGTCCTCAGGCTAATAGCTTACTCCCTCTCAGTCTGGAGTCTCTGTGGTCTGACCGACCCCCTGTCCTCTGTGCTCTCACCCTCCATGGAGGGAGGAAGTGTACATCCTCCTCAGGGATCAATAAAGTGCAGCAGAGGAAGACGCTACGATGACCGTGGTTTTCCACTGCGACCTGCTGCATTTGTCAAGGAGTAACGAAGTTTGGGCTGAGATTTATTCTTAGTTAGGCCCCAGTTGCCTCATCACACAAAATCTTTAAGCTTGATGGCGTACTTTAGTATTTTCAGAAATCTGAGGAAATTCTTCAGGAAAAAAGACTAATAAGAAAGTACATTTGCCTTTTAAAATAAACCCTAATTAGTAAGCTGTCAATTTCAGACACATACAGGAAGTGTCCAGTTTTAAAAGACACAATTAGTGGAGTACAAGTATACATTTGTGTGGCTGTACAGATGCTGGTGCACCAAGCAGCGCCTGTTCTAAAACAGGATGTAACCCCGTTTCTACAAGATGTGTAACCATGCAATTGTTGCCAGGATGAAAACATGACTGCGCTTCACACTTGGAATGATAAAAAAAAAAAAAATCCATTTACATAGTTTGCTACTGCCAAAATGAAGTTAACCTTAACTGTCATATGAACAGTAATAACTAGAGTATTGAGTATTGAGTATTAACGTTTGCAAGACTGATTGTTTCGTCATTTTTTCCGCAGAAAAGTCTCAAATAGATGGCGGGACAAACAGCCATGGTGACGCTACAAGCCAGCTTACTTACTTACTGACAACGATAACCAGCAGTCAGCCTCACCAGACTTTAGCTAGAGCTTTAGGCGTACCTAAGCATTCGCATTCTCTACCCCCTTAATTGCTGTTAGATGATCGTGAATTAATGATGAATGAATAGGTCAAATGGGTTGCAACACTAGGTTAGAGAGTGTTGTTTTAACGACAAAAAGTGTAACATTTTGTTCAAGCTTACCAGAATCGGAATTCCTTCCCCCCGATTTTTATCCGCACACTGTAAAAGTTCATTTCTGTGTGTGAGTTCTAAAGACCCCATTCAATTTCCATGGTTACCTTGTGCTGGACTGGTTTATGCAACCAAAATATTCAAGCTACAACCAACCAATAAATCCTTGAAACGGCTTCTCTCTCCATAACTGCACACATGACGACGCTTCATGGTTTACTGTCCCATCCCAAAATTCAAAGGGAAAAGAGGGAAGGAAGGACTGGAGCACACTGATTCATTTTCAGCCTTTAATGGTGCAAACATACATTCCATAAACCTTTTTTAAAGAAGTAATTATAGCATGTCAGACCATCTTTTATTCCTGCATCCTTGTTGTGGAAACTCACTTCATGCGATCGAAAAAAATATTAATGCTATTGGAACAGTTCCTGGCAAATCATGTGCCAGTAGTAAGCTAGACCAAATATCTCAGGGCATAAATAGAAAAAAAAAAAAAAGTATAGTTGCAGTTTGGTAAAACAATGCACATATTTTATCTCAACAGCCCAGACAGGATAATCACTTCACCAAAAATGGGTTCCAGATGTTCTTTTTTTCCTCAAAGGTACCCCATTGAGGGTGAAAGCCATTTGTTGTAAACTGTGCAAATCGAGCACTGTTGAACAAACAGAAATGTGCAGGCACCACACACAGATGACTCCTTTCCTGCTATAATCAGCGTCCATGTGTTCACTGCCTCTCACTGCGTCAGCTGTTTCAGCCATCTCAGACAAATGGAAGGCCATTGCTGCCAGAGCTTGAGTAGTCTCTCTGTCCAAAGCTTTAGCGTGTTCAACCAAAACCCTCCCGGCTGTCCTCTGTAATGGGGAAATACCAATAACTCTGCTTTGTGCTCCGGGAGCAGCAATATGTTTCATGTTATTTTGTTCTCATTTATCAATCACTCTTATATAAGCTGGAAATATGTGAAATGATCAAAGCAAATACACTAGCCACCAGCCTCCACTTTGGAGGACATTTGTATGACTTTGTCTGTGGATATGGGCCTTTCATTCTTCATATCTTCGCATATTTTCTCTTCTTATTTTTCCTATAGCTTTCTGTAGCTCCCAAAAGTTCCAAAACATGTTTTTATTTTGTGAGGACAAGATATAAATGTATTAGTTTGTGCGCACAAGATTAAAAAAAAATCTAGACATCAAGGGCTCTTTAACTTTCAAAAGAATACATGATCAAACAATAAAATATACTTAAAGTACAGAGGCACTCATTTTTTTTCAAACAATGATGAAGATACAGAAAAATAGAATGCATGGCAAAAATAACATAGTGTCAATATACTTCTCAAAATTTCACAAATCATGTTTCAGGGAAGCTCATGTCTTATTAAGAGGGGCCAAGGTCCCCCTGCTGTAACCTACCCACCTCACCAACTACCACTGGATAGCTAGATGTGAAATTATGCATTTTTTGTTTTAGCTCTGTAATTTTAGTTGTAATGCATTAATGACACATACACCTATGGATTATTGTTAACCCATTGATGTTGTTTATCGTGCCCTGTACTTTGTGTTACACCATGTATGAAAATGGACGCTACTCTGACAGTATGTCTCTGCTGCCCCTATTTCTAATTTTCTGTGTATTTGTTGTCCTCCAAAACTGCTGTAATCTTAATTCTTTCTTCTAACTCACCACTCAATCAACATCACATTCATCAAATCCCCATTCACTGAGCCACTGAGTCAGCTGTCCAGAGGCTTCTTAAGAGTCTTATCGTCCTAAATGGAATGGTTCCAGAGGAAAGGGGACTAGTGCGTGGCATAAAGCAGACAGCCAAGAGGTTGTTTCCACCCTTTTAAGTCCAAGGCAGTTTCAATGGATAGCAAACCTTTCTCCTGCTGTTCCTCAGCTAATAATAGTGCTATTCTTGTGGACGAAACGACAGGCAAGGCAAGCACACTTCACAATGCATCCCAGTAGAGGATACAAGGTATCTTTTAATCCCTGATTTACTGTAGCAATATAGGGCCAATTGTTTATTATTAAGTGTGATACAAAAATGTAATGGAAAATCACTGATTTATGACTATGACTATTTATCAACGTATTCTTATCATACCTCACGAAAAGTTATGCACAAAAATTTGTATGGAACCTCACGGTGACGGTTAGGGTTAGGCATCAAAATGACTTGGGTAGGTTTAGAACAAAGATTGGGGTTTGGCTTAGTACTCAATAACGGTCCCCCAGGTAAAAGTGCTGTGTTTGAGGACCCCTCCACCACCCTGGCCGCCATCCCTACGTGGAGTTTATCCGCCTTAAACTACATCCCCTGAATTCCTGCTTTGCTCCATATGTAATTTCTACTGTAACAAATACATGAGATACACATAAACTACAGTGCATAACTTTTGGTAGTTACATTTTCGAACAGTGGATGAGGACAGCCTGAATATTTTGAGGTTTAATGTCAGTCATTATCAGTTTCACTGTAGTTTTTTTGTATGGAGTGCAATAAGCTAAGACTGGTGTATGAATGTGGAGATTGGCAGCTAATGGAACATTTTAGCTAACAGGCTAATATGACGCTGACAGCTCACCTGCTTGCATATTTTCTCGTATCTTTGTGGTAAGTTACAACAACACTGCATTCACAAGCAATGATATAGAAAAAAATCCTCAAAAATCAAATGTAAAAAATGTAATTCTGTGTCTACAGATTCAGGAGCAATATTGTAGCAGTAGTAGCCTATAGCACTTGAATCATAGACTGTATAAAAAAATGGACGTAGCATCTACATCAAGGTCTGTTCTCTCAAGTTGACCCAATCGTACTCGCCATTTTGTCAGCCATTGACTCCCCCTCGTTTCCTCTCACCAAAAAAGGGCACTGATGTGACATTGGTGGGAGGAAAATACGTCCATCTGGCTGACGTGTATTGGATTAGCCACATTAGCACCACCCAGGAGCTAGGCTAACAGCAAACGCTACTAGATAAACGAGAGTGAGTGAGAGTTTTTTCTGGGACGAGGAAACAGGAGTCATTTTTTAATTTTGTAATGGGAACGGGTGGCAGCGGGATTTTTTAGAGGGTAGAGACTGACACAGGAGGTCAGTCTCCTGTGTCAGTCAAGCAAGTGCAAGCAGCCAGCATTTATGATATATATTAATATATATTATATATTAATATTTAACAAAGTACCATGCCCATAGCCTGTAAAACACCGACCCTCATGGCCCAAATACGGCCTGAATCCTCCCGCTGCTACAGATTAGCATCTAGTGTATGTGCCATCGATAGTAGGCTATATAAGTAATGGTGCAAGTGCGGCTACCTAATTAGCATAACTGAGCTAACACGTTGTGTTCCTAAACCATCTGTCAGTTACGTTGATCGAAGAGCAAATCATCTTGTAACTTATGGAAACACCACCATACGAATGACCACAGTCCAGATTGGTTTAATTAAGCTGTGAAAACAGCCTGTTTACAATTTAACATTATGAAACCTGCCCCTAGTGGCCACTGGACGAACAGCAATTTTTGGCACTTCCTTATTGCAATATTCCAAAATTTTCTAACTACAAGGTAAGTTATTATCTTTATGTTTCTGTTACTGCAGCATATTCACCCACATATAAAATGATGTAGTCCTCCTTTTCTATTGGTTGAGAAAGAGGACCTTACTTGGAACAGACAGAAAACACACTGAAATCATAAATCCAATTCACAGCAATGATTACATTTTTTAACAGCCATTATTATATTTTATTACAGAGCAGTAGGCCTATAGCAAGAATGTTCTTGAGGGCTGCTGTTTTATTGGTCTTAGAATGATTAAAATGTGGTAATTTGGCAACAGTGAATTATGCCATACTATAATATAGAAAACTCTTGAGAAACATCTCTGGGAAGTATTCGAGATTCATCAGAATGATTACATTCATGGCTAAGTTAAATCAAAAACCACATAACCAACAACAGATAAAAGAAGTTGCGCAGTCTCTGGTTTAACCATTTCCAAATGTTGCTCCCACAGTTATCGGCAAAACAAAACACCTTCCCATAAAATGTTTATCTAAATTGCGTACTATTATGGGGTAAGTATTTCCCAAAAGGCCCCCCTTGTAATTTGTCATAATTTTAAAGGGAAAAGCTTTTGTATCTAATTCCAAGGACTTCAAGCATCATGGCAAAGAGTTCATAAAGCATGGATGTCAAACAAACACACGCACACTGCGGTAGGTGTTTCTGTCTATTGGAAAATGTTTTTGTGGCATAATTGTGCTTATGCTACACCAGTAACATTTTCCTGGCAGTATGACTCATTAATTACCCTTTCAGATTCATCAGTATTTGTCCACAATAAAAACAAGACTAAGAATCTACAGCCACATGAGCATCTCTGTGAGACGGTAAAACTCAAACTAAAGTTCAAAGTTTGTTTCAGTCAGCAGTTGTGTTGAGGAAAAAATGGTGACTGTTTGATGGTGACAGTGTTAGCAGCTAGTATTAGTACTTTGTGCTCGCATGCTAACAAAATAATTGAAATGTGCTAGAAGAAAACTCAGGGGGATTTTACTCAAAGTCAGTATGGACTCATCCTCTAGGACCATGAAGTTCTGTCCAGAATTATATGACAATCCACAGAACAATAATGGTGAGAGACGTTCTTTTTACCATTATACATTATACTTGTTTATTTATCGTTTTAATAAAAAAGTTTTCTAATATTAAATGTAAGCGGGGGCAACTTTATTTACAAACCATTGAATTAAGAGGGTAAATTTAAAGTAGTAAATTCTTAGAGGGTATCACGTTTACTATGCAGATCACTGACATTTTCTGGCAATATGAGTAATTTAGCTCTGCTTTTTGCAGATAAAGCTAGTTACCCCTTCCCCCTTAAAAGAGAAAAGAAAGAGAGAAAGCAAAAAAGACCAATTAGCTATTTTTGGAACATCTCAAGGCCATAGGATCCAGCTCAAACAGCGGTAACTATCACTACAACCAACCAGCATTGCCATTCTTCAAGCCTCCTCCTCGTCCCTGTGTCCCCAAGGCGAATAAACATTCTGTTCTTCTCTGTTAGGGAAAACCATTATGATTTGTCATTGAGTTGCCTATTCATTACAATGAAAGGATTTACTTTGCAAAAACTGTTCTCATGTTGTCAAACAGGGCATTAAGTAGTCTTATAGTTGACAAAGTACCACAGTTTCCAAACCATTGCTTACAAGTTGTTTTGTTAGAGTAGCCATTGCATTTTTTCTTCAACATAATTATTTTTCCAACCAGAAGTTTGTTTCCAAATACCAAAAAGGTGCAAACACTCCCATAAACACATCCTCTGTTGTGCTTATTCACTGCTTTCACTCTGTATTTTGTGAGGAATGTTTTGCAGTTGTTGACTGAGTCACTTCGACAGACCCCCAACAATAAAGTACCATGAACCTTTTCTTTAAAGCTTTTAACTACTGATTCCTGGCAGGGAAGGTGCTGCAAGTGCTCACAAGTCACAACTGGACCTCGCATACATGCACAACGGCACGCTTTGAATTAAAGGACCAGTGTGTAGTATTTAAGTTGCATCCACCGGCAAGGTTGCAGATTGCAACCAACTGAATACGCCTTCCTTCACTCCTCTCTTTCCAAGAGTAAACTCAACAAACGCTCTCTCTGGAACCAATTTTTGGTGTGTGCGTTCTGGGCTACTTTAAGCTAAGCTAATGAAAACACAACAATCCTTAGTTTCATGTGATTATACACTAATTGAAACATAATTATGATGACATAATTCCGTACTTGGCATATATACCTCTTAAATCTCACACATGAATACACCAATAATGATATGTCGGATTAGGTCGGTAAACAATTTTCTTGGTAGCAGTAAAAAATGCAACAGTTTCTCAAACCCTTATTGCTAAATAAATTGCACAGAAAGAAATCTGTGTTTGAATCTGTGGATCTTCATTGTTATCTGCACTTGGCAAGGCAGAAGGCACAGTGCCTATAATGAGCCAAACCATCTGTAATTGATGTTTATCGGACAACAGGAAGCTTCATTCCTGTCCTGATTGATTGAAAGGCAATTTTCTATTAAATCTTCCCTCTGCTAGCTGAGGGTCAGACAACATCTGCAAAGCTGAGGAAATCATTTAGCCTGATGCTCTGATGAGCTCTTGTACAGTTGTAAATGCTCTCTCAAGAGCCTGCCTCTGTTCTCCAAGAGGCCCCAGCAGCACACGTAAGACAGCAGTCATTTACCAGTATCCAGGATCTGATGTAATAAACTATTATATGTGAAAATCTGTCTGTAATTTTAGGGGAGGCTGCTGAAAGTCAGTAAGTCATAGGGGTCATAAAGGTGACTCCTCCCATCACAGATGTTTTTGTTGAACCATACCTCCACCAGGCTACAGGATACACACACTTGTTACTGCAACTATTCCAGCTGTTAGTGTAAGTAACATTTTTAAACAATTTTGTATTAGAGAAATTTTTAATGAACCCTGCTTTTGTGTATTTAAAATGGCTTTCCTCTAGTGTCTAGTTTTAGAGTCTTAAAGAAGTAGCTCTGCATTTCGGGAGTTAGGTGAGAAGATCGATACCACCATCATGTCTGTGCATTAAGTATGGAGCTGAAGTCTAGAGGGGATTAGCCCATCTTAGCATAAAGATTCGTGGCAGAGAGAAACAACTAGCTGGGTCTCTCCAAAGTTCAACAGTAAACCTACAGCACCGCGAAAGTCCACAAATTACACATTGTATCGTCTTTGATCCATACCTTATTTTGCTTTCAATAGCCTGACCCCCAAAACCCCTCAAATGGCCAAACGCGTAGTTGTGATGTTAGCAGTAACGTTATAGCTGCAAACACTGCCATGTTTGTTGGTGAATAAATGCTACAACTCCTTAAGACCCACGTCAAGCTCCCATGTCTTGCTACCCCTCTGATTGAAGTGAAGAGAATTTGCCCTGAGGCTAGCAACAACTTTGGCACAGGCTCACTTTAGGTGGACTAACCTTTAAGGTGGACCAGTTATTCTCATTTCACCATCAAGTGGAAACACACCATTAGTGACAAGCCCCTCCTTTTACCTCCGACTGCTAGCTAGCGAAGCTGTTAGCAGAGTGTTTATACAAATAAACAAAATATGCTTTTACCTGCTATAACTATTTCTTGATTTTCTATCCTGTCCCTTTTCTATTCTTCCATTTCTATGCCATCACCTATGATGACCTCTAAAAGTAGAACTGTAACCCTTGACATCTCAGTTTTAGGAGTTAAGACGTGATACAGTTATTAAACGTACAAGACATAAGGCAGAATTCAGTTTTATTCTCAGACCTGCAATAATTTAAATATAGATACATGGATATTTGTAATATGTTACAACTCTGTGAAGCAGAAAAGGATGTGGTGCTCCTCCTCTTTCTGGCACCTTCGAGCAGAGCAAACTGTCCTAGACTTCCCAGCATGGGCGGTACACCCGTCCCACCATACACCTCATTGTGTCCCTCCTCAGGATGGGGATGTTCAGGTCTTGGCCGGCGTCTTTGTGCTCGATGACCTGGCTGTTGTCGTCAGCTCTCCGCTTGTAGAGGGATAGTCCACTGTGCAGCATCCGCAGGTCCCTCCACAGGCTTGGATCGGCGATGACGACAATCCTCTGCCCTCTGGTTTTGCCCGCAATGGCCATATCTGCGTCTCCGAGGTCGTTTTCTGTTACCTCATCCTTCAGCATCGAGGCGAAAGTATCGCGCTCCAAGGAGCTGTCGTCAGCCTTGGTCATGGGTAATGCCACTGACACTGTATAGCACTCGAATAAGAGAATTGCAGCAAAGATGACCGACATGAGTGACTGTCTCATGGTGAAGATGTTCCAGGAGGTTCAACGCGTTGGTTTCGTGGAGGAGTTTCTTTCCAGTTCTTTGCTCCGTGCTCTGATCCAGACATCATATCATCCTCTTTTATATCATTTCAGACACTCTGGATTGGCCACGTTGAATCGTTTTCCATCGTAGCTTCTCCTGTTGCGTTCGGGAAATTAGTTAAAAGCCTTAAGAGGCAGTTGGACACAACACTTGCAGTGTTCAAGAGTGTTGTTTTGGTGGAAAGTTAATTAAAATCATCTCCAAAGTGGTGACTGTTATTAGTCTCCTAACGATGAAACAGTGGGAATTCTTTGAGCACCTAACTCTGAAAAACATTGATCCAAAATGACTGCCCTTTAAAACAACAAGGAGGGATTACTCACCCGTGAAGCTCTTTGTGGTGCCAGACACTCTGTGATAAAAGGTGGCATTGTTGCAACAGTGTTCAATATGGGATTTGACATTGGATTAGTGCAAACTATCCGAACAAATAATTCCTGTGTTTGTGTGTTCGTGGCAACAGCTCCTTGATGACGTGTCAAAGAGAAAGTGAAGAAATGTTTCTTTGAGGAGAATATACAATAGATCTGCTCCCAAAGCCTGAGGGTTGAAGTTAATTTGATCTCTTGCTGGATCGCAGCATAATTACAATCCTTCCTAATTATGGTTGCCAGATGGGTGCAACAGGAGCGTTGCACACCTGAGCTTGCATAAGATCCATATGAAATGAGTTATTGTATTTGATTCAGATCAAAGGTGTTGACAAGTTAACATTTTTATTTTTGTCTTGGGTAACTTCATGTCATCAGCTGTTCCAGAAAACTTTGAAAAGATGTTCTACAACTAAGATCGTCAGAGCAGGGAGTGTGAATAACAAGCTTATGAGCACTAAAAACGTATTTCACTTAACATTATTAAACAGTATTTTGACAGAAAAGATTTGAGATTTTACTGACATGATGTTCAGCACATTATAAAACTTCGATGGCTAGACGTATAATTTGATGTCATTAAATTGTTAAGGTTATTTTAGTCTTGGTAATGTGCAGCTGGGCAGTTCACATGGGAAATGCCGTGGACCATTTCTTATTGAAAACCATGTCTGTGGTTTCTAAAAAGCCTGGCATTTGAGAATTATCTACACCCTGTTTTTATTACCGTCTGAAAGGCCTTGTGTGGTTTTCAGGAGACAGACGGTTTTGTTTAAATCTTATCTTTAATTCCTAGATGTCAGTTGGTCGTATATCGTTGATGGGACGGGTGGAGCCCTTCCTATGCAGTAGGTGTTAATGGTGCAAAAGAGCTTGTAGCTGTTTTTGGATGAAAACCACATGTAAAACAGAGGTGTTTTAGGAATGAAGAAAATAATATTTCCATCCCTTAACATAATATTTTTTTGCCAACACGTCAAATCCATGTGGTAAATGTGCCAGTGACCGGACTAATAATAAAACTATCATATAATCTCTCAGCTAAAACTTTTCAGAATACTTTATTCCCTTCCACATAAACTGCATACAGTTATTCCATTTACAGTGTATAGAAAGTGTAAGGTCAGAAAGATGCTGGATTAGGGTTGGGCAAGACAAATAAATTATCGAGTTATGGTTAAGTTTAGGCCAACACATAAATACAGTGGGATGGGAAAGCTTCTAAAGAGTACAGAAAAATCAACATAAATAAGCCATCGAGACAGTTTTTTTCGTTTATAAACTATTAATGGAGAAATCCTGGCAAGTCGCTAACAGCCGGACGTGGCTAACACTCATTAGCTCAGGGCAGTACGGTGAAGGCATTAAAATGTCTTTTTTTAAACACTAATCCTGCTCAAAATAACACCAAACCTCTGCAGTAGCATTATAAAAGTCTTTACACATAAAACAAAGCACCAACAACATAGTTAGTGAACCCAGAGTTTATTAAAAGAGTGTTTTGAAAGACTTACCTACTGGCCCCGGTACCAGCTCCTCTCATAGTAAAGTCCCTTCAAGTACTATCAAATGCAATCCAAAAGGTAGGAGCACATTAATTAAAGCCACTTATGAGCATATGTGTAGAGGAAACTGTCTGTGACTGTTAAATGAAACCAACAATGGCTGCTGGTAGGAAAAGGTACATGAATCCTGGTTGTTACATGCTTTGTATATTCAGACTCAATATGACACAAATTTTAAAGGCAGCGTGATTACATATAAAGTCAATGCAAAACTGACACAAATTTTCTCTGGGTGGTGCGGATTATGTGTATCTACATGTGAAAAAATAAGAAGGTAAGTAGAGAAGTCTGAACCATGGGCGGATTATGAGAAAATGGACCCATGGACACAGACATGCAAAAGGCCCCACCACCTCTCCTTCACAGGAGCAGGACACAGACCTTGTGATTAGTTTGCCTCTTTTGTTGTTTTGCATCTCTTTGTAGTCGTTATACACCTGTCTATGATTCTGTGTCTAATTCTATAGTCTTTGTGTGCCTCTTTGTGGCTGTTTTGTGTCTCTTTTTAGTCGTTTTGTGTCTATTTGTGGTCCCCAATATTGTATATTTTTGTAGTTGTTTTATTTTGTTTTCAAGTGACATTTTGCAGGTGAAGACCAAGGGAGTCCCTGACACTCTGGGCTCCTGGCCTGTTTAGTAATCCATCCCTGTCTGCAGGAAAAACAAAAAGAACTTAGGTTTCTGTTAGTTTTGAGATCATTCAGAGTCTGAGCTGACTTGCCTTTTCGTGGTTGATCTGTGTGGTTATTGGATTGCAACTACATGCTATGCATTTCTATCCAACATTCTCAATGCCAAACTATTGACTTTAGATGCACACTGCATATACTTTGACCCTTTGTTTTCTATACATTTTAATAAAATAGCTCAATGATTTTCCATACAGGGCTGGAAGACAGAGATCATTTTCCATGTTTGTCCTCGGGTGTAAGGCAGCAGTCACCCACTGAATGTGCTTGTGTGCCACAGGCAGTGCTACAATTTGTCAAAGAGGAGAAGAAAATAGGGATTTCTATGCTCAAGCTGACTACACTGATGGGCGCCAATCAAAACAGGAGGCCGGCTCGGGACTTTGAAAGGCGGTGTAAAAAGACCCAACTGTGTGCGGAGGGAAGACGTAGGTAACACCAGCCCCGTCAGCACAGCACCGCTTCTCTTTATTACGATATCGAACGGCGGGCCACACGACAGGCTTAAGTTTTATTCCAACCAGGTAAATACAGGACACAGATCTGACAGCAGTGATGGTATTAACAGGCACAAATTGAATTATGTTGTTAAAACTCCAACACGGTGTGTTCTGCCAGCTGGGTCTGAGGTCTGATCTCAGTTTTCATTCGCTCACAGACAGGTTAAGGACTTCTGTACCACAACATGCACAAAGGACTTCCCTTTCGGGGCAGGAAGTTCTGGTGGAAATTCACTGGATGTTCTCAGACCAAACAACCAGAGAGTTCGGCTTTTACACCAATGCAGAGGTGGAAAATAACTCTGTGACTATCTACTTGTGTAGTATTACACATCATTTAAATATTTTACTTCAGAATTTCTACTTCCAAAGACTTTCCTTTCTCCCCATCACATTTCAGAGATAAAACCCTTGCATTGACTCTACTTCTAAACCTTTTTTTTCTCTTTCCTTGTTCTTTTTGGCATTTTGCCTTTACACTGCAGTTATGTAGTAAGTACATGCACCTTAACCATAAGGCTACTGGTATGACCCACTTATGTACATTTAAGGAAAAACATTAAACCGTACTTCAACTGATCTGAAAGTATGAAAATGCATCTTAACCCCTGACCTCAAAACTAAGCAGACTAATGAAGTAGTCACAGTCAGTAACATTAAACACTTGCTAACAATTAACCTAAACATGTTTGCTGTCTAGCATTGATTTTATTTAGAACCCTGTACCCTTATTTCACTGTTTGGGGTTCCAAAAGACCTACTCTGACTGCCAGACAGGGTGATATAGTGCCATTCGCTGCTCTATAAGCTGGTCGCAGTGTTTTGGTAGGATGGAAATCCCTTAATTACGTTGTCTGGGTCCAGACCTTAGAATCCGCCCACACCACAGAGTTGACTGATTCGCCTGGCATCATGACATATAGTTTCTAAAAACACAGAAGAGCCAATGAGTGCCGTGGGGAGACTGACGATTAGCCAATCAGCGCCCTGTGTTGGACTAACACTGTTGTCAAGCCCTGTATTTACCATGGTGTCTGTCTGACGTTCCTGCCTGTAATAGGGAAGGTTTTCGTTGCCACCGTACTCTACGGGGGAATTGTTGGGCCTATGTAAATCATAAATAAGTCATAGAGTGTGGTCTAAACCTAGTTTGTAAAGTGCCCTGAGATAACTTTTGTTATGATTTGGCACTATAAATAACATTGAAGTGAATTGAATTGAATTAAACAACATTCACTGGCCAATCATAACCAAGTTAGTTAACCATGCTTACGTCATAGGCTCCGCCGTGGATAAATTGTTTTGCAACCTCCGCAAAATGATTAATTTTACTGTCATAATCGGATCGATTCAGTCCAATAAAATTTCGGAAAGTTTAGAAGTGCTGCATGATTGAATTATTTTACCCCCATCCATGTTAGCATAGGGCTACACCGGAAAGGATCCTGCTCGGACCTGAAGTATCTTGATATCAGATAGGGGAAATTGAATCATATCAGTTAGAGCAAGGGTGTCAAACTGATCTAGTAAAGGGCCGTGTGGCTGCAGGTTTTCATTCCAACCAATCAAAAACACACCTGGTCCAACAAATCAACTGTGTGAAGACAGTTCAGGTGATTGAGTAAGTCGAGTCAGGTGTGTTCTTCCTTGGTTGGAATGAAAACCTGCAGCCACACGGCCCTTTACTGGATCAGTTTGACACCCCTGAGTTAGAGTGAAGGCAAAGTCAGGCTGAAAATGAGTGTAACTAGTTGATAATTCTGTCTGATAGCAGGCTAACTGTCACCCTCTATCTGGCTCTATCTGGTATTTTTTCTTAAATTTGAGAAGATAAAGTTCACTCTCAGAGGCTCTATAGACTGCTTCCATAAGAAATGGCGGTGCTTGATTAAGGCCTTTGACCCCCCCCCCCCCCCCCTTAATAGAGGAGGGATATTATGTAATCATACTTTTATTCTCTTATTGTCTTATATAGAATCAATGGTTGTATCTCTGTGGCCTTTGAAGGTAAGGGCAGGAGGGGATGGAAGGTGGGAGTGATGCTTGAAAGGAAAATGTTGGTTACATTGTAACATTGCATGCCTTGCTTCTTTCCTTCAATTAAAAGAAATCAATCATGACTTCAAATAGGAAAAAAAAATGACTCATCTTACTGCCATTTGTATCATTATCAATCATAATTGCTTCCATAAAATCATAAATTTTGAGGTTCCTCAAACCTCAAAATGAATAACACAGCATGGCTCCAGACACCTCGAAGAGCCAGAAGATGAAAGGCAAACACTACTTTTAGCTATTTGAGTCTTATACCATGGCAGAGGGTGTCAGAGTTGGTCTGGTGGTCAGGATGTGAGTGCAGGGGAAGATGAAAGGAAAGAGATGAAAGCTGATCTTGGATCTGGTGCTACGTCTCAGGGTGATTTGGCTTAAAAAACTAAACATAAAATTCATACAGAAAGTGACACGTCCAAAGTTGAGCTGCAAGACACGAATGCAGGGTATCCAACTGAGAAGAGAGAAAAACAGTCCAACACATTCATGTCCTTTCAATATAGCTGCAGAGATGCTGGTAGTCATGGAGATGGTTACTAACATGTAATCACAATGTGATACTAAAATAGCAACATCGACGCTCAGCATGTTGGAGACAATTCTCTCAGCATCATGTTTTTCGATGGAGGGATGGAATAATGAACTGCATGGACGGGAGAATTTGGTGAATGTGATCCCCGTCCAGCTCACACTCGCTTCAGTGACCACTCATAAGCCACAATGGTAATGCTGTGTGGGGGAATGTTCTGGAAGATTCAGAGTTCCTTTGTCTATTCAGGGATGCTTTACTTCACAAGCTCCTTTTTCCTCTGGGAATTAATCTTAAGCTATTTTTGGTAAATAGAAAGGACTTATACCATATATGTTGATACTACAATCGCCTGGAAAACCCACTTTCTTAATCTGCTTCCTACTTGAAGAAATTGAGTCCTTCATGCTCTAGGGCTGTGCATCAGAAAGAATCTGGTGTTACATTCCCTACAGTAAAACAAGGGTTACAATTTAGTATATTGCAATATCTAGTGTTACTGTAAGCAATCTATCTAATTTTAGGAAACTTATCAGCTTAAAGAACACACCACCACATGCATACGTTGTTACATTTTAGTGGAAGAGTCAACGATACATTGCAAGGCTGTTATAGTATAGCAGTCCGCGGTTTGAACAACACAAAATGATACAGGGGAGTGTGCCTTTTTGAGGGACTTAAATGAATCTGTGTCGTTGTAAAGTTTCAGTATTTTGAAATCACAGACTGTGAATGCCCAACCTCTCTCTGATGGCTGAGAGGGTCATCCCTTTGGCCTTCATCTGGACAACCTGCTGTCTCAGGGTTTCAGTCTCCTTAGAGCAGCTCACCATCTTGCAAAGTAACCAGGAGAGCTGCCAGATACATAGGGTGTGTCTAAAAGTTGAGAGGTATACAAACTGGCAGGTATATCTGAAAGTGAAATTTTGCTTACTGTTGCTGTTTTTTCACAAAATAAAGGTTCTTGTTGAAGTGCCTTGGGTATTTAAAAAACATGGTAGTATAGGTGGTATATTATTCAATTCTGAACGATAAAAAGTAACAGTATTTCAGAATGAATCAAGTAATAATAATTGACTTTGTTCTCTAATTTCGATCTCCAGTGATATACTATTAACCATTTTGGAGTTGTATAGATTGGTTTGAACCTTACTGTTATCTAGTTGTTTGGTTTTTTTTGTAACTGCTGCACAGATTTTTCCCTCGGGGATAAATAAAGTTCTACCTTATCTTATATTTAAATAATATAAGATTATATAATCTTTTTGTCCAAATCTTTGTATCTAAGTCTATTTTCTGCTGATCACCACTAAAAATCCTGTATTGCTATTGGAAAAAAAACTGTTCCAACTGTTACTTGATGGCTGAAGTACTTTTCAAAATGCATGTGACAGTGTGTCAAATTCCGAAATATGAATTCATTTAAAACTATGTCACCAAGCCATTTGTTATCTGTTAACTATTGGATGGATTTCCATGAAATTTGGTTCACACATCCATGTTCCCATCGAGATTCATCTTAGGTCAAAATTATATTTTTTTCTTTGGTTTACAAGCAAGAACCTGCACCTACAACATGACCTAAATGGTGAACATTGAACCTGCTAAATATCAATATGTTAGCATTTTCACACAGCACCAGTACATGTGGTCTTTAGAGCCAACATAACCACAGATCACTGGAAAATAATGGTGTGGACACCTGTTAGTTTGTGTGGCATGACGAGGCACAGTTTGACAGTCTGCCATCCATAAAACATTGATTGGATTTCTTACTGTGCTCCGTGCTGAGGTGGTACTGTTCCAGACACTGTGGCTGTCTGACAGTGAAAACTCCTCTGCTGTTTCTCAGCAACAGAGGTTTGTTTCTGTGTCTCATATCCACGGTAACAAGCACTGAGTGTTAAATTTAGCTGGGTTTGCATTGATACAAAGAAATGCTATGCGATTCTCAATGAATAAGAATGATTCAAAAAGGTGAGCAAATAAATACAATCTCAAATATAGGTTTTTTTCACCCCCCTCAAACAATGATGTTGTTCTTTAGTTTGGCAGCAAATGACGTTCACCTTCAGAGTATAACAAGAGAGCTGCATCACACACTGAGTGACAATGTGTGGCAAGGTTCTGCTTTAGACAAACATTGCAGATTACAAGGATTGTCAAAGCCGCCTTGTCGCCTAAAAATTAAGTTCTCATACAACTAAAATTACATTTTGATGGAAATGACATGTTTACTTAACATACTTAATTTACTTAATCAACCTACGTAAATACAAGCAGCCCAACCACATTGCGTAAAAAATCTCATATTCATTTTATTCATTATTGCAATTAAGAACAAAAATAATGCAAAAATACTCAATTAATTCATAACATTTGAAGTGAAAATAGTTTTAGAGCATGGGAGTTCATTCTCGATCTTGAGAACAGTATGTGAATAGTATCTGAACCTACTGGTGTAGCTGGCCCCTTCTAACCTCATGAAATCAAATCCCTCTATGGACCAAGTACGGAGTGTGAACGGGGAGCTGAAGTTCAGTTCACCTCCCAGGCACTGCCGAGGCGCCCTTGAGCAAGGCACCTAAGCCCCAACTGCTTGGAGCACCCGTCCATGGGCACCCTCTCACTCCATTAATGCATTAATGAATTAATAAATTGTGTATTTTTCTTTTTCTTCATTAACAAGTGCATTGGGGCAAGTCTTACACCACATTTTCCCCTATTTTAATTAATGTTTAGAGTTTTACTGTTACATTTAGGCTCCTGTCACTTTAAATCAAGTTTTGCCTGAGAGTTCAATAAAAGAAAAAATATCTGACCCTTGATGTTCCTCCAGTCACCGCCACAATCCCCGGCTCAGCAGGAAGGATGTAACAATGGCGGATGATTGGATGAATCAATCAGTGGATGTGTAAAGACATTTTACCAGCTAATCAAAGGAGACAAGTGTCATCTTTGTTCAATTGCACCTCAGGGGACAATGCTTTCACCCAACCTGTGTCCTGGAGACACGATGACGTGCTTCTGTGCTCCTCTGAAAGAATGGGAGAAGGGTTATTCATCCCTTCACCTTCCAGTCTGAAGAGACAATTGCACTATTTTATAATCGTGGCTGGTATTTCACACAAACCAGTTACTTTTACAAATTCAGATAATAGCTGTATATTGTTAATTAGACAATCATAGGCTACTGAAAACCCAGTAATATAGCATGTGTCTTGTATACATTTGGAATAACTCAGAGCAGACCATATACATTTACATTCAATCTACTTGTGCTGGTGTGTTACAGTAGCCTATGTTCCTTGACGTGACGTTTAAATGCAAATCACTTTCCCTGTAATGCTCATTTCAATACATGTAATCTCAGTGTAAATGCATGCAGCAACAAGTAACATGCACAGAATGACAAACCATAGGCCTATAGAAGAAAAATGCAGGGAAAAAATACAATGCAATTCAAAAGGAATACTAGGCTATAAGAACAATCTTGAATTTTGCAGCAATAATGTTTTGACAAGATATTATTGTATTACATTTTTTTCCACTTTAAGAACTACATGGTATTGTTGAAAATAGCACAAACACTGATTTTTAAATCAAATTATGTTTATTTGTAACACATTCATTCGTAGCACTAGACAGTAGTGAAACTATGTTAGACTAGAAAGTAATTAACATTTTAACAAGAAAGCCAGGAAACTATAACATGAATCTTGCTTTCTTTTTAAATTGACTTTTATTGTATATGTATTTATTGTGTTTTCTCTGGTGTGCTCCAGCTTTGGTCTCCATGAAAAAAGAAATGCCGTTGTCATGGTGACACTTCCGTCAACTGAGTCCCGTTGCCTAGTGGGCTTTGTTGTCACGTTAACCCAGAGGACGGGACTTGGCCCATTCTAGTCAGGATTAACGTGAGCAGGTATCTTTGAGCTACAATGGCCGAAGAGCCAGCCACTGTGGGAACTCAAATAGGGAGATGTATGTTATACAACTGGGCAGAAGAGGTGAGTGTGTATCGTCAGTTAGCGAAGTTAGCCTCACTAATATTAACGTGAACGTTAGCTAAATTAGCCACCCAACGTTATTCCAAACTGCTTGTCAAAGTGTAAGCAGACAGTGTTTAACGTTATAAAGATATAAAGAGATATAACATTAGCCTATGCCTTTTAAATAAACATAAAAAGAGACACGTCACTGGTGTTATATGGTTTGTTGTAACCACATACCGGTAGTGTATAGAAAATGTGAAATGTGATCCTGACTTGCACGAAAGCACAGGTTTATCTTAGCGTGTGTATGTGTGTGTGTGTGTGTGTGTGTGTGTGTGTGTGTGTGTGTATGTGTGTGTGTGTGTGTGTGTGTGTGTGTGTGTGTGTGTGTGTG
Organism: Echiichthys vipera; assembly: GCF_963691815.1. NCBI lineage: Eukaryota > Metazoa > Chordata > Actinopteri > Perciformes > Trachinidae > Echiichthys > Echiichthys vipera. The sequence continues at coordinate 8,317,387 of NC_139841.1, forward strand.
TATGTGTGTATGTTTGTGTGTGTGTGTGTTTGTGTGTGTGTGTGTAAAGTATCTTTAGTGCAGGGTTGTCAAACGTTTGGCCCTAGGGCCAGAAGAGGGCGGCCAAAGGGCCCAATCCGGCCCACTTGATAAAAACGTCTTCGTCAAAAAAGACACAAAGTGGACACTAAAGGTAACTGGTTTTCCAAGACGCAATGGAGCAGTTTCTATTTCTTTACAGAGGTAAATGAAGACTGTGTGCTCAGTGTGTTCACAGAACCCTTCAGGGCTTAAGGAATATGGAATATTATATTCTGCACCACTATCAGACCCAAATTAGGCTACAGTTTAAAACGTATTGTAAAAAGAATGATAGATTATTTTATCGTGGAACATTTCCAGAATGTACTTCTTTAAAGAAAGGGACACATTTGGAGGTGTTGTTATATATTGCTTATAATACCAAGGTTTTATTGGTCCGGTCCACTTGGGATCAGATTGGGCTGTATATGGCCCATTAAATAAAACGAGTAAGTTGACACCCTACTTTATTGTGTCAGTAAGTCATATCAGTGAGCCAGCCAGCATGCAGGGCACTACTGGCACCTGTGATTCAGTCATGATGAATGTTGAAATGATATGTGAAAGGTGCATCGCCACAGCCGAAGTTTGTTGTTTTTTAACTACTCATATCAATAACCACACTTTAGTCTAAGCTAGAGGTGGCCAATTCCAGTCCTGGAGAGCCACTGTTACTCAAAGCGCTGTAGTACACATGCCAGGCCAGTATATGGCAGGGTAACTGCCACAGAAATACACCAACAACTGAGAAGAAGAGACGAGAAGACACTGTATAAAAATACGAGCGACTTTCTTGCTAAATCTGGCGACTTTGCAAATCGCCTTTGTCAAAAGCGACTAGAGACAAATCTAGTGACTTTTTCTGGTGTTTTGGAGACTCTGATGTGAAAGCTCGATCACTCTGCAGTTACTGTCACACTTTTCAGATAGCAACTTAATTTATAAAAAGCAACTAGCGGCAAATTTAGCGACTTATTCAGACCATCAGGGAAAGGAAGGAATTTATGGTCGGCCTTATTAATTCCCATGCGTGTTGCTGAGAGTAATCCAACTCTACGGCCTCTGAGGTCCGTCTCTCACCTCTCACCTCACCCTCTACACAGCAGCACTGCGCAGACACTGTTGTCATTATTGTTATGTTACATCGTGGGGTTAGAGGTCGAAGGCGGGGCGAGAGTTGGGGTGATGATGTCATCGTCCAGACGACAATGCAAGGGGGGAGGGTGTTTTCCCCGGTTTCAGAAGACAAGGTTTTCAGGCTGTGATAACGCCTCCTCCGTGTGGATGGTCGGCCAAAACGATACAAAAGTTGTGCGGTTTCAGCAAAACATGTCTCATTCATTATACACATTTGCTTTTCTGTGGTGTGTGTCATAATGGTTGTAATACTTTTCTGCCTGCTGCATAACCTTGAAAACTCAGTAAAAAGAGGGACTGTCACACTATTAAAGCTGGCGTATGCTCATATAAGGCATTCAATCTATTGTCTCACTAAGGGCTTATACAAACAAACACAGCTATTCTGAATAGGGCTAAAAATGTCCATCAAAAGTTCCCAAAGCCAATGGTGACCTCGTCTCCATTCATGCTCTAATATTCAGTTTGCTCTCATATTAGAAGACAAAGACCAGCGGCACATCTTTTGAGATTTAAGAGGCTATAGCCAGCAAACGTTTTCCTCATCAAAAGGGTTGCAGATAGAGTAGGGAATTAAAAAATGTTTGGGGGCAACTTCTGCTCCCACTGTCTAAAAAATTGGGCATTTACAACATTTTGGGGCCAATTTAAAACAATATATTAAGTGGTGCATAAAGATGCTGTTTCCTAATGTGAAATAAGCCCAGCTTAAAATGCATGTACAGTAGTAATCATCACCTTGTGTATGAGTCAATTAAAAGCATACTATCGCTATTATTAGTACATTTATCTGTCTGTGTGAGTGTATGTTAGAGATGGCCATAGAAATTAAATGAAGGATACTTTCCTCAACACACACACAAACACATACACATACATACATACATACATACATACATACATTTCTGACAGTGGTTATAGGAGTTTTCTTTTGACTGACAAATTGACAAATCAAGTCAGTTATAATCTTAAACATAGGACACAGATTCAGAAGAATGTAGCATAACATGATATAACATGAAACACAACAAGATGTTTTTCATACAATCAAAACAAGACATGGTATCATTGATTGCGGCCTACAATCAAACATTACAAAGGTATTATTTATTACATTGCTTTAGATTGTAACATGTGTTTTTTCATCTAAACCCTATGAATCCATTCACAAAGAGGGCCGTTGCTGCACTTGACAGTCAGGAGACGAGGACACAAATCCAGAAACACGGACACAGAGGGATTCTCACGATGGACCAGGAGTCTAAAATGGAGAGTGTCACCACGCTGAAAGCAGCTTACACCCCTCCGAAAAGTCCAGGGGTGAGGGTGCGGGGTATGTGTCTCTCTCTTTCACTAGCTGCAGGACAAAACTACCATTATAACACATATGTAGACTATACATGTATTCTCAGAAGAGGTGAGAAGAGTTTTTATCAGGTCGGGGGTCTAATTGAGTACCAGAAACAGATGGCTTCTTTGAACTTTTTTTTTGTTTTCAGTTTCAGGTTGTTGTTTTTTTTTACACTGTTCAAAAAATCTTTTTCAGATGATTTGCTATGCATGCTCAGTTCATCTCTTCTTTTATATTCCAGGAGTCAGAGGCGAGCTATTGGAAAAACGTATCTCCCATATGATAAGGTAAATCGACTATGAAAGTCTTTTGATGCTCAATAAATTCTTGCTTGAAGTGGTGTGTTTATGGAAACACTGCCTGACCATGTCTTCGGCATGTCGAAGTGATGTAATATTTACACGTCTAGGTTTGGTTTCCTCTTCAATCGCAGCTGCAAAACCTTTTAAATCAGATTTTATGATGTTATTTTACATGCAGGCCAGTCATCCGAATGGCGTTTATAGAGCCTGTCCCCACAGATGAGGTTATTAACATCCTGTGTAAGTTAACTGCTTATAAAGAATACAGAGCATCATGTCTTCGATAAAAACGTCTCGTCCAGCAGTAGACAGTGTCTCATGACTCAGTGCTGAACCATACACTAAATATCCTGGCCTTTATAAGTACACAGCGACACTTCTTGATTCATACAGGGTTCCCGATCCCATCCAGCAAGGGCTCAGAGCAACTTACTTGGCTGATTGGTTGTTATGTTGAACACAATGCCATTTTGAATACACTTATGAAGAGAGTAAGTCGTGAATATCTCAGAACGAAATGTTACTCCAGTGTATATGATGACCATTGATCCACTGAGTGACATTTAATGATATGTACAATGAGCATTATTTTCTTATATCACCACTCTCAAAAGGCCCTGCACACAGTACCATTGTTTCACCCACACAGTTGTTTGCACTGATTAGACCTCGTCTGAGGACTGTGTGGGCATGGACAGACTGTGCATGATTTGTATCTGCCTCACTCTTCTGGGGGTCTTATTTCACCTGTTAAGGCGAGACAATTTATTACCTTTTAACTCCACTGTATCCTAATTTCCTTCACTTGCATCTTATGCTGCATTCAGACAATGTCAGCAGATTGGGAAGATCGGGTAAAAATGTCTTTATTCTAACTTGGAGTATTCACAAGTTATTCCAAGATGGTTAAATGCATTGGTAGCCGTATAGTCACACTTTATAAGTAGCCAAATTAGCTATTTTAATTGCAAGTGAAACAAGACACAAACAATCTGGTGTGTTTGTTGCCTTGCAACATTGTAAACTGCAATGTTTGCAGCCAATTTATTGACAATTGACATTGGTTGTTCTTTACACCAAGTGGGAGATACAGTATGTCAGACATGGAAAATCAACTAGGAGTCTGAGGAGTCTTTCCCACTTGGTCGTTGTAATAACGGTCTGAACAACATGAGGCAAACTTGCCCCCCCATATGGAGAAGGTAACAGGAGAGAGAGAAAGAGCAGACACAGTTGAAGTGAATTGGATGTCCTTCCTATTCAAGCATGGTGCTCAAGTACACAGTGCCAAATAAAAGTAACTACGTACATTTACTCAAGTACTGTACTGTACTACTACAATTTTGAGATAGTATTAATGTTTTCTGCTACTTCTTACACTACATCTCAGAGGCAAATATTATACTTTTAAGTCAAGAAGTATGAAATTAACAACACAAAGTATAATCAGCAAATATACTATGATGTATTATCAGAAGTTAAGATGTTATAACATGAGACTTTAAAAAGGGGGCATAATGAGAAATTTTATTTTGGGTATTTTAAGTAGGTTTTGATGCTTATAATTTTGCACTTTTACATTTTAAATCCCCGACTTTTACTGGTAACAAAGTATTCCAACACTGTGGTATTGCTATTTTCACTTAACTAAATGTTCTGCGTACTTCTTCCAACACTGCCAAATAGGGAGACTGATATCTTCTTGTCTTCACAGCGAGAAGGTTCATGCTGAGCTGAACCCACTGAGTCCCAAAACCGACTTCTGCTCTACAACCCAGGAGGATTTCTGTGTCAAGGGATTTGTGCCCCTCATCCCTAAAACAACACAAGTAGGTTTATTTGTATATATATGCATCTGTTTCAAATTACCAACCAACTGAACAAGAGTAACTGATTATGAGTGATTACTATATATTTTCCTGCTGCTAACACCATTAAGCATTGAGAATAACAAGTGTTGCTTGCTTTATATTATAATGTTGCCATATTGTTATAAGATCCAGCTGTAGGAGGAAAAGGGTTGCTGAGTGTGTTAAAGATCTGACATGATAGATCTTTCTGATAGCAGACATTTTTTCTTGTGTTGAATTAACTAATTAATTAATTAATGAATTAGTGATGCCAGATATGACATTAACAATACCACAGGCATGTGTCACCAAGCATGTTCAACCTAGTGTGACTCTGTTTGAGCTACCTGTCTTTACTCAGCTTAAACTCTGTAAACTCTGGGGCTCCTGGTTAACCTGAAGCTATGTATCACCTGGCTCAGTTCACTTTTCAACTCAGCCTTAAGATGATGTGAAAAAGGCAGAGTTCTTAATTAAAGTCGCAGGCAATATCATTAAAACCACAAGTGTAAATGTAACATGACATGACATGCCTAATGTTATTCTGAGCTAAAAGCTGTCGACCCTGTCAGAGATTGTATGGGGAAATGAAATATTAATTGACATGCAGCCATCTGCACTGATTAGTAAGTGTCAATTAATCTGTTAGTGTAAATAACAACCTGACTATTAGAAAACCCAGAGTGGACATGTGCAGAAAAATGTTGTCTAAAATAAGTATCATGTAAATCAAAGTAAGTAAGTGCTTTATAAAATACCAGAAAACCTGATTTTAACCCAAAGACAGCTGGCTGACCCACTCACTCTTTGTGACAGGAAAAGTGTGATCAGCTTAAAGGCAAAGTGATTTTTTTGCCTTTTTTTTATTTGCACACATTTTGCAGCTTTTGTACATTTGCCCCAAACAGCCGGTTTACCAAATGATATGCAGATTTCAGTTATTTTCTTCCAGTGTCTGTTCTTTTTCCTCTCAACTCTTACTCTCATTTTTTTTGTGAAATTGATAACATAAAGAATACACAATACAACCAAACATAGAGATGCCTGTAAAAACACAAGGCGCTCGGGAAGAGAACAGTATGACATTATTGTGTATTATTGTCCTTGACAGCAGTATAAAACACAGAGATATAAAACACACTAAAGAAGCAATGCCACGCCTTGACTGTAAAGGATTGAGTTTAACTACCTTTTTGTGGTAAATTCTGCATTATCAACTTTTAGATGAATATATGAATCGTCATTAAGGAGACACAGAATTCCAATTCTAGACCACACTCTATTTACATGGTCTCCAAAAGTTGTTGACCCCTGGACATTCCCAAAACAGAGTCACATGAACAAATATATCTGGATTGTGGAATACTAATCGACGACACATTTCATAATCCATTAATTGTTTAAAGTAATTTATCAGGTAAAAAACATTCCCAGGCCACAGCTTCTCAAATGTGAAGTATGCTTTTTGTTGTCTGTCTCAGATCAGTGAGAATGGAAACATTTGGTTTTTGGAGTCAAAGATTGAACTAAAAAGAGTTCTCTTTTTGAGATCTGGGAACTTCTGATGGGCATGTGTCATGTTTTTTATTATAAAGATAAACAATAATGGTAAATTAAGTAAATTAAAATGGGTTGATTGATCAAAAAGGAAAACAATTCTTACATTAGATGCTCATAATTGTAATCTAAAGTATTCGGAGTAACACAGCTTCAAAATCAGGAGCAGAAAGTAGGAAATCAAATGTACAATGTTGTTCATTTGACAGTGTGCTCCTGTTGTCTCATTTCCAGGTTCATGATTATAAAACTGACCAAGCCGTCACATTTTGGAGTGAAAATCACCAGCGAATACAGGTTTGTCAGATTATTCAGCTTTTTGGACGTCATAGTAAGATTCTTTCTGATGCTGAACACTTCGATCTGTAGTCTCTCTGTATGATTAGTGCCTGAGCAAGTTTTCCTTCTTTAAAAATGACATACAGTCACTAATGGCACCATATAATGTCAGAAGAGATTGCAACAACAACAGCAGCAGCTCTCAGAAGAAAGGCACATATCCACCGAGGTTAAAAGGAAGATGATTATAGACTCTGTATTCAAAGCTCTGTCCCCAATTAGTCCCTCCGTGTCCTACTTTATGATCTCCTTTATTTTTTTTGTGTCCTGATTCTTCGGTCTTGACACACAGCATGTACAGTAACATGTTTTAATGTTATTCTTGTGGGTTTTGTGTCCCAGGGTGTGACCGCCGTACAGACTTCGAAAGCACCTTTCAGGAAGTCGGCCCTGTTCAGCACACCCATCAGTGAGCGGCTGGATGAAGTCGAGCCCCAACCTGATAACTGAGATAGATAGTGTGTCAGAGAATCATATTACATTACAACATTACCAGTTCATGTTAAAGTATTAACCCATTTTAAAAGTTATTGTTATTCTCAATGGCTGTGACACTTTTTCTGTAATGCAAGGGCAGCATTTCAGCCCTATGTTTTTACTCTACATACAGAGATGGTCAATAAAAATGGGATGACTATTCAGTTCCAGGATTTCTGCCTGAAAAACACACATATCTATAGCAGATGCTCATCTGATGTCATCATGACTAAACACAGACAACAGTACGCTGACATGTGGACATTAAACCTGCCAAACTATCTGTGAACTCATTTAGCATTTGCTAAACAGAATAAAAATATTCTAATTCTCCACCACATTTAAACAAACCCAAAACATTTAAATAACCTAATTTTGTGGCCCTGACAGGACCACTGTGCATAAAGATTAATGAAATGCGTATTAGTTACAATATATTTAGCTATTAGTAGTTATATTTATTTACTTCACCGTGAATTTCACTGTGGTATTTTCTTAGATTCTCTGAATACTTCTACACCACTGCATATTCGTTTTTGCTTTTTTTTATATATATATACAAAATCATGGTAACAAAGCTATATTTTGTGGCAGACCAGAAAGGCAGTGTGACAGAATGTATATCCCCCTTTAACTTTTGCTAGAAAACAAGAAACTTCTCCATATCCACCACTAACCTTAAAGGCCATATAGATCGATTAATCTGGAAAATAATCTACAAAATAATCAACAATGAAAATAGTTGTTAGTTGCAGCCCTACTGATAATTCTACAGCAAGAAAGAAAGTAAGAAACTGCCATAATAACACAGTGTGGCTCATTCACATGCAATGCCAATTACTACTGCCAACTCAAGTTGAATAGGACATTTCCCATTTACTCTAAACAGATTGTAAATGTAAATTTCATAATGGTTTGGTACATTTGGTGTATGGCTTGGTCCCCTTCATCTGTTACCACACTTATATAGTTGATTGTTTTGTGATTGGCTGCAGAAGTTTAGCGGCGGAATTACAGTTCAGTCAGACACATTTATATAGTTATATTGATTTATAAAAATTGGTTGTACAGTTGGATTTGTAATACATTTGTTGCTAGGAACAACTGTGAGGTGTACTGTACATACTGTAAAAAGAACATTAGCGAAGCCTCGATGGGCATCAACACTGTCAAGTCCCACGCACACGGTGCTAGCTACACGAGTGCCGTTGGACGCAGAGAGCAGCAGCATCTCCAGTTTCTGTGCTCCACCAGCCACTATTACCCAGAAACATGACAGCTGAACTAGCCAACACAGCTACGACAGCGACCTCGGCCTCGTCGTCTGATGTCTTCAGGGTGGCTATGGGCGACTGCGTGCTGAGAGTATCTGGTGTCTCAGCACTGCAGCGAAACTCCTACAAAGGCTTTTCTGATATTTCCAAGTCCATTTTTTCCAGATTGTGACATAGTCAAGACGTTGAAATGAATTGAGGCACATGTCATGAGTTTTGATTGGTATATTATTCACCCAGTTGTTTTACCATGCTGTCCTTGGTGGTGAATAGTAGTCAGAGTGTCTAAATACTCAGACCCTTTTACTTAAGTAGAAGTAGTAATACCACACTGTAGAAATACTGTTACAAGTAAAACTCCTAAATTCAATATGTTACTTAGTTAAAGGACAAAAGTATCAGCAGAAAAAAGTAAAAGTACTCATTATGCATAATGGTCCGTTACAGAATGTTATATTATCAGATTATAATTATTGATAGATTCATGTGGGGATGATTGTAATTACTTAATATATTGCTGTGTAGCTTAATCTAAAACGATATATGCTATTTCATTTGTTGATAACAGTTTGTATCAGATTATTGTCTGAATCTGTGAAGTAACTAGTTTCTGAAGTTACCAAATAAATGTAGTGGAATAAAAAGTACAATATTTCCTTTGAAATGTAGTGGAGCAGAAGTATAAAGTAGCATAAAATGGAATTACTTAAGTAAAGTACAAGTACCTCACAATTGTACGTAAGTAAAGTACTTGAGTAGACTTTCCACCACTGGTTGTGAGCCAAGGTATTTTTTAATAAACTTTGCCTTTGGTATAATTTAGTCAATCTAGCTTTGTTCTTTTCCAGTTTATCAGTTCTGTTGTATGTCTCCGAAGAAATTTCGGTCAAAAGCAACTGGACTTGGTTGTTTGTCTTGGAAGATTTTTCACCTCTCATTCAAGAGGCTTCATCAGTTCATGTACACATCTGACCAGGCTGGGACTGGTCCAACTAACTGGTGTGGAGATGCAGGTATTAAACCTCTCACAAGTCCGATGATGTCACTGGAACCCTTTGTGCTCCAAGTGCCAACGGCCGTCATTAGAGTGGCCGTCGTTGGTGGGAAGTTGGTTTGGACTTCGTTAGTGCTCTATTGAGTCTTAACGACAGTCGTTGGAGTCACAAGAGGCCATTTGTGAACAGTTGTTCTTTGAGGTTAGATTGTTGATTCTCCTGAAGGGATGAAAGGGCAGCATTGTAAATTGGAGATAAGTGGTGTCTCAGACCTCCTCCTCTGTTTAGCGATGGTTTCTCTACTTAACATAGATGGCTTCTTTTACTCCTCTTTCACGACTGTCACTCCAACGACTGTCGTTGGCACTTGGAGCACAAAGGGTTCCAGTCACATCGTCGTCATCGGCCTTGTGAAGGCCCTTACTAGAGGTTAAATACCTGGATCTCCACACCAGACATTTCGACCAGTCCCAGCCTGGTCAGATGCGAACAGGAGAAATATTAACATTAAAGTAAACGGTGACATTAAAATCTTGGCTTTGACCATCTGTAAAAAAAAAAAAAAAAAAACTGCAGTGAAAGAAACTGTGAGGGCAAACTTTGTGAAGGTAAAGAAGAGGTGAAAAAATGGGAAAACAAGAACACTAATTATAAATAAAAAGTAAACATTGTTAAAACCTTCATCTTGTCCAAACTCCTGTTCCCAGCCAACATCTTTCCTCCATCGAACACAATGGTAATGAAACTAAACAAACAGTGTGTGAACTTAGTTTTAGAAGAAGAAGAAGAATTACTTTATTAATCCCGCAACGGGAAATTCGATTGGGGGAACAACTCGAGAAGTGACCAAAAGAGAACTCCTGTTTAAAAGTAAAGAAAACGGGGGGTTAGGGGCAATGGAGATGGGATCAAGATGGTGTGTTGCTTTTGTTAAAAATGTCTCTGCTGCCATCTCCAGGAATGCTCTCTTGGTCAGTGATCTCCCCTTGTGGATAAAAAGGAGTACAAACTATTTTATGGTGATTTCATCTCTGAGCACCAACACCTTCAAATAGACTGGACCGGCCTCTCGAGTAAAATGATCTTTAACAAAATCAACGATTTCAGATATGGTGGGTACATTAAATACAAACACACAACTCATAATGAAGGCATAGAGTTTTTGAAAATGTTAATATAATAAAAACCTCTCAGAGAGTATCAGAGACGTCCGCTGGCTTTTATCTGTCAACAGACTTGCTGTCCGAGCTGTTGTGTCTTCTAGTTGCTACGTCATAACAAAAAAATATCCAATGATCCACTGCGGCGATGATGAGACACAACAGCATCTTTTAATGGACTGTTACAGAGCAAAGGAAGTTTGGGACAAACTCAAAGTCTACGGTGTTAACTTTGAGTTATCCTATAAATCTCTGCTGTACGGTGTCCTGGAAAACAGTCCCACTGAGAAACCCAAATAACTGATGCAGCTGATCAAATGCATCGTGTGCATGAAACTGTGACCCTATGCATAATGATCCTCCAGCAGACTGTAATGGACAGTGGCACGGTATGCAAACAGGTGCTCACTGAGCTCCGGAGGAGAAGAACCTGGACAAAAAACATCTCCTTCCATAGAACAACATGAACTTGTGACACACAGCACTTTATTAAAACAGCATGGACTTTATACGCACTTTTTCCTGACTTTACACTAATTGCACATGTTTTTTTTCTATAATATGTACTGTATGTTCTTTTTTTGGGTGTGTATAAGGTGTAAAATTGTAAACTTTAATGAAGTTTAAAAAAAAAAAAAGTCAGATGCGTACATGAACTGATGAAGCCTCTTGGATGAGAGGTGAAACGTCTTTCTAGACAAATAACCAAGTCCAGTTGCTTTTGACTGAAATTGCTTTGGGGATAACGATGACCTGGACAAATGAGAACATTCACAGGGGTTCTGTTGTATGGTTTTGCTCTATAGATGTAATTGCAAACTACAACTGTTAAGCAAGTTTAAGATGTGTTGAGGTATTTTGAAAGAATTAAAAAGGTATTGAAATCAACTTCAGGATTCCTGCCTATGCCCCGTAGTGGTAGTAGCAACGAGGACTCTTCTGGGAGACAAAAAATCCCCCTTTAACATGGACATAAACATTAAACGACGTGAACAGCCCAGCAAAGACTAATGCAGGTTTAGCTAAAGGACGATAGATTGTGCAAAACACAATCCAAGTCATGTTGTTGAGAGTTTCATTTTTCTTTCAAAGCAACAGCCACCACTGGGCCAGGGAGCTTGATGTGTTTTCAGGCCCTATTCATCTTTTTTTATCAATTCTTTGTTGCCTTTAATTATTGCAATCGAATGGTGCAGAGCAACAAAAGCCACACTTTCCTCCTACACCTCATAAATATCTTGCTATTGTCGCTGAAGGGAATGACAAGAAAACCTATCAAGACAGAAAATAGCACAGAGAGCGTGTCTCCACCTTTACAAAGACCTCAGGCCTAAACACAGCATGCAGACGTGAAACACGATACATTGTTGGGAATCACAGTGTTGTGCTACGGACTCACATGTGTTCTGTCAATCAGAGGACAATTCCAGGCAGTGCTCATCCTTTCAGAGCTTTCAGCAGGGATTAGTAGGCGGTAGCTATGACTACAAGTAATTTTAGCTTATATGTATGCAGTTTTTCTTTCTTAACATTTCATTATATCATGAAAGAGGAAAACCAATTTGCCTCAGAAACACAAGGCCTCGGATTACATTTGCACTTTACATTTCAAATGAAATGTGATACAGTCATTTTCATTTTTGTTTCGCCTCTTTATTTTTAATTGTGTCTCTGTTGTTTGTGTCATTGTATCATGTTGGTCTTTTGGGGGAAATATACATCCCTAAAACACGATGTTAAGGGGAAGCTATGTCGTTCTCTATACATGGGCTGTACCTGATGTGAACCCTCAGCTGACCCAGTGAGCACCGATGTGGTCATTTGCAGGTCAAAAATATTTTCTTATATTTATAACTAGGGTGGTCACGATACTAGAATTTCAAAGTTGATACCCAGGAAAATACTTGATACTCTATACCATTTTGAATACCACAGGGAGACAATTAATAACATTAATAACAATAATAATAACTTTCAAAAAGTCTGACATACTGAAAAGAAAGTAGAAAGCACACAACTGTAGGGTGTATATAGAACATTTTGTTCAAAGTTTGATTCATTGTGTTGTAGAGCTCAGGGATTTCTGTGGACATTAAATGATTCCATGAAGGAGGTTAAAGCTTGGATTCATTTAGTGAATCAGTTGTTGTTAGTCAGGTTTCTCCACAGTGTAAACAGGGATCTGCTCCATGCTAATGTCTTCAGCTACAGTCCTGTCTATATTCTGTGTTTCTGCTGACTTGGCTCCATATAATCGTTGCTGATTAAACAGAGTTGGTATGGCAGCTGCTACTGTTTCTGTCTTGTTGCTGGCTGACTTTTTAAACACACTATTGTGTCCTCCTGTTAAATTAACGTCTCTGACTGTTAGACGGACAGGACTGATGATATTAGCTGCTTAGCTCCGCTGTTAATGTTATTGTTTATTATTAGATGCTAGACGCTAGCGGTTTGTTTTTCATTCTTAGTCTTTCCCTTATTGTTAGCCTTGTATGCTAAATACTTCCAAACTGCACTTTTTCTACTAAAACCAGCACTGACCTCCAGCAGCAGCGCTAACTTGTGTTCAGTCACGTTACTGTTGTTATTCTGATACAAATTTTTAGTATAGAATATTTTCCGAGTATTGATTTTTTGAGAACCCTATTTGGTTCAACAGCATTTAAGTGACTATAATTCAACGTGAGGCTGGTCCTAACCAGTCTCAGTTTGTGCCTCTCATGTATTAACATAACATTCCATACCTGAACAGAGATGAGCGTCCAATTTTCTACTAAACAAATTGCAAGATCCAGTATCCAATATTCTGTTCTGAAGGTAAAAGAAAAAAAGAAATAGAAAAGAACATATTATACAAATTTCCAGGTTCGTACATGATTTAATGTTTCTCATACTGTCTGAATATGCCTGTATTCACCCTCTATTTTAGCGCCGGTCTCTTTAAGCCCCACATGCATTTAAACCGGACACGATGCGATTAAATTGCAAGAAACAGGAGTAAGGCACTGCTCCTCCAAAGTTGTAATGGTTGCTGCCCTGTCTCTTCAGCCCACAGCGGGTCTCCTCATAGATCAACATGCCTAAGGGCACATTGTTGCCGTCCACAAGTCATAGTTATAGCCATTATATTATATCCACAGAAACAGCCTGGTTTCCTTGATGTAGTCAAGGACTGCAGCAATGGTGATCCCCTGGATGTTATCACGGAGAACTTTACGATGACGCTTATCGTAATCTCAATCTTGCTGATTGGCTGACGTGCCACATCGCCACACAAATAGCCTTCAATATTCAAAGTTCAATATTTTCCACTCATGCGTTGGGCCAAAGGATGCTATAGACACAAAAAACGCATCTATCACGGCGTGAGTAGCCAAAGCAGCGTGAAAAGCACAAGTAGCGCGTTAACCGCCTTGAAATTGTGTCTTTGCATTGACTTTGTATGTAATCACGTCACGTCTATTGCGTCCGGTCTGAACGCATCATAGCACTTTAGCAGCAATTTCTACCTACTATATATTTAGTATACTGTGGTCTTGACATCACAACCGTACAGAAATCCTGACGGCTTGTTTAAAGACTAAGTTCTAAATACAAGCTGTGTGCATTTCTCTGTAGATTGAGTGTTTTGATTCATTCACAGTACATAACACCTGGAACTGTCAGTCAATGGCATTAATGCCTTCGTCATCCAGGAACTGCCTCCACACTCACTCACTCATTGACCGGCACCAGGAATAACCGAAGGCTGGTCAAACTGGTCAGGCTGGATGATGTTACAGGCAGTATAACGTTCACCATGGCGTCTCCAGACTCTTCCACACCTGTTACCTGCTCACTGTATGTCTGCTCTCATCTGGGAAGATAACGGGGCACCAGTGGTGAACCTGCCCTGCCTGATGTTATTTTGTGAATGCCAATCTCGCTGGATGGTGGTGCTGGGCAGATAGCACAGGTCCCACTAGAGGAACTGGACTACCTGTGCAACCAGATTGGGCTGTAGATACCGCCTCATGCTACCAGTAGGGCACTAGCAGAACACAGAACCAGAGAAGAATCAGTCATGAAGGATGCGGAGAGAGCCACTGTCTGGGGCCACAGCAATCTTTCCCTTTTTGAGGGTGGTCTTGTTTTTTACCTCTCCATTGCACCTGTTCCCTGTTTTTGAGCAGTAATATTTAATATTATAATATTAGATTAAAATATTATTTATAATGGTTTTAAATATATTTAAATCTATAATAGTTCATACGTAACATTATCGTGCAACAAATATGTTTAATACATTGATCCTGTATTGTCCTTTCACAAGTATAAAAAAAATCTGTCAAATTATTCAGAGGAGCATACATGCAGGGTCCCTGGTGTAGACCTATTCTCTATCTCGTAAGGGTCCTTGGCTTATTTTTAGAACCTCTGATCTGGATGTCTTTTACCTGCAAATCACCAAATACATGGTTAATGGGAACTACAGCTTTTCATCACCTACATGCAGGTTAACACTGGGTCAAGATAAATCAGCCAACAATTCAAGATGTTCTAGTTGTTCAAAATGATTTTGAAAAGTATTTGACTAATGCACACATGTCTTTGCAGTATGCTTGTATGCTTTGCACTTCAAGGTCTTGGCTGTATGAAAAGGCAGAAAAACACACAGGACAAGATGACAGACAGCCTGGTCAGTTGTGAGTTCAGTGTGGGGTTCAGCAGAGACCTTCACTCTGCTCATTGTGGCTCTAACAGGCGTCGGCCGGCGGTGTGTCATTGTGAGAAAGTGGGTGGTAATTACAGCCCTGCAGGGGAGATGTTCTCCTGCAGAGAAATGCACATACACAGACACACACACACGCACACATACACACCAACACACGGAGCCCATGTCCCCGTTCCACAACTGATAATGAGCATCTAATGAGCGGTGATGTCATTACAACAAACACACAGCCGCCTCCACTTCTTCCCTTATCTGTCCACAACTTCTTGCAGTTAATTAGACTGCACATTCTCAATGCTCAGTCTCTCTATGGCCATGGACGGATTCCACTATGAGACAACGTTTTTGTGTGTCTCTTTGTAGCTGACGCCTCCTGCTACTACTATTATTGTGATTATTAACTTCCATTCTAATGACTATAATTGCAGCTATTCATATGATTTAACTACGTACGTATATTCACTGCTCTTATACTTATTAGTCATATTTCTGTTATTATTACTGCTATTAAAGCTACTATTCATATCACTCTAGTATAGCCACTGCCATAATTGTTATAAGTCATTTTTCTATTATCATCATAGTTGTTAATGGTATTATTGTGGTTGCTGGGCATCTTTGGATCTCTTTCTCTCTCTATTCCTTTCTCCCAGCCAGATGGCCGTCCACCATTAGCCTAGGATCTGTTGTGATGTTTCTCCCTATTACAGTTTTTCTCAATTTCTAAGACACGCCTAATGAAAATGGAAAATTCGACTAACTGTGATAAACAAAAGGAAAACATCTATTCACAACTGATAAGAAATAACTTGCATCTTTAATTCACCTGTATGAAACCGCTTTATACAGTTCTTCAGTCGTTAATTAGTGGAGAAACAAATGGACTAAATGTGAATTTTTGAGTATATCACCTCTTTGTTTTGTTTCGTAGATATTGCTACGCAGTTTGCTGAGGTTTCTTGTGTGTTTAATTTTTATTTACAGTATTTATTTCCATTTCTGAGTTTTAAAAGGATGGAAACAAGACTTTAATTGCGTGGTTATCATTAACGTAATTAACAGTGTTTCTTTGTAGTCATTTGGCCTTGTTTTGGTTGGTGTCTCTTTAAGTGACATTTTGCAGGTAAAGGGGGGGGGGCTGCCACTTTAAACCCGTTCAGTATCAGTATCTGTATCCATCCATGTCTATGGCCATTTAAAATTCTATCTGGGTTACATTTGGATAAAATCATTTGGGTCAGTATCATTGAGAGGATATGGCCCAGATACATTTAGAGAGCTTTAACGTCAATGTATAAAAGCAGCAGACTCATAGTGCTCTTTTCTGCCTTTCTCGTATTACACACCCTTCGTGAATGGCTGCAATAATCAATAATTAACCGCACTCCCAATAGCAGAAGCATAAAAATACTGCCCAACACATAAATGGAAAAAGAGTGCTTTACTCAGTTTATTGAACAAAATATCTTACAGTATCTTGGATATACATATATACATATTATCTTGTACTGTGTAACACGGTTTATGAACCCCTGCAGTGACATCAATTGCAACGCTGTGCCTCCAAACTTCAATGGATATTTCAAGGAAATATTAGTACATCATTGACTTCCAAACACATTATACAAATATTAATATAGAAAGCACAAAAAATAAGAATTTATCAGTGAAAAGTACTCACTCTCAGGACAGAAAAGTTCTTCATACAAAAACTTTTACAATATATTTTTTTTCCTTTTCTTTATTTGTAGATACAGTATGCAGGTAACAGCTATACCTGGAATTCCCTCTGTTTTTGTCATATGCTGTATTTTTCCTCTGCACGGAAATCACCAATAAGGACTTATTCTAGAACAAATAAAGTAGTGGCTCGGCCACCGGAGCTTCTGCTGTCATCTCCACTGCTGCTGCCTCATTATCAGCCGGCCTCTCAGATAACATACACATCAGTCTTCTCCCCGAGAAGCCAATACGTTCTCATTTTGCCTTTGCCCTGAAAAAACACACAGAAATCAATAGGTTCATCAATGGAGATGAGGGGGGATGATATCCTTTATTAGGCTGCCCTTCATTTAAGGGTGACCCTGCAGCTCAGCTTACACCTTCACCTTCTCCCCACAAATTAAGCATTTATGCATGAGCAGAGGAAAACTAACCACATCGTTACACCTTTAAAATGCTAAAACATATTGTTGTCACATGAAAACCTTGTTGCTCAAAAGGTCAAAATTTGTCTAATGCTGAAACGGTTACTGCTGTAACTGATTAGTTCATCGGCAGAAAGTTAATCGACCATCTTTAAGCAACACTCACTGGCTCCAGATTATCAAATGAGATCTTTTTTTTTTTTTTTCACTATTTTCTGTAATTTCCAACTAAAGCTCACATTATACTCATCCATTTAACTGTTCATCTATATTTTGTGTAAACTTCATCGCCCTAAATGTTTATCTAAATGCTGTTTTAAAGAATCTGCCATGCTGATGGGAATGTTACTATTGAAGATGGTAACTCCTCGCAGAAACACTGAGGAATACTAAGGACAACCATAGCATCCTCAGTGGTAGCTATGGCCCTGATTTTATGGAATAAACAATTCATCTACTAATAAGAATAATAGTACTCAGACCATTATGCTAAAAAACAACCTGCAGTCGCAGCCCAATCCATGAAGCAACATAGGATGCTTCAATTATTTGAACATTAAATGACATAAAAAATAGTTGTTTCAAATGGGAGCCTCATTATACAGTAGGATTTTCCAAGTTAAAACCTACAAATATACTACAGAACATCTTTTTAACAGGTTATTGTAGTGTCAATACAAATTAACTTGTTTCAAGTGATCTGATCGATTGATTTCAAGTCATTCCTGTCTTAATATTTCTGAGACAAACAGCACAGCTGTTTTCAGCAGTGTGAGTGGGCTTTATGCAGCAGTTACAAATGCAAGTTGGACAGCCTTTCTTGGGGTATTTTCACACCTGGCTCGTTTGGAGCAGTCCCACAATCGTGAGTGCTTTCCTCCAAAGATCAGATCATCCGTGCACACGTGAACACAGCAAGCACAATAGAATGGGGACAAAACAAGTAGGCTGAGATCACCAAGAAAGGGTGGTCTCAGCTCACTTTCAATCGATCCCTAGAGTGGTTTGTTTGCAGTGCGAACACAATCAACCCAACAACCAAAACAACTGTGCTTGGTGTTTTTCTGGTGCTTCAAATGGTCCATTTTAAAAAAAGATAAAGAATGTTTCTTACCTTCATTTCTACATCTCCTCGTAACTGGAGATCAAAGTAGCCAAACTCATCCAGCACTTCTTTGGTGGCCGAGGATACGTGGATCTTCAAGGCTGCAAAACACATCAAGAGCACAACAAAGACAGAGCATTTTTTAACAATGTGAACAACAAATGACTCTAACTATATTTGTATCAGCAACCACTCTGCTTTTATCTCAGGACATACAGCAGATGAAGAAACTGAGGAGCTATGCCTTCAGTCCCATCAGGCGTCAGCAGCTGAACAGTGATGAAAATTGGCATTGTTTTCTCCTATTAATGCACACAGTGCAGAGATGTGAGACAAGACTGCTGCCTGTGAAGCTTCAGGCTGCACAGTGTAGCGCTGGCTAACGGCCCTAAGCTGTAAGTGCTATCAATTATTTACCAGTGGAGGCACAATACAGGAAGTGACTCAGTAGTTAATCAATACATCTGATGATTCGCTTGAAGACGATCCAACTACAGTTTCATAACCGGTTCCTGTCACTGCCAGTTAAGAACAGAGATATCACTATAGAAAGTATTAGACTCAGCAGGTCAATACGTCTAATATTCAGCTTTGACGTCATATTTTTACTGAAGAATGTTTCCATCCATCCACATCAGCAGATAGAAAGTGAAGTTCAATGCACTTTGTTCTGAGTACAGAAAGTAGAGTTAATACACTGTTCAAATAAGTGCTTATTTACAGTTTATTTATATAGTAACTGACTGTTACCTTGGCAACAACAATTCAACCACTCTTCCTGTGGTCCTTATAAAAAAAAATCAGTATAATCAACAAATACTTACGCTTGCACTAAATCCTGTCAATCATACAATTATAATCTCTCAGTAAAGGAATATCACCACTACACCAAACAAAGAAGGTTAGAGGCGAAGATAGTCCCATGAAAAAAATAAAATGAGTAATTATATCTACTAACAAGTATTGTGTCTTCCTCTGTGCCATTATAGTCCAACAAGTATTAAAAACACATAAGTGAGACACCCAGTTGCACTGATTGACATGTTCTTTTGACTCATCTTGAGTGCTGCTGTAAACATTCACTGGAACATGTGTATGTATTAATCTACAGAGACAAAATTGTCCCAAACAAATACACAGTTTCTTCCTGTTTTAGTAATCAATTAAAGTGTCATTCTGGCGCAAAATCCTCCTATGGTCTTCTTCGGCAATTATATACGTCAAATAAGCCATCGAGACTATTTTTTTCATTTACGAACTACCGGTGATATCTGGTAGAGTAACTAACAGCCGATGACTGATTAGCTCAGGGCAGTACGGTGATGGTATGAAAACAGCTTTTTTAACCACCACCAAGAAACAGCAAACCTCTGCAGTAGCATGATAAGAGTCCTTACACATAAAACAAAGCACCTACAACATAGTTAGTGAACCCAGAGTTTATTAAAAGAGTGTTTTAAAGACTTACCTTCTGGCCCCGGTACCAACTCCTCTCATAGTAAAGTACATTTAAGTGGATTACCAAAGTCAATACAAAAGGAAGGAGCCCATTGGTGCTTTGTTTTCTGTGTAGGGACTCTTCTCATGCTGCTGCAGAGGTTTGGTGTTATTTTGAGCAGGATTAGTGGTTAAAAAAGACGTTTGAATGCCTTCACCGTACTGCCCCGAGCTAAGCAGTGTTAGCCACGTCTGGCTCTCTCGGATTTCTCTGTTAAAAGTTGTTACACAAAAAAAAACTGTCTCAATGGTTTATTTTATGTATGTAAGTGTCGAAAAAGACCATGGGATGATTTTACGCTGGAATTACCAGGCCATTTTTAAAAATCAAAGTATATAGTATATATATATATATATATATATATATATATATATATATATATATATATATATTATATATACATATATATATTTCTATATACATCTTCAATAGGATGAGGCTTAAGGCTGAGAGCCACAGACGGGGTAGGGAAGTTAGAAAGAGAGATGCAGGAATAACCTCTTTAGTTGAAGCCCTGTACACTATTCCTGAATGAAATATGTCTCATGCAGTAAAAGTTTTTATGAGACACTATGTAAATTGTGATTTAGTACAAGCTGCATGGGAAATATTAGCCTTAAAATTTGAGATTTGTCTTGGAGGGCTCTACAATTTTTTTTTTTATCCTTAATTCAGTAAAGCAACACTTCCCAAAAAGAAAAATACAACTTCAGCAAGCACAACAAAGAAGCCATATCTCTACCAGGACACAGTAGTAAAATAAGACATCTCAAAAACAAAGAATAAACACCGAAAAAAATCACATAATGAGGACTTTGTCACATAAACTGCTGTAAAACATGTTCCCTGTTCAAAATCCAGATCTGTTTGGAGACCTTTGGAGATATACGTAGAGCTGAAATAAGAACAGGAGTGACGGTGACACTCACCCTCTCCGTTGGACTCCATTCGAGACGCTGTGTTGACAGTATCTCCAAACAAACAGTATCTGGGCATTTTCAAACCGACCACTCCAGCACAGACTGGACCTACAAAACACAAGCAAAGGAAAGTCCCGTTTTACAGCTGTAAAAACTATAATATCTGCTGGGAACTGCTGTCGTTATCAGGCAGCCGCCGCAGTGTAAATGTTTTTAAATAGGATGACAGAGGTGTGAGTGAATCAAAACTATGCTCAGAATGCTTTAAATTACTCTGACAATGCTGAGTACCGGCCTACGCACGCTGGTCCATTTCTGTTGCATGTCAAGTGTCTGATTACGAACATAAACAGTGCCGCCATGAGCAGATACAGTCTAAATACTGTCAGGAGCCTCTTGTAGATGACATCAGACTAAATGCTGCAGACAGGTTAAGATAAGACATCCTGAGTGTTTATGTGCAGTCAGTACAGTGGTATCCAGAGGTGGGAAGTTACATATCCCAGCTGCCGTCAATGTATGAGACGAACCTAGCTAAAACTAATATAGGCGCACTCACACTGTCCATCCATACTGTGCCACCTGCTTTAGGGTACTTGTCCCCCCCTCCCTCTCCCCCCGCGGCTCAGGCCCGTTTGTACTCACACTGCTTCTTGCTGCCTATACGTCATCACGCCGTAACACGTCACACACATTGATTGACTTCATCGCGATGCGTCGCTTTGTTTACAAAAGAGTTTTTGTGCGTCTTGTCGACTGTTTTTGAATATTTTTATCCGACCAAATCTGCAGAAAACACCTACACCTCCGCATCACACCAACGTGAACCTTTCGCCGACATTGTTTTAAATGTCCGCGCATGATCCGTCCTTCTTTTTTTCTATGTCCGAACAGGCACACATAAAATGACGTCAGAACCGCCGTAGGCCTCCTGCTCGTACACGTGTGCACGCTCCTGCTCGTACATGTGCAAACGTGCTTTACAAAAGCCGACCTCTCCCAAACAGGCAGTGGCCTGCAAGCGTGCCGCAACTAGGCGCGGTACGCTTGCACTCACACTGGTCAAACGCACTAGAATTTAGCTGTAAACGTGCTTAGGCACGGTACAGATGGACAGTGTGAGTGCGCCCTACTATAACCCCGTCTCATAAAAATGGCATTGCCATACAACTAAATTGTAACTCTTGATTACATTGTGACACATTTGCTGTGTGGTTAACGTTGTACATTTTTAAAATGTATTTATATATTTAATTTATTTGTTACACAGAACCATCCGAGGAGCCATCACTGGAAAAAGAGCACACACTTGGTGATTGGATGAACTTTTGGTTGATCAAACTCTTGCCAAAGTCAGTCGGGAGTGAAAACATCTTTTCCATTGAGAAAAGCCTCCAGTGCCATGCTTTGGTCTTCTTCCAATGAAGGAATACTCTCTCTCTCTCTCTTCTGATGCTATTGTAGCATCTAAGCTAACCTCTTTAGGAGCGGCCATTGTTGTTTTGAAGGAACAGTTGTCACACACATCTTAACCACGCTCAAAGCTGCTAGTAGCTCCTCACAAAAGCATGACTTGAAGCCTGACCAAGTGGATTTATGTGTAAAGTTTGTTACAAACAGTAATTTAAGCTACATATGTTTGTGTTTTGTGTTTATGTTACATATGTGATGTAGGTTAAGCACATTGAGACAGGACAAAAACAGCAGTCTCCAGCAGTTTGACCCATCCATCAACCAGGACCACCTCCCAACGCAAATCACAGACTTTAATTTGAAACATATTGGTAACACGTCAAAAATAGACGTATTCTGGGACAAAGTAGGTTTCCCTTGAAACATAATTGAGGATGCAGTTTTGTTATATGGGAATGTAATTTTCAGGAGACAGTTTTTTTGGGAGGAAAGCAGCTCACTAATCATTTAGTCTAAATCTATTCATAAAGTTGCAGAGCACATAGTAATCAAACATCCTTCTTGCACTCACAGGACCATAGACATTTTGGTAGCTGTGTTGATCTCTGGAAGAGCAGAGCAATGTGCTTTGCATAGTCCAATTTTGTGAAAATTATTTCTCACAATGGGTGATTTTGTGGGAATATTTTATTGTGACCAATTTTAGATTAGCCCAGAGCCCTTTTAGAGGGGAAAGAGAACAATTTGTCCACACTATACATTCTTGGACAGCGAACTATTCTTCCTGGTAATGGAAGCTAAAACTGGTTCAGACCTCTGAATCATTGCCCACATGTTCGATTTGTTCAACAATTCAAAAAGGTTTGGCGTTGCGCTCATTACTGGCAGTTTTCACCACCGGGAGCCATTCAATTGTTGAGGGATACAAGGCGCAATTAAGAATGAGATAATCATCTTCCTGTGCAAGAGTGAGAAAAATAACTACACCAGTGAAAAATAGCAGAACATATATGATGATGTTGACTCATCAGTGCTTTGGTCAAGGACACCTCCGCAGGATGAACACCAGCCATTATGAGAGACCAAATCTGGGACAATCCGGTTCAACTCGGTGAAGATGTACACAGTTCCCTCTCAGACTCACCTGTGTGTATACCTATCCTGAGTCTCAGCTGGTCGTTAGGTCTGTGTCGGATCTTGAACGTTTTGACCTGCTCTAACAACGCCAGCGACATTCCGGCGATCTCTCTGGCATGCAGTTTCCCGTTTCGCACCGGCAGCCCTGACACCACCATGTAGGCATCACCAATGGTCTCCACCTGTGGTACGAATCATAAGGAATGAGAGAATAAAAATAAAATGTAATTCATTTCATTTTGCTGTTGTATTTCCAGGATTCCAATAGTGCTC
Source organism: Echiichthys vipera (assembly GCF_963691815.1). NCBI lineage: Eukaryota > Metazoa > Chordata > Actinopteri > Perciformes > Trachinidae > Echiichthys > Echiichthys vipera. Next base: position 8,341,096 of record NC_139841.1, read on the forward strand.
CAGAAGGTATTATTTAATTGCCCTCGTGCTATAAAACATGTACTCCAACCTTTGAGTTGCATATTTTAACATAACGTATGAGACAAAAGTGAAGTTAAGAAACAATTACACCACATTCTTGCGTTAGAATCCATAATTGTCACATGAATTAGTTCAGACATACCTTGTATACATCAAAGTTATCGATGATGGCATCAAAACAGGTGTACAGATCATTTAGTAATGTGACAACCTGAAGAGAGACAGAAGAGCTTCAATGATTACACTTCAGTAAAGCAACAATGGAAGCTAAGTAGTGAAAGTATTTATCTTAAAACTGACACAACTGTGACTTAAATGAGAAGTGTAAAACAGACTGTAAATCCAACATCGACACTGTTTTCTTTTGTTTAAAGGCTGACAGATTGGGAGGTCAGTGTCTGCAAAACCTCAGTCTCCCACATAATCTCTGTTTGTCTGTCACTGGACGGTTGCCTGTTCAGGCTTGCTGACAAACAGGATCATAAATCATATCCACAGATGGAATATTACAAACACAATATGCCAGAAATGTACCCATTTGTGTGGAGTAATAGTTGTAATGTAGCAGTAATGTAATGAGGTTGTTTGTTTATTTGGTCTTCATCTTAATCTTGTCAGAATTTTAAAAAGCTGCAGTCTCTTTATCTAGTCAGAACATTGGGTGCTGCAAATAAAGAGTGAGCAGTGTTAAGTGAATGAGAACATTTAAAATGTGATGGACGTCAAACTTGAGATTATAATAAGTGACCATTCATTTCCTGCGCATAACATTTGATCAATGGAACAGAACGTTGTGTTTATGTGGCATTTACATTATAAAAACATGCAAAACTGGCACTCAAACACCAGGATTTCAATTCAATTTCTGGGGTGCTTTGGTAAAGACGGACTCTATAAGTCTCTCTGTGCATTATCTCATATTAACATCTGCCACTCTTAAACCTTTCAGCTGTAAACAGTGTATCGAACACAGCTACATCTTTAGCTTTATACTGTTAAATCTAGACTGACTCACTAGATGCAGGTGATTTCACAAACAGCACCTAACTAAAGTGCTTAAAAAAACATGTAATCTATATTGTGATTCATACTGTATATGTTGTATTTATGTATTTATTCAAGCTTTATTTATACAGGTAATCATTGAGACACAGAGTCTCATTCTCAAGAGACCTGAAGGCAGTGCTCCTATCCAACATAAGAATGAAAATGCATTAATACATTTAGAGTATTATAGAATGTCTTATATTTTGTTATTATTCACAAGTATTATTCACAAGATTGATGTGAATGTATATAAATGCAGCATTCACATAGTTTCAGTTAAAGATCCTTTTGAAACCAAACCACTGTTGCATTATTATTCATCTGTTATTCTACTCTCACTACAGTATTGGATTTAATGTAAGCAAATGCGATATTGTACTGTACTGTATGGATATTTGGCCTTGTCATGAAGCATACTTGGTTCTTTCCCATAATTTGAGCAGAGAAAACAGACTAAGGCGAGAAGAACAAATGTTGTTCTTGGGGGGGGATTCCACTCCATGTGAAGGTGTCAGATTGCCCATCAGCACTTGACACCCTCCGCCGGATGTAGCATCATGATAATGCATTCGCTCTAGAAACCTCCCTTTGGTATTCAAGTGAGAGGGAGATATGAAATGGCATAATGTGACTCAACTCTGCGTCAACATACCCTTCCATCTAACAACTGAACTATTTTGAGTTTCAGCCCGTGTGTGTGGGAACTATGAGACACACTGTAGGTAGAGACCTAATACTGGTAAGCACTTTTATGTATGAATAGATAAAGTGAACGGAATCACGAACCGTGACACCAACAGAGAACTTGAGCACAGAAACAGTGAGTTAGACAGTCATTCAGTGGAGGATTGATGTGACTTGTAATCTTCTCTAGTCCCCTGCCCAGCTTGACTAGCGATGACATGTATAGCCACATGTCATCATTCCACCGCTGGCTGTCAAGATGGTGCCCATTAAATAATGTGGGCTTGATAGATAATTGGCAGTCTTTCTGGGGAAAACCTGGTCTTATTAGGAGAGATGGTATCCATCCAACTTTTGATCATATCTAAGAAAGAAATTCATAGCCATAAAAACATATGAACAGCTGAGAGGGACATAAAGCACCCCACACTGTCTCATTGTATGACAGCTGTTATTACTACTACACATATCATTGATCCTACCTACCACCATAATAATTATCATTACCATATTCTATCACCTTAGCTGTAGTTGTTTCAACTTTTTATATATCACTCTGCTGTATTAACTGCCATAACATATAAGTCATATTCACTTTACTATGGATATTATTATAGTTACTGTTTCTTTTGTGGTTTCATCTCTGGGACTGTCTCTCTGTCTGTCTGTTATTATTATTAAAGCTATTGCGACTTGTTGCTGCTCATGGGGGAATTGTTGGGTCTCTGTAAAACATAAATAAGTTATAGAGTGTGGTCTTGACCTAACCTGACTCTCTCCAGATGGCTTTGGTTCAGCCTACTACTCCGCCTAGCTCCACTCAACCATCTGGATTCGCTCCGTAGGAAAGTGATTTCAGGGTCCGCAAAAAATGGCCAGGCCAATCAGGACCGCCGGGCGGGGTTTTATAGATGTGACGTAGCAGAGAAAAGACTGTGGCCGCTCGCGTCGAGGAAGCACACGCCAGCATTGATGCTGCTATTTCATCCTTGTTGTCCAATCTAGCGAATATTTATTTTTTAAAAGAACAGAGAACGGCCCTGAAGGCTTTTGTTGGTGGAAACCATGCTTTCGCCCATCTCCCGACTGGGTTTGGCTTTTCCCTGTGTCATTCATAAGCGTCACGGGTTGGTTTCGATGTGAGTGGTTGAAGTAGCACGTCAATAAAGATGACGGACAAGTGGTTTGATTAGGCCCAGCCTCCTGAAATCACTTTCTAATGGAGCGATCCCAGATAGATGAGTGGAGCAAGGTGGAACCAAATTCATCTGGCGAGAGTCAGGTTAGTCTCGACCTACTCTATATGTAGTGATGTGTCTTGAGATAACTTTTGTTACCATTTGGCACTATGAATAAAATATAATTGAAACTGAATTGAATTATTGGTTGTTGTGTACCTGTAGCGGTGTACTTTCCGCAGACATGGACGTGAAGCCCACGATGTCGCTGAAGTAAATGGTGACGCTGTCAAACGCCTCCGCCTGCACCGTCTCCCCTCGTTTAAGCTGCTCTGCTACTGAACTGCATGCAAAAAGAGAGAGAGAGAGAGACATGTGGTCAAACTGTTCATGCTGTGAAACCGTGAAGATATGTCCAGAAAAAAGAAAAAGAGACGCAAGGGACAGTTGTTAGCCAGAGGAGAATAAAAAACAAGGTGATGAGACGTGATGGTTGTTTTCTACAGAATGTCGTGCAAGTCCAATTATAACCAGATGTCAGTTTACCTAATTATTCTGCTCACATTCATTTTCTCTTAATCAAATAACGCCAAGGGCAAGAATACTGTGGCAGAAGTCTGCTAGTCTACTTCACAAGTGCAGTGAGAAATGCTATCTGTCCTTTCTCTCAGGCTCTTCTCTGTTTGTCTGGATGACTTTTTAAGCAGGAAAAGAGGATAAATGTGTGAGAAAGATGGAATTTGCTACTGTGGTGTTATCCAAATGCCTAAGCTCACTATCACGTCTGCTCCTGTCTCCCCTAATGAGCAGTTCGCCTGTCAGCGCTCTCCGTTCCCTTTCATCTGCAGCGAGATCGCACCACGGGGAAAAGCGTGTCTGTTAATATAGTGTGTGTTTGGAGGGATTTTGAGTCTTTAATTAATACAAAGATTTAACACAATTGACACTGTCACGGAGCCATGCTGGTAACAATCGCCCTATTTGCTGGATTCAAGTTAATTGGAGTTTTAAGCTTTCGGGTGGAAGAAAGTGTGAGTGTCATTTGTTCTTACTGTGGTAAAATTTGATAGAGGAGGTTTTCTGCTTTTCTTTTCTCCTCCAGGTAGGCTTGTGTTCGCTCCTCCACCAGGTTCTCCAGGTTATTGGCGTACTGCTCCATCCTGGACAGCAGGTTGTTAAGAATACTGGTGCTGCCCTCCCTATGGGAAACACACAAAGTAGAATTAGGTGATATCCACACAAAGTAGCTCAGGTCCTTTCTGAAATAACCGGTGAAACAGTACTATAAAACACACAAATCTTACTTTGAATCAACAGTAATTAAATAACAAAATATATACCATTCACAATGTAACGTCAGCATTATCAGGGAAAAGATAGGGTGCGTCCCCTGGAAGTGTTGATAGTGAGATCACTGCGTCCTTTTAGATTTAGATGGCAGAAAAATCTCTTTAGTCACCGCCTTCCGCCATGTTTTCATTGAAGCAAAACAAACCCACACATACCGTTCCTGTGTCTGGAGACTGTTGCTAACTGTGGTTGATGCTGGACAGTATACAGAGTTTTTCAAAGCGCAATAATCAAACATGGTTCTGATAGTTTGAATCTTAGACGTACTGGATCTAAATCCATAGGGAGGAAATAAAAACCTCTTTGTCACTTATTAAGGTAAAACAAACATATGTCTATACTGTAAATGTCAAACCCTCTAAATGTCAAAAGAAGTCCAATGATCGACCCTCCTGGCACCCCACATTTAAAACTGCTGATGGACTCACCACTAGCAGTTGGCGTCTGCCTGATGAAACCAGAACACTATGTTCCAGTAAAGAGGTGTCATTTACATTCAATATATAAAAAACAGGGACTGATCCAGATCTATGGGATTTAATGGCTATTCCAGTGATTTAGTATTGCACTTCCATGAAGTTGGAAGGCGCACACAAAAAAAGCAAAAGAAATTTGAAGCAAGGTATCCGCACTCTTAGTGCCGAATATGGGCCAAACTCCAAAAACTCTAGATCCCACATTTCCTATAATCACACCAACGACATCTTGTTTTGTTAGACCTTTCCCGCCTGGTAAATGTTATAAAAGCTACAGTCAACGATTGGTAATTATTGGTATTGGTAATTATTATTAACATTGTTTATACAGCCATTATGGTCCTGTAGTCTGATCAACACGATATGAATAGCAAAAATAACCAAAAGTCCATTCAGTCTATCAGCCGTAGACCTGCATAAGGCAGATTAGGTAAAAAAAAAATGCTTTACAGTCTTTGAGTGCTGTAGATGTCTCTTCTCCAACATGGTCACCTGCAGCCACTTGAAACCACTTAAAAAAACCTCCCTTTCTGTCTAGTGGTATAACAGGAAAAAACAGAAGTGCATATTACTGTTCCACTGTAATTTATCTCTCATATAGGAACATCCAGCAGCTATTGTTACCTTCCAACATGGAGGAAAAAAAGACACTCCAAACATTCAGTGAAAGGTCTGATTTAACGCCTCTCCTGCTGCGATCGTAGCCTTTCACATACGTTTTATAATTATATGTACATGTATTGTATAATGTGTGTGTCTCAGGAGATTTCTACATTCATATGCTGCATATACACACATGCATGTACACTCGTTTACTCCGAAGGAGCAAGAAGGTGAGTCATCCACACCACCGTGGCGGCTAAAAGCATCAATGCTTGGCATTCTGCCGCGTTTCTTGTGGGTCACAGATCCTACACACACCCACATGATGTTTAAGTTTAAAGGACAAAACATCAGAGGGAGACATGAAAGACAGTGATGAGCATCAATGCACAGACATCCACATTTTCCCACAATTCATCCAAACTAATAGTAAACTGAGAACTGTCTCTATGCTGAGAATGATGATAAATTTCAGCAAGTGGTTTAATCCTCTCGGATGTGTCAGATAAATCATTTACCGTATATGTTTGTCATTTGATAGGAGTATATGAAAACAGCTTAACCATTTTCATTGACATTTGGTTGAAAGTTCAGCCATGGACCAAGGAACAATTCATACATTTTTGGTGTCAATAATGGCATCATACGTCCATTTATAAAGCAATTTAAATGTGACTTTCAAATCATCAAGGTGCTTAGCCCTGATGTTGACCTCACCGTGACACCAAGGTCAGTGGTAAGTAGAGAGAGGGCAGCTGCTCCTCATATCTAGCGTGGGTATTTGATACAACGATTCCTGCTACTGTGGCCCGCCATGTAACCATGACAACCACAGACACCACACTGAGGAAAACGATCCAGAGGTGAATTCTACCGGTAAAAGTACCCTGAATAGTTCACCTTTTCCCCAGCAAATGAATAAAAACAAAAAACATTGGAACGACATCATCAATTATAGAGTACTGTATTTAAAAATGTGAATTCCTTATTTTAACCCAAACCGTGATCATTTTTGCTGAAGAGTGACAGGGAAGGGTGGAGAGAGAGTGGAGGACACGCAGCAAAGGGCTGCCAAGGATTGAGCCTACATGGGGCCACCACTCGTCAAGTGAGCTAGAGACCGCCCTGTAGAGAAGTCAAAAGAAAAACTCAGATCTCATGAGTCATGGTTATTTGTACAAAGCTGTAACTTTCCCAGACAGAACTTGCGTAGTTTCAGGAAATCATGGCGGCTCTCAGCCAGTCAGCATGTTTGTCTATCACTGCCTATTTCGATGCAGATCTTGATCCAGACGCTGATTAAAAAATCAGAAACATTTTCTTCTATTTATAAAACAAATGTAGGGGATGGTGCGGTCTTGGCGGAGGGAAACACTCTCTGAGTGCTTTCTTGTTTACAAAGCTTCTAAACATTCACAACATTTTCCCCAAATCTGTGGACTGGTGTGCCAGTTGTTCGGAAAAACATGTTTTATAACATATAAAAAAAGGGGAATATTTCAATGCTGAACACAAAGTGAAATAAAGTCTGAGATAGAGTGAGAGACCTGATGTGCACAGGGAGAGGTCAGCTATTCATGGCAAGCGAAGTGTCATCTCCCTGTGTGGGTTAAACCGGACCGTTTACTGCTGAACACCCCTCTTGTTACCACACCCTTCAAACCCAAGCTCACACACACACACACACACACACACACGCACGCAGACACACACACACACACACACACACACACACACACACACACACACACACACACACACACACACACACACACACACACACACACACACACACACACACACACACACACACACACACCAAAAATAACAGCCCATCCATCACATCATGTCAACAACATACATTTACCTAATGAAAATAACTGGCAAACAGAACATTAACGCTCAGCCCTCGGTGGTGAAGGGCTTCATACACAAGAGGAGGTACTTTGCATTCGACTGTCAAGAGCATCCTTGAGTGCTTCTGAGGATGTCAATCATATGGAGCTCTCTACTCTGAGGCTGGGTAAATGGAAAGCTATACATCACAGGGCTCATCCTGCACTGTCTTACAGAGCTAACAGAGGAGAGGTCAGACTGGGAGGAAAAACACACCGACCACACAGATCTGTTTATAGAGGCCCTTCTAAACCACCTGTTTTTATATTGCTGCTCCGCCAAATCGACACACTTGCATTTGTATCCTTGTACAGCCGTCAATCTATTTTAAAGGATTATAGTTTTTGGATTTTTGCATCTTGATGCATTCCAGCACAGGAACTGTTTTGAAAACCCTTCTGTGCTGCTGAGGTAAAAGATGGTCTGGCATCCAAGAGTCAACTGAGCACAACAACCTTCAAATGCAGTTGACAGCATCCTCCTCGTCTGTGTGAATATTGCTTGTTCTTTAGGTTCCAGGCTCAGCAGTCATTATACAGTACAATTTGGACAAAGAAATGCAGCTGTAGCTCTATGGATTTCATGAACGTAAATGTCTTTGGCATACAACTTTGAAATCTCTGACAGCAGAGAGGCCTTTATCTCATCCACAAGGAGGTGACGGTGATGTGCCCAAACAATACAGACAATTAAATAATTTCTGTGATGGATTATTTGTTTCAAGCACACTTCAAATCTCTGCGAGCTCAGGTGCTCGGGAGTATTATCTGTACTGATTGTAAAGGGCCCTTTAAATCAACAGCAAGTTCTCCTTTAAAATAATGAATAATAATGATATTGCATAACCAGTTCAAGAAAGCATGAAAGACAGACTGGAAGAATAATTGGTGTATTAGTTATATTTTTAGTACCTGGATGATTTGTGACCATACATGGCTAAGGCTGGATTTACTTTTTTGAGGAGCTAACAAGCTCCAGCATAGATACTGTATCTACACATCTGTTGCTACAGCGACCAAATGACCAAAAGAACCGTGACTGGTCCGGTTTTACCCTACAAGTTTCCAATGTCTGTGGAAATTGTTGATAGGAATTTCCCCTTTTCAATAACACACATGTAAGCCATCTCCACTGCATACCTCCTGCTCACCGTGATTGACTCTCTATTATGGTGAATGAAAGAATGTCCACATGATTGCTCTGGCTATTGATTGCACGGTCGGAAATCATACCCTATTCAGCAGGAGACGAGGTAACCTTCGCTCGAAATCACAAAGTGAACTGAAGAATGCAAACCCAATGTGTGTGTACAATTAAAGCACGATGTGTGACACATACGTCCAGTGGTAAATAAAGGTGAAAATCAGCACTGAACTACACAAGTATTATTTCATTTAAGATAAGCTAGATACCACACGACATGCCCATGTTACACGCAGAGAGCTCCAAGCTGTCATTCAGTGTAATGATGACCTGCATGTCACAGCTCACAGGACAGAAACCGACTGCAGCTGACAGAACATTAAAACAACCTCTGGCAGCTAGAAACTGTACTCTCTCAGGCCCTCTGCTCAACCTCCTCAACCCTCATTTTGCCCTTAAGTATACCCTTTCAATCAGCTCTGACGCCATCCAAATCAGTGTGTACTTAATCAACCATCAATCCCCCCATCTAAATGCATTATTTTTCCATGGACATTTCAGGTCTATCCAATTGCATGTAGAAGCAATCTTGCTCTGCATCGTTGATAACGGCCCTTGGATATCAAAAATGAACTGAGAGGGCCCGGGACTAATACGCATTTGCAATTAGTCTGGTGATGCCAGGCTATTAAATCACAGAAGTTCATGCAAAGACTGAAGTGGAACAGATCGGTACTCTTGTCAAGTGCACGCCACAGCCAGAGTTAAAAGATTGATGACGATGGCCGTGCCAGAAAACTGATAAACATCGGGCATGAGATTCCCGCGACACGGAGTCTGGCCTTTTCCCAAATGTGCTCACAAGTGGTTTTAGTCCTGTAACTGCTAACACAGATTTGATACAGACTAGCCAAATGTAAGTTGCTAGCTCGGAGGTTGTTGTTGTTTCCCGTAGTGAAGGGGTTTAAAGAACGGTAACACAGATAGGAGAGCAAGGGGAGGGACTTTATCCCAGCACTGTATACTTACCCAACCACCTAACCAAGTAGTTGCTATTCATACAGTTAACCACGTCTTTAAAACTAACAGCATGCAGCGGCTGCTAGAGAATATTTCCCTCGAAACATAACTGAGAATGCAGTTTCATCGCATGTATATATTGTTGTAAATTAATTTTCTAGGAGACATGTTGTGTTTTTGTGTGTGTATGGGTCCCTTTGTATCAGCAGGGGTGCTTTGTGCAGTATCCCTTTCTGACAGAGCTGCTCTAATTGAGGGAAAACATGCGTGCCTCCTTCCTGCTTCGACATTAAACTCAAAACCTAAATACGCAAATTGATGATTCACGGTATCATTGAAAAGAATAACAGAACATGGACTCACACACTCCCCTTTCTTACACTCTCTATCTCTCTCTCTCTCTCTCTCTCTCACACACACACACACACACACACACACACACACACACACACACACACACACACACACACACACACACACACACACACACACACACACACACACACACACACACACACACACACACACACACACACACACACACACACACACACACACACACACACACACACACAAATGGAAAGGCAGCAAAGAGCCCATCCTGTTGAGCTGCCTGTCAGGAATTATAAACAGCCTTTTATCTAAAATTGCCTCGGTGATTTCCACAACATGATTCTTTTTCCTGTTTGTCTTTTGAATCTCTTAAACGTATCAAATTGCACGGCAGTCAGAGGGACATCAACATGATGTTCACATCTTTAGTTGGCGGCATCTTCTCACATTAACAGCCAGTTTACCCGAATAACAAAAACAACAAAAATATTCTCTTGTGTCGAATCCGTCCAAATGTCTGCGGCTGTTTGTGATGTGAATGTGAATCTATGAGCATGGATAATGAAAAGAAGTGAAGTATGGGGCTCACTTGTTGAGTTTGGCCATGTAGATCTTGATGTGCCCAAAGTCGGGCCTCTCTGCGGGGTCCTCGGCCCAGCAGGCCTCCATCAAGATGGTCAGCTCCTCCGAGTGGCATCTGCTGTCTGTCGTTGGGCGAAAGTACGGCTTCTGACCGTTCCTCACCTTCTGCACGATCTCTGCGGTGGAGGGGACAAAGTGTGGCTGTTATAACCATCACACTCATTTCATATTTCATTCATGCTGTGTAATATGCATGGGGTGGACAAAATAACTGGAACAACTAACAATTCAACAGCCCTCACTGCCGATTTCTGAGGCTGAATTTTCTGGAGGCATCACTGTCCAATGAAATTCATCTCTAAATTTGGAGGTCTTAAATGTTTCAGATTTAGCTTATTTGCTTTATTGCTGGGAGGGAAATAAGAAGATGGATACCACTCTTATTGCTGTTCTTAAGAAATGCAGTTATTGCTGGTTACCCGGCAACCTCATTGTGATCATAAGATTCCAGGAAGTTACTGCGCCTGACCTGACCTGCACATAACCCCCATAACACTGCAACATGCAACATATTCTCTGATATGATATCTTACCAAATCTATTGGCCGTGATGGTTAAGTGTAGGCACCAAAAGTACTGTTACAGGATCAGTTAAGTTAAAGCAACAAACTAGATACAGTATACCTGGATTACATACCAAGTACAATGTCTTACTTTTCGTAGGTATATACGAAGAGTGAATGAGGACAGCCTGCACTGTGTCACTAGGCAGAACCTTTTATTTACTGCACAGACATGAGTGTGGTATGGAGCTTTGCATCTAACTTTCAGCAAGAATACGCTAACTTCCATAAATACTGAAAAAGTAGGGAACCCTTAGGGACTTCTAGGACTTCAGAGAAGGCCCAAGATATCAGCATTTTAAATGTTGTATTTAATTTAATTCAATTAACAATAATTATCTCTTTTATTTCTAATTTTTGCCTTAATTTCTATCAAGTTTGCTTCAGAAATGACAGTGTTAGTTTTCTTAAACCTTGAAAATATGGTTATCCAATCAGATTGAGTTGTTGTTGTCTCTAGGCGGAAAATGCTTCCAGCTCTCTGCTCACTCAATGGTTCAGAATGGTTCATGAGGTCCAAAGCTGAGGTACAGAGTAAATCAGCCAATCAAATGTTGCTATTAGTGGGCGGAACTAAAAAACACATTGTAATTCTCCTTCCTTAAGGCCACTGACATTTAGATGGTTCAGTGAGCGCGAAGAGTTAAATCAGGAGAAAGACTACGACACTGTGGCTAGCTTGATAGCATGGACTTTTTCATGGCCTGCTTTGGAAGATAAAGACCAACTCCAGGATTGGAAAAACATAAATGGGGAACAGTGCTGAAAGGCATTTTAAGGCCGACACACTGTCCGTGGAAGACAAGAAAACTAACAGTTGTGTTGTTGGAGTTGCTTTTTTCCTCAGATAAATTGTGGGCCGGAGCTCATAGTGGATTTACCAGCCGGACTAACCCAACAAAGTCAGCCCACCTCACCAGGATTGTGCTTCACACCTGAACACTAGGTAAGTTCAAAATTGGGGGCTGAATGATCAGCATCGCAAATTCTGTCTCACAACAACAATCAGGCAGAAAAGATCCCTGATTTTATTTTACCTCAAATCAAAGCTGGCATGTTCATTTTATTGTCATGGCACCTCATACCTGGTTATAACAACACTTTTGAGTACAGACCAACTGTACTCAAAATGATGGCGTAGGTTGTGGCATATCTTGCAGATGATTTTGTTGTGACTTTTAGGCTATAGCTTACATAGGCCTAGTGTGTGTGTGTGTGTCTGTGTGTGCATTGGAGCTGTAACGAAGTTTGTTGTGCAGCGTGTTAGAGGTGTTCACATTTTTAATAAATATCCAAAAACATTATGACTTTGTGATGTTGAAGGCCCAGTGCCAGACCCCACGGTACACTGCTTTTAAAAGGTAACAACACCCTGAAATTCTGCTAGAACCCTCCCTAGAAATATACAGTACAAAGAGAGCAGCGATTGTAGAAGACGTGGCCTCGTGGCTATGAAACCTTGTGACATTGAGGGTCAGGAGACACAAGGGAGACTGACTGACCAACAACATGCTCAGTGTAGCATGGACAGCAACAGAACAGGTAATCAGACCTAACCAGCCATGAGAAGCTGCTGTCAGACTCTGTGTGGAAGCTCCACCCTGTCTTTCTAGCAGACACAGCCGAAGCACATTTATAGCCCTGTGGGAGAGTTATAGTGCGGGTACCTGTGTTGTAGCTCAGCTAGCAGCTCTACTACAAGTGTGTGAGGGAGAGTGTCAGGACATAGTCAAAGCCTTGCTGTACATATTATTAATAAGGCTGGTTACTGTCACACAAATCCCCATCCATCCATTTCCAACCGCTTGTCCCTATATCAGGGTAGCGGGGGGGCTGGAGCCGATCCCAGCTGACATTGGGTGTGAGGCGGGGTACACCCTGGACAGGGCGCCAGAGCCCGAACAGACACGGGGAGAACATGCAAATTGAGGTATATTATATAATAATGCAAATAATGTTCAGAGCTAAAACAAAGTCATTGCTAAACCAAATTCAGGTAACAAAAGCATTATACTTCTGCCTGTTGCTTTGTTGATCCTGTCTAGACTGTTCTGGAAACTAGACTGTATATTGTTTGTGAATTGTATTGTTTATGCTTATTTTGTTATGTAATATGATTGAATAAAATAGTAGAACGGCTACTACTAATATCACTACTGCTGCTGCTGCTGCTGCTGCCATTGTTTACTTAACAATACTGTTTGTCAGCAATACACATCTTAAGCTCTGCATACAGCACAGTTATCAGGGAGATCACCTTGTGTTTTCTGCCACTGAAGAGGAATAAATCTTGTTGGTGTTGAGTATAACAGGCTAACAGGCTAGTGCTAACGTAACCAGCAGTCATGTGTGAGAGGCACAAACTGGGACTACAGTTAGCCAGTGTTCTGCTATTTATACTTGGGGCAGCGGCTGACATATGAAACAGACCTCAGAGTCTCGCCTATGTCGTCACAGTTAAAGAGGGGCCAGCTAGAGAGTTCAGCTGAACCAAATTTTCTAATCCAATTTGAGCGGAAAGAAGCGGTTTGTACTCTCAATATGCGGTTTGTTGGAAAAAGCACCTCTACTAACATCATATGTCAGCAAGAATCTACTGTAAGTTAGTTCATTTAAGAAATGCCTTCCTGTTAGGCTGGTAAATGTCCTTTGGATAATCTGAAACATTGTTAGAAAGCTTAGAACAAAGGCGTTTCTTTTTGCTCATAAAAAGATGTGTTACTTTAAGTGTTCGCCTGTTTGGTATAAAATATTGTTTTTAAGAATTGTCTCCCTGTCAGTTTTCTTTTTGTGGTCTTTTCAACTCATTCACAAGCAGTTCTGTATTTCTGTTGATGTGCTATTTCTGCTGATGAGCCTTAATATATTCACCATTGCAGATTTCTCCACTTCAATGCATTAATCATATCAATTAAAAAGTTTGTAAGAGTCATACTTCTCCAAATTATTCCTACATATCCTCTCTTTCTCTCATTAGTATCATCATGAAAGTCAATTTTAAACCACAAAATGACATTAAACTGCTCTGGATTGAACACATCCACACACTGGAGAACAGGTGCAGGCTTTTGCTGCTCTCAGCTTGTTAATGGATAAGTATCAGGCACATGTACAATCAGCATCGAGCGTGACCGTGAATAAAAGCCTAATCAAAGTAATCAGATGGAGGAAGCGCCCGGGGAGGGTTTTACACCTCCACTTTTAATGTGTAAAAGTTGAACTCCTGATCTTGAATTGTTAGATAAGTTAAAGTTTTCCTTCTGTCACTAAGCAGAAACAGCGACGAGGTAAAAGTAGATGCTGGGGGGGGGGGGGGGGGGGGGCGTTCCAACCACAACATGTGTGCAGGAAGCTGAAGAGCCAAAGTGTCAGCAGTGATTGTTTAGTCCTAGTTAAGTTCAGAAGAGAACAACACTGAGTTTTCCAGTGAAAGAAAGCTACGCCAAGTAAAAATTTCTCAGGAATGCTATTGTCCAAGATGTAATTTTTCATACTGGCACTTAGCCCTTTAGCTATCATGAGCAACTGTCTATGAGCTCTTTTCTTTGAGTGCTTCTTTTTCCATTGAATAAACACAAATTACAAGGCATTACTTTTCGTTGTAATATGTACGAAAAATTTAGTGAGAAACAGCCTGTTGAGGCTCAACCACGCTAGCAGACAAATGAATGGCGTAAAGGATGTTCTGAATGTTTTTCTGATTCTGCATTGTTGATAAGGCCTGTATTGCTCACTGCTTTTTAGCTCAATGTGCATGAACAGCATCAGTGGTCGCTCTAGGACCTTGTCCAGATCATAGACAGTATACGAAGATGGACGATGCATCTCCCCTTCCTCCCACTGTACAAAAGCGAAGCCCCATTGTAATTTTGCAACCAGAGTCTGCATAATAAATATTGGGATGGTATCAAAGTCCCACCAATACTACCAGGACAAGTAGTTTATCCAATGATATGCAAGGATTTTTGATCAGGCCCAGCCTCCTGAAATCACTTTCTAATGGAGAAGGTGGAACAAAATTCATCTGGCAGCAGCAGGTAATAATCAATTCTGTTATGGTTTTAATAAATAATAATATAGAGTTGGAGTTCAACCGTATTGTATAATTACAAGTCCCATCTAATGACAGCTTATAATCTAGTGTAAATCAACAACATTTGCTGCTCCCTTTACCTGGAACAAATTACAGACACACCTGAAACTTCTGGTCCTGCGTTCATGGGATGATTTTAAAGATATTTTAAATAACTTGGAGGCAGCCACCAGTGGCGTTACCGGGACATTTGAAATGGGGTGACCAAGGTGGGACACAGAGTCGGAGTGGGGTCAATGTTTGTGGACCTGGTTGATACAACCTAGAACAGCACTAACATGCAGTTACCATCCGTTTCATCATCATTTAGCTTTGATACATCATCTGCAGGAGCGTTCACAGCCTGTTAAAGCTGTATCACTATGTTTATATAGGTCTACAGCTGCTTTTACCTGACTCAAACAGTCCTCATGTGCAAAAAATAACTTTATATCCATGGTGATAGCTAAGGGGTGTCTTTGTTCTTTCAGGTGTCTCATAAAAATACTGTAACGGACTGTGGTATGTTAATGCTTAAATGTTTAGAGCAGCTGTGCCTAATTCCGGTCCTGGAGGGCCACTGTCCTGCGTGTTTTAGGTTTCCCCCTGCTCTCACACACCTGATTCTAATCATGTGCTCATTATCAAGCAGCTGAAGCTCATCACAGGTTTGAAAATTGTTAGAATCAGGTGTGTTAGGGCAGGGAGAAACCTAAAACAGAGAGTCACTGCTCGGAGTGAAACATTGAGATTTCCTACTGGTCAGTGAAGTAAACATGTTGTCGTTTGAGATGCTTCGAAGCCTGTCCGCATGTCAGCTTCCTACAGTATGAGTGATCCACAGGAGTATGTAACGTTACAACTGTAGTTGGCTGAAAGCTAAGCTAATGCTAACTGCTGATTGGTTTCTGGTTGGGCTAACAAGCTAACTTTAGTAATGTGTAGTTTGTCTACTTTTAACTGCTTTTAAGTGCTAAATTAAGTTTTTACACACTAAGTAGAGAAGTCGACATTATTAAACAATAAATGACTATAACTCTCAAAGGATACATGTTATCTTTTCATTGCTGTTATGACCGGAGTCCTAAGGATGTCAGCGACAGGTTCAAAGATGCCGGCGGTGGCGTGTGCATGTATGCTGTTTTCAAAACATTTGCTGATCAGAGGATCAGTTCTTATGGCCACAGTACCATTACTGTAGTAGTTGGAAATTATAAACTGGTCCTGTATCAGCAGACTAGCTGACATCATTGAGTGTCCCGACTGTGTGTTGATGAACTTCAACAACAATCTATCAGATCTGGGGTCATGGTGTGGGCTACCCCCTAAAATCGCCTTTGGCAGCCACATCTGACTGTAGAAATTTTGCACGATATATTCATGATTATGCTTGATTTTGCTATATATTTGCTGTTTTACTTGTTATTTGATATATTTTTTATTGTATTATAGTCATGTATTTTGTAATCGCTGCTCATTGTGTTTGTCAGAAACGTAGTTAGTCGTGCTGCTGCCTGCCTTGGCCAGGGCACTCTATAAAAAGAGATTTTTAATGCCAGTGAGCACTTCCTGTTAAATTAATAAAAAATCCTCAAAAGGTCTCAAACTCGAGTCCCCCTCTCTGTACATGACAAGTTAATTCAATATTTACACTCAAAATAAACAAATACAGTAGTATATTAAACCACCACACAATAACTGCTTAAGTTGCCTCCACTGACATTTTACATTTCATAGTCTGTTTGAACTTCTTTATTATTCATTTTCCTTTTCTGTGCTTTGTTTAGGTGTTTCTCATTTTTTCTTGTCCCAGAGATGAGATGTGTTGCTTTTATCGACTTCACCTGCCTTTGACATCTGGCCAACTATTTTCTTTGTTTGTGTACAGTAGCTGCAGGGCTGCGATATAGAAGTCTGACCTTACCAAGGTCCCCTTAGAAATGTCAGCAAAAAGCCAATGAATTGAGTCAACTTCCATCTGTTCTGTCCTTGTCTTTTGGAACATTTTCACACATTCACACACTGCAACCCTGAAAATATTGAGACATCACCCGGAGAAGCTGCATGTGAAAATGCAAATGTTCGAATCAGTTTGACCGGGCATTAAACCCATTTTACCCAGCTGCCTAGTACCAAGTCCAAGTAATGCGATTGAGCCCATATGTGAACAGAGCAGGTCATCGGCCGTATTCACAGTAAGCGAGTGGGCGTGTTGATGTCATTTCTTTTATGTGACTCATGTGAAACCAGACGAAAACAAACATCTGAAGGTGAAGAGAAAGGGTGATTTTCACAAAGTACAACGCCAACGAAGATGTCTAAATGGAGAGTCGTGACATTTGGGAGCTTCTGTCAGTAGGGGCCGCCACAGAAATTGTCAGACAAGAAATGAGACCCTTTTTCTTGTTTATGAGCAAATTAAGAACGGGCTCTCTGAACGTGGTGTAATCCGCATCGTGTGTGCCTTCTGTGCGTTCTACCCAGGCACCACCCCTCACCTAAACCAAACCGAGTATTTACAGTAAAGCCAAAAACCATACGGACATCTGTGTACCGCCAATTTGTTGTTACCACATAGACTTGTCCAGACATGTCCAAGCAGCCGCTATGCTGCAAGTGGTAGCATGACAATGTACTGTGGAGTGTGGAACTCACCCTCCAGGCAGACAGTATAAACAGAAGTACGCCTCGCCCCTTGTGTCTGCAGCTGTCCATGTCCATTTGGGAATATAATCTAGCGCTAAGTGAGAACTCTGACAAGGAAAATCTCTAGTTGGGGGCTGATCAAGGCAATATCCGCATCTGATTCTCCACACGTCCGGAGTTGATATTAGAAAGCAGCTTGACATGTTAGTTTGCCGCATGCTTGATTGAAAGCTGCCAAGTAGCCAGCTGACCTCCATGAGGCCTATAAAAGAGATGTCTTTACCTTTGGGGCTGAGGTCCATGCCTTCCACATAGAAAGGTCCATTCCTCAGGGCTATTTCCTGCAGTATGATGCCAAAACTGTACACATCACCCTTCTGAGTCCCCTGAGGAGGATGGCGGTCGTATATGAGCAGCTCCGGAGCCGTCCAAAGTTTCTCTGGGAAACCAAGTAACAGAAACCAAGAAACAGAAACACTTAACACTCACTCACTCAGAAAATGTCTGCAATACATGTTTTTTGTGAATAAAAAGAATCATTGCTGCGACCCTATACATGAACTCCACTTACTTGCATAGAGTGCGTGCGAGTCATCGTTTTCGCAGGACGAGCGGAAGCTGGCCAAGCCATAATCTGTGATTTTCAAAACAAATCGACTGTCCACCACGCAATTAGATGACTTCAAATTTCCATGGCAGCCAATGTAGCTGTTGTGGAGATAGTTCATTCCCTGGTGGAGAGCAGAGTTAAGTCAAGCATTAAGGGGTGTTCTCTCTCTCTCTTTTTTTCCTCCACAGCAAATCATACATGAAAACACACAAATCCAGACATATGGAAATAATACACTTTGACAAGTGGATGTATGCCGAAGGTTTTGAAAAGAGGCCGTGTTTCAAGGACGGCACAGTCACATGGAAATTTCTGTGAAATTACTGTTAATTCCTTTGGGAATAGGGACAGCGGGTACTGAATGTACTTGTGTTCAATATTTAGTGGAAACGGTGAGTCAAACGTCCCTCGGAGCTTCACAGTGGCTCTTCTCTGCAGAGCGCTGCTATCTGTGTGGAGAAATTTAGCCGGAGCGCTTCGTCATCAATATCAAATCCATCCAAGAGGCCGCTGACAAGAAGCCTCTTTGTTAGGACAGATTAAAAATAAGCTTCTAAAGTTAATCCATGATTAGTTTTGATTAAGATAGATGGAATTTTTGAGCAAAGTTTATGATTATGTTTCTGTCCTACTTTACACTATATAACAGCAATATCTGTGTGCCAAAGATACTTTTTTACTTACTCTCTTCTTCTGCCTCACTTTTTCACAAACTGTCCACGTGAAACCATGGCAACAGAGCCATTGTTTGTGAGTCTCAACATTAAAAGGTGACCTTTTTGCCAACATTTATAAAATAAATTGACAACCCTGTCTCCAAATTAATTTTGTCACCAAAAAACTACAATGCATTCTGAATTAGGTTTCGAGGGCAGCATGTTTTGTCACTGATCACGTTTGCACTGATTACATGCACATGAGAAGGCTATGTGACGTTAATTACATATGTGACGTAATGGGTACGTTACCTATGCTACTTGATGTAGATGATATACATTACATGGATTACGTGATATAAATTAAATACATTATGGAGCCTATGACATAAATGAAGTGCATTATATGGGCTACATGATGTGACTTATATATGTTACCTAGGCTGTTTGACATACTTTACAAACGTTCCCTACATAGACTTAAATAAATTGAATAACGTTAACATTTAGTTTCACACGGGACACAAACAGCGGTCTCATGGGTGAAATTCCTGTGTTTGTTTGACCCATCTATCCACCCTGACCTCCTGCCTATGCAGACTTTGATTAGAAATGGAAATAAGTAAAAAAAAAAAAAATAAAAAAATAAAAACCTTTTATCCTTGACAAAATAAGTTGGTTTGCTGTATGGGAATGGGATTTCTAGGAGAAAGGGCTGGAATCGATTGTCCTGCTTTTGATTTCAGTTTTTTGTGTTTACAGAGCTTCAGTCTGACCGCCATGTACCTTCACTATGTCATTGATCAGCGAGTAGCGGAACATCCAGTCCAGGTTGATGCTCTCATTCTCCAAAATGTCCTGGAAAAACAAAAACAAACCAAAAAAATGGAGCAGAGCATTTTTACAGATAAGACAAGAAATCTAGGTTCTGCTTTATCTTTTTAACTTCCAAAAGCCTCTCAGCAGCCAGGGTAGAGCCAGTGTTTATTTTGGGACTAAATACAGAAACACCTTCAGTCCAGATATCATATATTTTTTCATCCTGCAGGACATTACCCTCAAATGCCCTGCAGCTGGCCAGTTACTGGAATCTGGGGCCAGCTTTGACATCCAGCCACATCAGTTGCAGCTATCTGCCTTTTTTCCCCCCTTATTTATTTATTTATTTTTTACATTTCAGTCTCCCTATGAGTGTGAGTGATGAAGACCATGGCTGAGTTTCCCATCATTTTCCAGCTCGTCCATTTTTAAGAATCTGCTGGCATGTCAGGAGCACAGAGTGCAGGTCAACAACAAGTTCACTTAAGGCATCATGCGCTTCTTATTAGAACGTGAAATACAAATCACAAAAGATTGAATATGAGAGAAAAATATATCACACTTCAAAGGTGAGCTGTGAGGGGAATTCACTTGGTGCTGTGGAGCTCAGTGGGCAGTGCTTGGTACTAACGCTGTCAGGAATAGCCATTTGACAGGGTTGTCTGCGCTAAAAGCCCTTGTTTACTCTCATGGTACTACAACAGGAAAACTCCCTCAGTTTGCTTGTGTTAGAAACTTTTCATTAAGTGATCGGGCTCATTAGGTTGTACCTTTCATGTATTAATATATCAGTCATTAAGCAACTTCAGTTTGTTTCCAAGTACAAAACCCACCTGACAAATTCTCTCACATTCCCTTTTGGTATAAAAGTTGCATTAGGTCATTACTGAAGTTATATACGTGGAGAAATGATTTCACTCCTGATATCAGACAAAGTCAAAAACCTGTTAATTACATTTGGTGGCAAGTTTGGTAAAGAGCCAAGACACAAGCTATTTGCTTCAATGTGAAATCAACATAGCACTTAACAAGGATGCAACTAACAGTTATATTCATTATCGTTCAGATAATTCCACAATTTTAGTCTGTAAAATGGAGAAAAATGGGCCAAAGGAAACGTTTTTAGATTACTTGTTTTGTTCATCCGACCATCCATAACCCAAAGACCCTTAATTAACAATAATATGAAAGGAAGAAGGTCATCTTATCCTTACAGTAGTAGTCAAGCACATTTTAATGAAACTTGGGAAATGTTACAAAAAGAAATATGAATTAGGTACGTTTCCATCAACTGGTTTGGCATGAATAAACTAGGCCAGAGCATAGTTTGGTCAGAAGTTGGCACTATGGACTACGTATGGCTGTAATCAGCCAGTAAAGAAGGAGAACGAGGTTATGGGAATATACGGGAAGACACCGACAGCAGAAACAGTTGATCAGTCCTGCAAGCTCAATTTTCACCACGTCAGAATGTATTCGGCAAAGGTGTTTCCATATCCTAGTTAGTGAATCAACTCTTTTTCTACAAAAGCAAAAACCACCTCAAGTGAGTGTAAAAACCTTTTTACGCAACGGAGGAGGTTTTATACGTTTTTCACTTTTACAGCTTTTCTAATGGGATGCTTCAAAATGCACATAAGAAAAATGTGAATGGAAGCACGCCCGTTGTGGAAATCTTTACCGAAATGTTGAGCTTATTCTTTTACCTTTTTTTTTTTTTATTAATTGACGAAATACAATTTAAACTTTTTCAGGAAATTCTATATCTGTCTAATAATTTGTCTGTCTATAATAATAGTGTAGAGGACTGTACCAGTTTTGGCAAAGGTATGGAGAATTTTGCTTTGCTTGTAAAATAGTACATTTTTGAGGAAACTGATTTGACATTCAAATATTGCCCGACATTTTTCAAGCCATATAAAAATACTCTGCTATGAATAATAATAGACGTGTCGTCTGTTTTCTTTTGCCACAAAGACATTACCTGCAGGCTGCCTCTGGGACAGTACTCTGTTACGATGCAGATGTTGGGAGGGTCAATGCAGGCTCCGATGAATCTGGTTAGATGGTTGAACTGAACGTCTCTCATCTGAAAATAACCACACAAACACACTGCAACTGTGAGTGTTACTCTTTCCAAACATCACACTCCCAAACCCCATGGAAACAGAGGGCAGGAGAGAGGACTGACGCTTCATTTATATACAAAGTTTTGAGAATAACGCTGCCAACAGTTCATCAAAATAGTCTATTTACAGTCGGCTCTCTGGCACAGTGTCTTTTTCTACGTGTTGAGACGCATTCCTGCTCAGGGCACCCTGTTGAAACATGTGCATGTGCATAAATTGCCCTTGGAGGTTATGAATGAGCCTGTGTGCAAAGGATGGTGAAAAAAAAACGTTGAGGTGTTGAGAGGATGTACGGGGCAGGAATATCAGAGCGGAGCAGGCAGAATGTGTAAAACTGCTCTACATGGAAAATAATCACTAATCAAACACTGGTTTTACAACAACACGTCTTCCAAAACACGAATCACTTTTCATATAAAGAGCATGAAAACGGAGATGTTTGAGGTTATTTGATTAAGAGGGAACATTTTCTGGCTTTTATGAGAAAATGGGCTTTATAGAAACTACATGGACGTCCTCCTCCTGCTTTCATTCCAGCATGTATGAGTGCTGACAGAAGCAGCATGTAAGAAAGAAGGAAAAAAAGACAATCTTTCTGCAGCCAGCATGAAACTTCAAAAACGGTGTTCACCATTTCGGCTGTGTGCTTTCCGTCTTTGAGCACACTGAGTGACAGCCGCTCTCACACCAAAATCAGGGAGTTAGTTGCTCCTGTTTCACGGCTCCGGGGATGTTAGCCTACCCTTTGGCCTATATAATTTCCCCTGCTGCACACTGCTGAGGAGGGGGAGGAGAACCACCAAGGGGGGAGGAAGAGGAGGAGGAGGAGGAGGAGGAGGAGGAGGAGAGGAGGAGAGCGCGCTGGAAGACAAGAGGTTAAGTTTCCTCTGGCAGGATTGTCTCTTCCCCCATCTGGTTGGCTTTTTCATGAGCTGAGGTTTGACAGCCGATCAGGCCCCCGGGGCATCAGAGAAGCTGCCAGCTCAGACAGCAGCCTCTCTCCCATGTGTGCCTGCTGACTGACCGAGAGGCCACAGAGGCATCCAAAAGGCCCAAAGTGCTCCCCTCCAACAGGCTGCGACTCACAAAAAAACAGACGGAGAGAGAGTTGGAGACTAAAGAGATGTTAAAAAGTGAGAAATGGCCCAAATTCTTGCCCACGAGCATCCATCTTGTTCATGGACACCCGTGTCATTTCCAAGTTATGGGTTTCCCAGTGCCACACTGTTTCCATCACCAAACCACATACATTTTCCTCCGTCTGCTTCCTTATCGTTCTCTCGTAAATGTACAGCATGTCCCATGTCGATGATGTTGACAGTTTAAGGGTGTTAAAGGTGCAATGTGTGAGATACATCCCGATTTTTTTTGTTTAAAACATCAAAAAAATAGCTAAAATTATCAACAGAATGTGAAGAAGCTGATATTATTTATATGATGTCAGAGACATCTATGTATTATGTTGAAGATATATTAACTGAAATTAGCATGCTAACCAGCTAGCCCCGGCTCATCCTGTCATGTAATACCACTATCACCTGGAGAGGCGGTAGTGAGCCACTATATGTGTATGTATTAGGGGTGTCCCCGACTATAAATGTTCATAGTCGAATCTGATTCATCATGTCTTTCCTTTAGTCGACTAATTGTTTTGGGGTTTTTCTTGCTCATGAAAAACCCTCTGCTGGGTGGCGAGTCATGGACATGAAGCAGACAGAGGCGGGTGCACGTGAGTCCAGCGCTGCACGGTCACGCGTGTCAGGCAGAGGTTTACTGAGAGATGTGATTTCTGATAGGAGCATCTTATTAAAAGCATTTGTTGTTAGAACATAAATGTGTTTTGTTTGTGTCTTTCTTTGACAATAGCTGACGGTATATTTAGAACTGTACTTTCACTTTCACAGCGCTGTGTCAGACGTGTCCGATTGAACGTCTTTAATGAAAACCAACAAATGGGCAAATATTCAAATGAAATGATGCTGATGATTAAACAGGAGCAGACTGTTGTATTTCTGCACCCAGATGGATTTAAAGCCCAGCCAAGATGCGCTCTGACGGGGCCTGACCCTTGCTAGTAGAACTTATTCCCGCACACTAAGGAGATAGATTAAAAGCACATTTCACATTTTTAGCAACAGTATCTATTAATAGGCTTATATTTATACCCAAATAGGCTATTTACCATGGTTTATTGGGATAAATCAAGCATCTATATGTAAAATTAGACATTCAGCACCCCTAGAGCCAGAATGGAATAATCCATTGTTTCATAACCACATTATGCGTATTCTGCGATGATTCAACTGTGATATTGGCAGTCAAATCAGGCTCCTCAGAGCGAATCGTCGAACAGTCGAACAGTTGAACAGTAACAGTAATCCACAGCCTCATGGTGTATTTTGTCCAGAAAGACTCTTGGGATACCGGCTATGCAACATTCTTTTAAAAGTAGAATTTAAGCTACATTATTGAGGACATTGCATGTCTAACTGTAGACAACCTTTAACAGTGTCACTGCAATTATTAAATCATGCAGTTCTGCATGCAAGGTGAAATGCTGTCCCCTCTTTGGAGCATGTGGCCAGGAACTACACATTGCACCTTTAACAAGCAGCATCCTGCAGTGCTACTGGTTGAACAAGCTAATGCTCACTCCCACTTTATGCAGGTCCAAACAAATAGAAATGAAGCGTTTACTGTACTGAGTCTGAAAAACATCTTGTAAGCTGACATGGTTAGACTGTACAGTGTGTTGTTTTGTATGAAGGTCCTTCCCCTATAGTAGAACAGTAAGTACAATAATGTCAATCCATGGTCGTTTTATTTCAGTGAGTGAATTTGCTAGAACAAGTTGTTGAGATTGAGATGGATTTTTTTTACAGTACACCCCCAAGGTCTCTGCATGGCTCTCGTCACACTGAGGCCACTGAATCAACAGCACAAGCCAGCGGCCTGTAAGATGGATTTCATTGCCAAATGCGAGAAAAAAACACCAAAACTGTGAGCAGAATTTTGGCTGTATACAGTAACTAGACTCCAAAATACAAAAGTGTTGGACTGTTATTTTTATTAAAAATACAATTTTTAGTGAGATACCAGAAGTGAAGTTAAACATGTAAATTGTGTTCTGAGGGTGCCCACAGAGGGAAGGTCATGAGAACATTAAAAAAAAGGGTCTGCCCGCAGGGGTGCAGGTGGCTCAGGTGGCAGAGCGGGCGCCCCATATACAGAGGCTGAAAGTCAGCTGGGGTTTGACTCCGACCTGCATTCCTTTGATGCATGTCATCCCCTCTGCTTCGCTCTGGGCCAAACAACACCCTTTTGCTGTGATATAATCCCAATATACCACGGCTTGTGCACAGCTATCGCTGTATTAATCAACTCAACCCTGCAAAGGCTGTAAACCATACCAAAATGAATGCTTACATGTTTGAGTTCCAGTAAAACTTGTCTGGTCAGCTCTATCCTCTTCTTGTTGACATGCTTGATGGCCACCAGGTTCCCCTGTGTGCAGACAGAGGAAGAGGGACAACACTTGATGTATGGTCCACTTTATATACAGTAGGTATGCTGTTTTATGAAGACACTTGAAACCATGGTGATGATGCACTTTGGTCTGGATGTAAATTAAGCAAAAAAAAGAAAAGACAAACAGCTATAAAAAATGAAAACAAGGACCATGAAAATGAGAGAGGAGCATTAAAGCAGCATTGAGAGGAGATCAGCATCTTGCAGTGTAGCCTACAGGTACATTTGAGGCTTATTTCAGTCTGCTGCTGCTGAAGAAGAACTGTATCTGTCGCTTTGATATGTGAGGATCAGTGAAAACAAGGAAGCGAGGTGAACATCTCAGAGCCACAGATGTGACAGACTGCCGGAAAACGCTGTCGCAGCAAACGCTATGAAACCATGTGTGAGTCCATGTGGAAGTTTTAACTTTTATTCAAAAGGACATACATATAGGGGCTGATACGTGTGAAAGCTGATACATTTGGCTTCTGACTGCTGAATAAAGAACACTTCCTTTCAGAAGTTATTTTTATGGTATGTGCAAGTTGTTGAGGCTCTCTCTGTTTGAGCCTCGGTGTCAGATTGAATCACCTCTGGCTCGTATTGAATTTGAGAAGTGTATCAGTACCTCCAATGATCTACGGGACGCTCAGGCTGTACCGTGACATCAGCATTTATCTAAAACCTGCATCGAGCAGCTAAACACAAAGACAGCCATCTCATTATTCAGCAGGCTCTTTCTGTCACATTTCCTCACACCTCCTCCTCCATCTTAAACCGATAAATTAGCAGCAGCAACAAGTTGATGGCCATGTCCAGACTGCGAGGCGGGAGTGAAGAAACATCGAAGGAGAAAAAAGGAGAAGAAAACTGACGCATTCTGCAGCTCACATTAAAACCAACTACCTAAATTCGCCCACACACTCGCTTTCTCTGTCCTCTCCAGCTCTCCGGCTTTCTCTGCTGCGAGTGTGCACATGTGTGGGTGGGAAAGGAGTGCGCAGGAGTTGAAAATGTCAGAACTCACTAAGCCTTACCTTAAAATAGCCCGTTTTTGCAAATAGCTGATATTTTCCATGGGCAGTTATCAAGGAGCCGTAGCTGGAGCCTCTCTGAGAAGGTGGAAGGGGGGGAAAAGTCAGTTAGTTGTGTGCACATTAGAACAAGGAGGATTCAATCGTGGTCATTTAAGACTGTTTTCACTGCACTGAAGCATACTTCCTGAAATGGGTTTGTTCACTGACATTGTTATCCAGAATACCGTTTTCTGTGAAACATGAAATTGCGTTTTCACTTATATTTGAGAAGATCAAGTGTTTTCAACACCAACTCGAGTCCTTGGGCAAATGTCTGCAGTGCACACAGAGTGAATAGAAATCAAGTGGGCACGGTGTATACAGACAGCCAGCACAGTCAACTACACGTTTGTATAGAATGCAACACATGGCAGGCTGGAAAATACACGGCTCTGGAAAATGACTGTGTTTTACACAAACACACACACTCACACACACACACACACACACACACACACACACACACACACACACACACACACACACACACACACACACACACACACACACACACACACACACACACACACACACACACACACACACACACACACACACACATTATCCTAGGAATTGGACGGAAAAGCACTAATGAAAAAGGTGTGCACATGTGCTTTTCATGAACGCTTGCACATGTGGGACAAAACACGACCCGAAGGAGATGCATCAGACAACAGAATCTGATCCTTGAAGAACGTGACGAGATATTCTATATGCAGGGGCTGGGGCCAGACGGGGGCTTATTTTAACAATCATTTAATATGCGTCTGCCACCGCAAAACTCAGCCACCTTCAATAAACCACTGGGAAAGCTTTCAGGAATGTGTGAACTAACAAAAGATTTGGACTCTCTGAGGGTCCCAGCTTTGTGTTACCTGAGAAAAAACACAAACTGCATTTTAAAGGTCCCATATTATGCTCATTCAGTTCCTACGTGAACATGTCCACAAGCTTTAATGTTCAAATACTCGCTCTCTGTGTCTCGGCACCGTCATTGCAGCTGGGGAACGACTGTAACCGCGCTGTAGCTTTCTACCTATATATAGTATTTGTGACATCAGAAGTCCCGACGGCTCCTTTAATAACAGTTTCTGAATACGGGCTGTGTGCATTTCTCTGTGGATTGAGCGTTTTACTTTCACAGTATTAATATAGCAGCTCAACATGCTTCATAATAAAAAAAAGACATGGAAATCAAAGTTCAAACATTTCAGCATTTCAGCATTTTTGATTCCTGGCAGGTCCAGTTTTACAGCAGTGACATATCAAGACCGATTATCAGTCCTGTATGAATGGAAGTTTTGGTTCAGTGTTGAGTCTTTCCCACTGCTTGTTAATCACACATCGGAGGCTGCGCCAGCAACACTGACGGAATAAAAAGTGATATAAAGCTCAGATTATGGAGAGATGTTCAGAGCTACCAGCTATTATATCAGATAATGTGAGTGTATTTATTTTTTAACCCTCCAAAGCCATGAATTGCATCTTTTCATAATATTTGGCCTGACAGTGCATGTACATCAATCTGTACTTACAGCAGCAATGTTTTAGAAGATAATCTACCTGGGAGAGGGTGAGGCGACTGCCGGCTCTTTTGTGGTATTTATTGGGGCTCTCGAACTGAAGGTCCTCCCACCGAATCCTCCACAGCATTCCAGCCAGCTCTTTCTCCAGCTTCAGTTTCCTGCAAAAAGGGAAAAACCAGGTGTTGAAATCAAAAAGCACAGCAGCACAAAGAACAGAGGAACAATCTCACATTGTGTAAAGTGGATTGGGTTGGTGTTGTTACGGAAGCGCAAGTGAGCTGATCTTTTTACCACAGAAATGTGATTTTTTTTTTTTCCTGCCTGCAGTGGTGTCTTTTTAATTTCGCTTTTCATACAGACAAAATCAAGGAACAAATAGCCCTCAGAGGTGAGGTAGTCTGTTGACTCACGGCTTTATTATGAAGAGCGAGTAAACAACGTGGATTTAATCTGGCAGGTCACCTTAAACAAAGAGTTAATTGCTCTATTTGTGCAGAATCTCCATCTTTCTGCTGGTATTTTCTGATATAGTGCTCTCAGATCTGATTGTGAAATGCGTCACGTCCAGCGTTTGCTTGTACGTGTTTATGTGTGCAGGCTACTGTGTTTGCATTTTATTAGATTTTTAACTTCCCTGGGCCATACGCCGTACTTAGTGAACCTTGATGAAGTGGAAAACTACTTATAGCCCCGGACAAAGAGCTCTTTCTTTCAAACACATGGTGAAACAAAATGACACCATAAGCAACCAGAGTGGAATTAAATCAGTAACTTTATGTAATTAGAAATGTTGGGCAAAAGTCAAAACAAACAGTAAACATCTTTGTTTTACCCTAAACTGTGATGAAGATTAGAATCCACTTCTGTTCTTACTCCCACGCACTCAGACTTTTCTAACCCAATCTCAACCCTGGTGCAAAAAGAACATCCTAAAAATATGGCTCCTTAAAACTGACAGAATGAACTGGACCAGTTAAACATGATTAGAGACTTCAAGTCTTAAATGTCTTTTACAGTATTCCATTAATGTTGAAGGTCAGATTTGACAACAGAGCTCCAATGTGCAAACACAAACACGTGGAACACAAGTGTTAGACTCAACATCTCACATAGAGATTGAATACAGCTGTATAAGAACAGCACGTTAAACAGCGCTTCACAACACACAAGTCAGTATTTAATCATGTAGAGAAAGACTGAAGTCTAAGCTGACACTGTCATGCTGGAAAGCATAAAACAGTAAACCATCATTTAGATTAGAAACAGAAACTTTATATGACATTTTATAGTTTATACAGAGCTCTCTAATTAAGCCTCTCATTAACCCAAACACTCACATACCAGTGGCAGCAAACTACCATACAAGGTGCTGGCCAACCATCGAGAGCCTTTGGGTTCAGTGTCTTTCTCAAGGACACTTAAACATGTAGACAGGAGGAGCCAGGAATCGAACCACTAACCCTGCAATCAGTGGACACTGACACCCCCTGAACCACAGCAGTGTGTCTTTACAGTTTTTTTCGATTGCTTTGTAGTCGACTCAAAATCCACATTTTTCAAAACTGTTAACGCAAACGCCTAAACAGTGGCACCAACGGTCAAAATGACTCATTTTGCCTGCAAAAGGCTCTACCTCCACCAAAACATTTAAATATGGACCAAAAGCCAATTTTGCCCTCAAACAACACAACTTGCACATAAGTGCATAAGCGCTTCCGATCAGTCATTAGACACGGGGCATCAAAATACAAAATGCAGCTCTCAATGTGGATCAGTGCTGCATTACTGGTCAGCAGCTTACATATCAGTGCCAATTTGCTTTCTTGCAAAAAATAGATCCAGAATCACATACAATGATTTTTCAAATTTTATTGAATGCAGTATTTATTCTTTTTTTTTTTTGAGATTGTGGCTTAGAAATGAAATATTCCAACAGAAACCACAGATATAGTATAAAAATCCATCACTGTGTAAGACATAAGGAAAATGAAAATAAAAATTCTGTACAATAAAGAAAAAGATCTCTTCTTGTCAATTCTCTCTTGACGAATATATTATATTATGTTATGTTATGTTATGTTATGTTATGTCGTGTTATGTCGTATTGTGTTGTGTTGTGTTGTGTTGTGTTATGTCGTATTGTGTTGTGTTGTGTTATGTCGTATTGTGTTGTGTTGTGTTATGTCGTGTTATGTCGTGTTATGTCGTATTGTGTTGTGTTGTGTTGTGTTATGTCGTATTGTGTTGTGTTGTGTTATGTCGTGTTATGTCGTATTGTGTTGTGTTGTGTTGTGTTATGTCGTATTGTGTTGTGTTGTGTTATGTCGTGTTATGTCGTATTGCGTTGTGTTGTGTTATGTCGTATTGTGTTGTGTTATGTCGTATTGTGTTGTGTTGTGTTATGTCGTGTTATGTCGTATTGTGTTGTGTTGTGTTGTGTTATGTCGTATTGTGTTGTGTTGTGTTATGTCGTGTTATGTCGTATTGTGTTGTGTTGTGTTATGTCGTATTGTGTTGTGTTGTGTTATGTCGTATTGTGTTGTGTTGTGTTATGTCGTGTTATGTCGTGTTATGTCGTATTGTGTTGTGTTGTGTTGTGTTATGTCGTATTGTGTTGTGTTGTGTTATGTCGTGTTATGTCGTGTTATGTCGTATTGTGTTGTGTTGTGTTGTGTTATGTTACAAAAGGTTAGTTAGGTCCCATTACATTACATTACCTATTGCACAATGGTGACATTAATGTGGTGGGTGCGTTGTCTGCTGTCACTCTGTGTACATTCTCAGCATTCTGACCAATCGGAGAGCAGTTCAGGTTTCTACGTAATTGCGCCCACCCTGACACATCTGACCAATGACTGAAGTGCTTTTCTTCCCTTTTTTGTCCCAAACCTTTATTGAGCTGAAGTGCAGCTACATTTTGGTTCACTTTAGCACGTGAACTAGAAAATGCCTATCAGGTGTGAAAGGCGTTGTGTGGAGTTGTGGTGTGTTGTATAAGGTTAAGTTAGTTTAAGTTAGGGGTTAGCAACCATTGGCATGTGGTAGCTCAACCAATGGCACACTAGCAATAAGTGTACAAGAAATGTTTTGGATATGTTGAAGTGCCCTCTCAGTCGCATGACAAATGCCCTCTTTCACAGCCATTAGCAGGTGTGCTGCCTGTCATTTACAGTAGTTTCAATCACATTTTCCCCATTCCCTGCTTCTGACTGGCTAGTACTCGTTGCCTTCTTTTCAAAACAACCAACCTGATATGTCCTGTCTTAGGGCGCACTCAAACTGTCCTTCTGTCCCGGGCCAAAACCGTTTTTTCAGCTAAAGCCTAGTACCTTTAAGCAGTGTGAGTGCACCCGTTCCACGCATAACTGCGGACAGCGGGCCGTCCACGGCCCGCTTGAAAGAGGTGGGCTTTAGCAGAGCCGTTTGCACATATACGAGCACGAGCGTGCGCACGTGTACGAGCACGAGCACGAGCCCTACGGCAGTAGCGTTATGTCCGCCTGTTCGGACATGTAAATAGAAGGACGGACCATGCGCGGACATTTAACAACAACAACAATGGCGGTGAAAGGTTAACGTTGGTGTGATGTGGAGTGTTTACTGCAGATTTGGTCGATGAAAAGATTCAAAAACAGTCGACAAGACGCACAAAAACTCTGAGGTCTATGGAAAGATTTGTAAACAAAGCCACACACACGCGATCAATGCATGTGACGTGTTACGGCGTGATGGCGTATGGACAGCAAGAAGCATTGGCCGAGGCCCAGGCAGTGTGATTAAAAACGGGGCTGGGGCGCGGGGGGAGAGGGAGGGGGGACAAGTACCCTAAAGCCCGGGTCGCGGTGCAGAAGGACAGTGTGAGTGCGCCCTAAGAGACAAAAAACAACATGATTTAGAAAGATACATTAAATGAAGGTATCTGTTTCTGCGAATGAACCCTTCCGATCTATATTCACCCGGTTGTTCCCTGCTTACTTCTGTGCCCTATAGGTCGATGAATTATATATGGAAATGGATAAAAAAAACTGCTCCGAATGTCTGCACAGCCTGACCAGATTAATTGATCAAGTCATTTTCATGTCAGTTATATTGTTGATATTTCTTTAGTCTTATTTTTGTTTGTTTATTATCAGTCTGACTGGCAAACACCGAGCACCACAGAGGGGAAAAGACATCCAGCAAATCAACACATCTGGAGCCAATCTCAGGGGAGCGGGTGTCTCTGGATGCTTAATGATTTACAGCAAAAACACTTTCAAACATAAATACTGAGTATTGAAAACCGGAGAGGTTAGGGGTGGGGGCATGGTAGGGAATCATATTCAGTTTGAAACGCTTAGAAGTGAAAAACGAGCAGAGGCCATACATTCCAACCCAATCTAAAGGTGTAAAACACTTCCAGATGGCTGCAGGAAATTGTTGCAGCGTTTGCATATTGCTTTTTAGCCTTTGACTGAAACATCCCAGTGGGCCCCAAAAGTGTCTCCTTTAAAAAAGAATATATATAAAATGTTGTACATCTTTTTCACCAGGAACAAAGTGTGTAGTTGGACAGTCCAGACGTTTAAAGGGGGTTCTGATGCTTGTTTGTGTCTACAAATACTCCAGGCCGTGCCTATGTGCAACCATTTGGAGGGCAGGAAACACCATTAAACCACCGGTGCCCTCCAGCCCGATCCACCGCTGCCAAAAAAAAAAGGTATTTTCTATTTAAGGAGCCTCGTTTAGAGACCTCTGGCAGCCAGAGGGGCAAAGTGTGAGGCTCCACACTGGGCCTATTGTTTCATAAGTCCCATATGTGAATACCTCTGCTGGACCAGCCCCTCCATTAAAACAACAGAGCCACTGCTGCGCTGTTCAACATCCCCTCACACTGCTGCTGCACACCAGACTCCAAGATCAGCTGAGAGCTGCCAACCAGCCACCGGGTTAAGGACGATATTTAAGTTTGCTGAATGAGAGGTAGAAATCAGCAAGCATTATTTCATTTTGACAGTGTTGCATACACACACTGTATGTTTTTGATTTAAACATAATTTGAATAAATTACTTTCATTGAAATCAGTTTGTTACAACAGTAGTGTACCAGAGCATTCATCTGCATAATTCTGTCGTATTTTGGGTGCTGTCACTTTTGAAACAAGATTTTGTTCAGGACATATTTTTATTGTTTTCAAGATTTTTTTACTTTCTTTTGTTGTCTAAAAAAAGTTTTAAAAAGTATATTGAATTCAAAACATGAGACTTTTAGCACAAAGTAATACAAAGAAACAGACAATTTAATACATGTTTTTTTTTTTATTTAATAGCATATTCACCAAATTGTACTATTGTGTCCATTTTACACAGGCAATAGTTGTGAGTTGTATCATATGAGCAACCTATTACCAAAACTATCCAACCAGCCACCACTTTCTGATACAAAATACAACAAATTTACACGTATCTTCCTCTTGTGTTTCTTAACCCTTACTGACCTGGGAACTATAATTGCCGTTATCCCAGCTATTAAAATTTTATTTAATCTGAGTGTAAAATCTTTATTAAAAAAATAATTAGCAGCAGCAAATATATCTTGGATAGAAACAATAATATATTTTCTATTACATCTTTCCTATTAAACATATATAAAATGCATATTAATTCATCAGACTTATAAATGCTACCCCCTATGCATATCAAGCGGGTATTGATAAAATAATTGATCTGAGAATAACTACAGTGATAAAACTCCAAAGTGTTTGAAGCGTTTTAGTGGTGTTTTGATAGGTCTAGTGCTGAACATGGAGGCCTCTCGGCAGCTGGTTGATCTTACAGACAGCAGTAAACGGCTCTTGCGTCGGACTCTCTGTCTATCAGCAAAGCTCCACTGGTGTCTGCAAAAACAGGAAGTGATTTGTTGGCGTTTAGTATCAAACAGAGCTATCACAGAAAACCTCTAACTTCTACTGATGGTGTATTTTATGCTTTTTACTTAAACAGGAGGCTTACATTTACGGTTTCATGGCCTTGGGGCACATGATTTAAAATCCAATAAAAGACAACATGTTCAGGTTTGTGATGAATATAAAACTGTCATTTGTGTAAATGATGGATCTAAATATAGTAGGACTAGAGCAGAGAGTGCAAAACTGTGGGTCAGGACCAAAAATGCAGCACAAAGTTTCCCTGTTGGGTGACCATGACAGAAATGGATACTTGTTACCACTTGGATCCCATAAGTTTTTAAAATAACTCCAAGAAAAGAAAACTATATTTTATAAAACTTACTGGCCAAGAGTCCAGGGAAACTAGCTAGCTCATTAGGAAATCATGCTGTGCTTGCTGAACTGTGAGCTGCAAAAAAAATAAGAACAAGATGTCAATGTTTCAAGGATTAAGTGCACATCTGTGTCTAATGATCTGGTAGTTATTTGATATTCAATATGATCAACTCAGATTCAGGGTCAGTGGATTTACCTCAGGTGGATAGCTGCTCCTTCGTCTTTCTTTCACCAATCCTCTGATTAAAATCCATTCTGATTGGCTGGTGATTAACACTTGTTTGTGTTAATAGTCAGTATTAGAAAAGTGGTCAGATTACCAGTGTGATGTGTTAGTTAGAGCTGTGCACTGACATATATAGATCAGCTCCTCCTTAGATATAAATCCTTGCATTTATTAGTCGCCTATGTTAAGACACCTTTGAAGAATTGTTGAAAAAGGAGAAAAATAGAAACATTCATTTTCTTTCATTACATGCAGATTTCACCCATGACATTACCCAGAATTTAGCAATCCTTTCAGTAGCTTAATTGCTAAGGACACGCATGATTAACTTCTTGTGTAATGAAATGTCTCTGAATCTCACAATGATTTCCATAAACATGTAGACTGTGCCGCTTGGGACAAAATTCATTTGAATTAGTTTTTTTTTTAGAGCTGAATGCAGAGCACAAAGTTACAACCATTAGAAATGAGGCAGGCAATTATTGTTTCTAATATACACAAGTGCTCGGGGCAGCAATGAACACAAACACTTATTTAAACACCTAATTACATGCAGTCAATCCCATTTATTTTTAACTAAACAATCTAGAGTGTTTTCCACACAATGCTCCATTAGAGATAGCAATGCCACCTAAGGTATGTTGTAACCTATAACGAATGACTACACTCTAAAACAATTCCATCTTATACCGTTATTTTTGTTCAGTCATGAATGTTTTGTTGACATAAGAAAAATCTGATTGTTTTAACCTGTTTTGAATATGAACTGATTTGCTTCCAGGGCCGTAGCAAATACTGAGGTCATGAGTACAAATTCATCCAACCCCCCACTCACCCTCCACAACCAATGTTTTTCCACATTGCATTCATTCTTTATACTGTTCAGTAAGGTTTTAATTCTAATCCACCACATGATGTTTCAAGTGTATTTTTGCCTAAAACAGTCCATTAAATATGTACATATGTGTATATATGTCACAATTTCAGTTCCAAATTTGAAAATCGATCAAAATGAGTTTTCAATTTCAATTATTAAAATCAACAGGCAGGATCAAAAACATGTTGAATTAACCCTGTAGTCAAGTCTGAGTCTTCCGAAAAAGGGTCACCTGACAGGAAAAAGGTTTGAAAACGCAGGAGTAGTGTGGACACTAGGCATAAACATAGCAAGGTTATGTGAGTTAAAATGAAAACATAGTGTGGATATAGCTCAGAGAAAAGGGGAAGACACCTCAGGTCCTTCTTGTTTCAAGAATTTCTAGAAATGTGTCAGTGTCTATCCGGAAACAAAAGAATAAAACACTCAACTCAATTCTAATAAATGTTTGAAACAGTGGCTCTGCATTGGAAGCAAATTAAATCACTTTACCACAGAATCTCTGACTTTTCTTCTGACTTGACTCAATTACACGATGTTTGCAGTAAGAAATACAGCCTTGTTTTCAAATTGAACACCAGACGTTTTTGCGTTCCTCCAATAGGATTTTAAAAGCCAAAAGATGTATGACAATGTACAAACAAACATGTAATCCTTTGAGAAGTGCAGAGATCACATTGACTGATAAATGTCATCTAATATCAGCAGTGTGTGACTTATTAAAATAAGAAGGAGTGCAGCGAAAGCTGAGCGAGCTAGAGAGTGAGTGAAGAGAGTGAGATACTACTCATGTGACATCATCCGTTAGCTTTTGCCCAACCGTTTTGGAGCCAGGAGAGTGGCATTTTGGCTGTCATCATTGAAACTCGTCATGAATATATTTGAACAAGAGGGTAGAGCTGGAGAGGGGCGCTCAGCAGCTTCGGGATGTTTACATCTGTCAGTTATATTGTGATGCGCAAAGTTAAACACTAAAAAGGGAATATTTTTGCCATTTTTAAACAGCTGACACAAGTCATCAGGCAGACTGAAGGTGAGCTGGGAGCTCTGGTCACTAGCACTGTTAACTGCGACACCGAGCCAGTTGAAAATCTCCAGCTATCAGCTAACGCTTGCTAGCTTTGTTAGCAAGGTGCAACCAAACGCTGATCAAGACATTTTTAGGTGACCACGATGTTACAATCAACTCTGATGGAGTGAAAACACACTGTGAGAGGGTCATATCTTCAGAATTTAACACTGACAACAACCAAGTTCACTGCTATTTTTATGTACACAGTGGCGTGTATTTTATGTATCGCTAAACTTCTACCCTACTGCTAGCACAGCAATCTGTCAATCAAAAGGTTGCCACGCCCTAAAGCATCCCCTGCTTTATTAGCTATTTTACTAGAAATGGGACCATTATTTACAAAATGAACATCATGCTGAAGACTTGAAACTAGCAATTGAGATCAAAAAAGTAGGGTCATGTTCCCCATTGACTTCTATACCAGCTGACTTCCTTTTGCATCCAGTACAGTCGCCTCCTGCTGGATTAGATTAGAAATTAGAAAGAATCCAGGTTTAATGCACTTCTAAATTGGCTTAATTTTTCAGACCCAGAGATTACGTCCATCTCTGTTAAGCTATAAGTCTATGGTCATAAGTGATGATTGAAAGAGATTACTTCTGTATTAATTTATACACTGTTTTTTTCAGCGAGGATAATAGTACGTATTATACCTTTAATGAACACTCTAATGATCATTAAATGAGAATAGCAGTGAGGGTTGTTCAGGGGTTGTAAATGAGCTCACTTGGCAGCTTAAACACACTTCACCGCTGCTTTAATGGTGTCACCTGCTGAGCTGTTGCCATGGCAACAATTGTGTAAATACCACACTGGCACCTATAGCAGCACGACCAATATTTTCTGTTTCAAACACATTTCTCTCTCTCTCTCTCTCTCTTTTTCTCTCTAATAAAAAATGTCTCTGCCTTTCTCCTGTTTAAGCAACTGGAAGCATCAGCTCAAACTCACCTGTAAATGAGGAAACTGGAGATTCCGAAAATGATGAGCGCTAAGCCGGATCCCACAGCCACAATACCCAGAACTGGAAGATGACCTGGAAACAGGACAAGAAGGATTCCACACTCAGTTGTTCATATCTTTGAAAAGGGAAAAAAAAAAGCACTGCGCTGTGCAAAACACAGCTGTGACTTCCTGAAGTACAGCTGCAGCGCTTTAGCAATCTGTCAACCACAAAAACTGGTAACAATTTCACACAATTACACAGCTCCGACATTCCTGATGTATATTTAAAGCCGTAATGGAGACTAATTATACCACCTGCTGTAAATCACAGGATAAGATGATTCTCATTATGCGAGAAATATATTTCTAACACTAATCAACACCAGAAGATGTTTCACTTTACTGCATACAGTTTGGGATGCATCTATCTAGAGTTGGGCAATATGACAATATTAAAATTATATAAAAATCACATTTATCATATATATATATATTTTTCTATATCATTTCTACTGCAATGTCGGAAAATCAGATCTGTGTAACGGGAATATTTACATCCAAATGACATTGCATTAAAGTTTTTAATAAAATTAGATAATACTAAGTAGTTTTCATTAGTTAAGAATTGAATTTGTGCGGTATATAATAATAGGCATTACCATGTGGTTATTTCATATTGACTATTTATATTTAAAACATGTTATATAGTGGTATACATATATATATATTATATATATATATATTGTTATCGAGATATACAATTACCTATACTTGGATAAAACATTTTGTTCATATCGCCCAGCCATATGCTGATACTGACTCAAATAGCTGGATAGGGTATTGATGAAAATGGAAATAATTTATTAAATTCAATTCTATGTTTTTATACTAATTACACTTATATACAGTCTTTATACATGAAACGTTCATGGATTATGATTAGAAGCGTATTTGTAATACGTCAAAGACTAATGTAAAGTATTTTTAGGAGACAGGGTTGGTACATGACACACGGCTGTGTGTCTGTACATGTTGTTTAACTGTTAATCGTCAATATGTTTCATCAAATGCGTGAGCATTCATTGCCCTGGTGCTGAAAGCGACACTGGAGAAGGCGACATCCAGGCGCTCAACTCTGCAATGGCTTCAGATTTGTGACAGTCAGATGAATTGCTCCTCCACTCAGTTTCCCTCCTTCACAGCGAAAGACATTTCGAATTGTAGTGGTTTTCTCCTCAGTTTATCATCTGTGACAGACTGTTCATATAAGAAAGACCATTTCAAGCACTTCTGTTAACACTGCTTGGTATCCCTTCAAATATTACACTTCTAGAGTCAACACATTTATCATTACAGCATCAATAGAAATATCACAGGCAGTGTAGAGATGACAGTGATAACATAAACAAAGCATTAGTGCATTGAAATATCCATCGGATGAGCGATTCAGTCTTACTCTAAGTCAAATGAAAAAATCTGCCATTAAGTGTGGGATAACGCTGTGCATGAATTTCCTTGTCATAATGTTTTTCATGCAATTTCATGAAATCCGTGTTCATTAGTCACACACTTATGTAGCTTGTTTCTAGAGATTCCCTCACTTCAGAAACAATCCTCTGTAGGCAGATTGAAGTCTGATTAGAGTTCTTATGATGTATGAGGCAGAGTTGTAATACCATCATTGCAGGAGGGGTCGTCTGAAGAAAACACACAGGGGGGGTTATCCAGTGGCGGTCCCCCACTGGGCCAGTGGATCTTCTCTGTCTGGGACCAATTTATGTCTTTGGTTGTTCCATTGTAGTACGCAACAAGCTGCAAATACAGAGGAAAATGCTCACTTAAATGGATGAAAATAAAGATACCCTGTGCCTGTTGTAAACTCACTTGACAGCATGGTCCGACAGCAATTTCAAATGTATTTATCACATTTATCCATGTATCGTTTGATTGCTTGAGTGTGTGTGAGCTCTATTATGACAGTACAGCCTCATGAGTAGCATCTGTTGTCCTGCAGTGAAACAGGACTCCTGTGTTTCTCACAAGCCAGAGGAGTTCTTAAGTTTTCCACTAATGCTCCCAGCATGTTGTGTTGTCTGTGCTAAAACCTTAAAGGCCGTCACCCCGACAGAGGGTCATCAAAACAATGCAGAATGTGATGGGTGAAAGGGCAGAGGGAGCGCCGACTGAAATAGACTAGTTGCAGGATCTCAGGTCAGGGCCTGTGTTACTGCATGGAAACAATTCACTTCATGCATGTGTTCACAAAACCTCCAATGAGTGTGCAAGCTGAGATGAACAGTTTTGCTTATTTACATCTGCAGATAAGAAATGAATTGAGAGTACATACACAAGTATGTAAGTAGTAAACATCGAATATACACTATGTAGCTAAATGTATGTGGATACCCGCACACATTAAGAATCTGGCTTTGTGCATGGGGGCATCATCGAGCTGAGACAGGAATGTGCCTCTTCGAAATGTTGCAACAAAGTTAAAAACACATATCATTGCATTGAATGCCGTGTCTTAAAAGGGGAACTTCACCGAATATGTAAAAAAGTTGTTCCCCGACAGGGGACAGGATCTCGAACTGGTTCCGTTCAGAATGATATGAACCTTGGTGCCATCTAGTGAACCAGCCCGCATTTCCACCAGTTTTGAAAAGGAACCATTGTAATCAAGGATGTTTCATCAACTGAGGGAGTTGCACAATGCACACCAATGATGTCATCACAGTTAAACCAGATTGCACTAAAAAAAAAAAAACCTGCTATTTTCCGGTTCAAAATCTGGTGCGTGAACTGGTACAGTCCATCTTAACCAGGGGCATGATGGAGGATGTATTTTTTTATGTAACTGTTAACACATAAGCAGCGTAGTTATACATTTGACAGATAATAATTTGTCACATGAAGTTGAGAAACAATAAAATGTTTATAATCAGCCATCCATCCGAAAATAATCAGCCTGAGTCATTTAGATATTGATCTTGTGTTTTAGCAGTCTGAGATTCTGAAAGCTGAAACCAATCGGTGATGGTTTCAACCAGGCTGCTGGCTACTCGGGTCAATTGGCCGTATAAATGGACCAATTAAAAGCCTTTGAAAAATGAGAGCAGGAAGTCACGCCGACAGCCCCCGTGGACCACTATGAAATTCAAACTGAAGTCAAATCTAGCTAACGCACTTTTCCTACCCTAGAGTTCACAGTTCACAACAATGATCGCAGAGCACAACATACACAAATATTCTTCATCAGTGTTACTGGCCCTTCAAATAAAAGGCTGTTTATAGAAAAATATGTTCATATTTCTGAAAGAATGGTTTCAAAATTGTGAGGTTGTGAAACTCGACTTGACAAACGGAGTTGTGCATTAACACTAAGAATGTCCCCTTAGGGCGCACTCACACTGTCCATCCGTACTGTGCCCCATGCTTTAGGGTACTTGTCCCCCCCTCCCTCTCCCCCGCAGGCTAGGCCTGTTTGTACTCACACTGCCTGGGCCTC
This sequence comes from Echiichthys vipera, assembly GCF_963691815.1. Classification (NCBI taxonomy): domain Eukaryota; kingdom Metazoa; phylum Chordata; class Actinopteri; order Perciformes; family Trachinidae; genus Echiichthys; species Echiichthys vipera. The sequence continues at coordinate 8,381,987 of NC_139841.1, forward strand.
GGTGAATGCTTCTTGCTGCCTATACGTCATCACGGCGTAACACGTCACACGCATTGATGACGTCATCGCGTTGCGTCGCTTTGTTTACAAATCTTTCCATAGACCTCTGAGTTTTTGTGCATCTTGTCGACTGTTTTTGAATATTTTCATCCGACCAAATCTGCAGTAAACACTCCACCTCCGCATCACACCAACGTGAACCTTTCGCTGCCATTGTTTTAAATGTCCGTGCATGGTCTGTCCTTTTTTCAATGTCCGAACAGGGGCACAAAAAAATTACGTCAGAACCGCCGTAGGCCTCGTGCTCGTGCTTGTAAACGTGGGCACGCTCGTGCTCGCACATGTGCAAAGGGGCTTTACAAAAGCCCACCTCTCCCAAACAGGCTGTGACCAGCAAGCGCACCACTCCTAGACGCGGTACAGTTGCACTCACACTGGTCAAACGAACTAGACTTTTCCCCAGTGAAACGTGCTTGGGCACGGTACAGATGGACAGTGTGAGGGCGCCCTAAAATTCCCTAAAAACCCCTGGTGCATTGTTCCACTATCTGTCATTACAGTCCAGATTCAGGTTTGAGAGAAAATACATGAAAATCATTAAAATCATAACATTTCCCTGAAAAATATTCAAAATGTTGTCCACAGATATTCTTTCACCTTGGGGCATCTATGAAAATTCAATCCAATAAAGTGTAAGCTGAGATTTTGGTCCAGTCAGCCGACCTCCCTGCTCTTTACTGACATTCTTTCTTCACTAAAATCAGTGTTCAAGTGCAGTCTTTGACTGACTGACTTGTGTTCTTTTAAGTCAATTCGCTCCCGATAATTAAAATCTTCCAAAACTCCTGCTTTATGAAAAACCATTTCATACCACAGTAGAAAAGTACCATCTCTTTACATAGTAAAGTAACACAGTAGCTTTAAAGCAAGAGTCAACATCAAAATGTCAGTTCAGTAGCTACTCGCCCTGATAACAAACACTGTTGAAAATAACACACACATTAAAACAAAGCAAAATTTCGGCGGGAACAAAGTAAAAGGATGACTTACCCCGTACTCTCCTGTCTCCTGGTTGGTCATCGCCCACAAATTGACGTCTATATCCCTGGCATTTTTGTGGTCTGTGGTAAAAAGTCCCGTCACTCCTATAATCAGAAACAATATCCAAATGAAGGGTCTGATTCACCTTCATATACTGTCATTTCACAAACTGAGAAGTGCTCATTGCATCTGCTCCCATTCAAAAACAGATGATTTGCCTTTTCTACTTCTTTAAGTGTTTGCTTTTGCTATACCGATATAATTGATTTATTTCATTTTGTTTTGTTTTGTTTGTTTTGTTTAAGATGACTAACTATACCTTTACACAGTGAAGTCTTCTCATTCCAAACTTCTGATTACTAAAGCCTGAAAAATAGTTGGAACATGAGAAATTGCATTTGCTGAGCCCGTATTAGATTTTTGAAAAAGCTTTTGTTTCTGCAAAACCAGGTAACATTGTCAAAGCATCCACAATAATGAAGTAAAGGTTTCCATTATTATTTCTAACAGGGGCCCTATTTCCCTTGTTTTTTTCCCATCATGCTGAGCAGTACAACCCTCATCAACCCTTTTAATCTGAAGCAACAACATCCCATTGTTCTGCTTCTTCCAAAATGATGTGAGCTCAGAACTGGCAGCCAGCAATGTAAACAAGGAAGCGTGTGAGCAGCACCCAAAGCAGGCAATTGACTATTAATTGTGTGTTGTGTGATCATTTTTCAATAACACAATAATTACAGTGCTGAAGGGTTTGAATCACCTTTTGGTTTCAATGGTGCTTTACAATAACAGCTGGGCTGGACTCTTGGCTGGCCTTACCTCATGTTTATTGGAGAGCACCATTATTATGTGAGTGGCAGCCATGTCACATATCCACAAGGAATCAGTGTGGCAGTACATCAAACAGTAAAACATTTATCTTTTAAGCCTGTGAATGTTCTCATTTGTCCAGGTCATCGTTATCCTCAAAGCAATTTCAGTCTAAAGCAACTTGACTTGGTTATTTGTCTAGGGAGACGTTTCACCTCTCATCCAAGAGGCTTCATCAGTTCATGTACGCATCTGACCAGGGGTCCGTTTCACAAAGCAGGTTCAAAAAACTCTGAGTCTAACCCGGAACTCTGAGTTGATCTACTCTGAGATAGGAAACTCTGAGTTTTCGGTTTCAGAACCGCTAATTTGCGTTTGGTTGATCAACTCAGAGTAGTTTGACCTGGAGTTAAGCGCGTGAACCACAAGTAAAAAAAGACAGCATCAATGGAGCCCTGATTCGACGAGTCACCATGGCAACGGGGAAGCGGAGCGCTACGCTACCACTGGCATTGGAAATATTAATGCGCTCATACGGAGAGTTTGAGCAGGTTTTTTTGCAGCAGCAGCAGCAAAAGAGAGGGAGACGGCGTGGGAGAACATTGCTGCTCGGGTCAGTGCGTAAGTTTAAACATAGTGGCTGTGGCTGTTTTATATGTTGTATAAAAAACTCCCATTTGCAAAAAAAGGAGCGCAACACACAATATCTGCTGGGATATGAGAGCATGACTTTGGTTGTTAATGTTGGAAATGTGAGGACGGATAAGGCTGTGTATGTAAATGATGGACTGTGACATGAAACGGTGTTGTGCCGTATTCAGAACCCCTGCCGTGAAATGCACCCCCTCGCATTATAGGTGATATTCTGGATCAGAAGGCTGTTGTTTCCACCTATAGGAGTAGTTTATATACAGGTAACCCAACTAAAAGCACACACTTTTGAACCTATGAATTGCGAGAAAAGCTGGGATTATATTTAGGAAACGCTGAGTCAAATACATTCAACTTGCTCAAAAGATCCATTTCATTAATTTTGTAATTGTGGCTGCAGTATATTAAGGACGTCTATGCGCGGTCTGATAATCATCTCCCGACGGATATTTAACTTTCTGCGCAGTATTGCTGCAGCTTCATCCACAGGATCATTATCAAAAGGACTTGCCATGGTAGTGAAATAGTCACCACCTAATAACTTCTAATGACTTTTTTTTGCAATGATTTTCTGAAAAAAACAGACGGAACTATACTACGCCAAAACTCGCCTGCTGACTGAATTAATGAGGAAATCAAACACCGCGTGTGGCTGAAAGAGGGCGGAGACAGAGAGAAACTCAAGGTTTGCTGAGAAAAACCTGGTCCCGACCAGGTTAGTTTCAGAGAGCATGTTGCCATGGTAACTGACCGAGAGGTTAAGTTACCTCTCTTTGTGAAACAGGCTAGAGTTACCCCTCTGTCTCTGGTTTGAGTTACCTCCCTTTGTGAAACAGAAAACTCAGAGTTTCCCTCATTTCAGGGTTAACAGACTCAGAGTTTTCACTAAACCTGCTCTGTGAAACGGGCCCCAGGCTGGGACTGGTCCAACTATCTGGTGTGGAGATCCAGTTATTTAACCTCTCACAAGGCCGATGATATCACTGGAACCCACATACAGTACTTGTGCTAGTGTAGGCCAACCCATAAGTTAGCATCACCCCGGTTCCTCAAAAAAAAGCCAATGGAATTGTTTAATGGAATAAAAGATCCGTGGCAAACAAAAGGCTCTTAAGCTTGTGTTAACCACAACACCTTGTTTAAGAAATCTAACCAAAATCCCATTCTAAAAACCTGCTGACTTTGAGAAAGGCTAACTCATTTCTGGGGACTAATTCCTGCAGTACTTTATCTAGAAAGCAGTTCAAGCTAAATCCCATTTTCTCACCCCAGAATCGGCGGTTCTGCGTCCTCTTCGTGATGTTGATGCCGTCATTCTGGGCTCCGCCGTCTGCCAGCGTCTCCTCCAAGGCTCTTGCGTAAAGCACAAAACCATCATAGAAGCTTCCAGCAATGTAGTCCATCTGTAAGTAGAGAGACGGCATTTTTGAACAACCAGCCACCATGGGATGTTATTTTAAATGCACACGGTTCTGATTAAGAACCTTAATGATGGAATAAAATGTTACATTATTTAAGGGAGGAAATGCAGGCCTAATACTTCTTAAACTCCCATAGCCTACAATGAAAGCAGTGAAAATGAGAAGTATCAATTGCTTACATCATTCACCATTAACTGCAACCAATTACACAGCACAGTGGGGATTTTCTATCCACAGAATATCTAATAAAAGATTAAAGAGGTCATGAAGCTGCTGAGAACGCATACGGTTTTTCATAGGCTGTGACTTACCAATGATGGTTCCAAATGTACACCGAAATCCTTCTGAGCTCTGGCGTGGAGTTTCTTCTGGAAGTCTTTGTACTCTGGATTATCAGGAGGCCGGTACGTAATGACAAAAACAGACTGGAGGAGACACAGAGAGGGAAAAACCTTTTTTAAAAAAACATCCAATGTTCTGTGACTCTGATGTTCTACCTGTAACCTGTATCTAGCACGTTATTTAGTCTAGTTTGTATCCTTCAATTTCAAAATGGTTTTAAAATTATGCTAAGAGTAATCATCAACATGCTGTATCTTCATTTTGTCTTGGTTTTAGTCATTTAAACTGCAAAGACTGCAAATCCCAACAGTGATACCTTTTTATTGTTTGTTGTTGTTGGTCACAAACTGCTACCTGACTAAGCAGCTAACAGGCTTACCAGCTAATAGTCGTTGAAATGTTAGCCTGCTAACGGTCAGACCAAAGCTAACAGTCACCCCTACCCTGTTAGCATTTTGGGACTCTAAATAACTTCAGCATACTTCTGCAGTCATCTGATATCAGAAATAGACATGTATTGTGTGTAAAGGACACACCTGCGCTCTGTAATATTTGTATTTGAATTTGTCTGCATACTGTATTCAATGAGCCCAGTTGTATTCTTGTGTGATGATGTTAATTCCCATAGGAGCCATTTTATTGTAAAATCATTGTGAGAGCATTTCTTGAATTGAAGAGATGAGATCCTCTTGACAATAAGGGAGTTTCTGAACACTTTATACAAAAGAAGTGCTTGCCATTCAATCACCGAAAAAATGCAATTCTTGCAGAGATCTCCGAATGTGAAAAGTTTTTCATATCAGGTCACAGCATTGATTTTTTTTAAGGTGTTCTTCAAGGTCCGGGTGTCTAAATGTTGTATTTTGGAAAAAAAAATTTTTTTGTCAATTCTTGAGTGGTGAATTGTTAAATTTAGCACCAAATCTTTGTAACAAATGGTATCAACATGATGTCAATGGTAGCAATATATTATGAGACATAAGTGAGCATGGGGATTGCTTTCATACATTTAAATATTAATGTATATACATCTTTACAGTTTATTTATTTAATCAGTTATTTCTGATTGAAAAACCTTGACACACAGTTCTCCACCCTCAACACTCTTAAAAAAGGGGTGGCCATTGAAGGGGTTAATATTTGTTCTGTCACCTGATTTTAAAGTAGACCGATATTGTGGTCAGTGAGAATACTGGTGCTTTGTGATGTGCTCAGCAGGGATGAAGTCCGCCATGGTAATACCACCCAATCATGGTTCTTTTTTCATTTTTCGAATATGTCTGTAATGATTGGATTTAAATGAAACCACTCCACTTGCAAAAATATTTTCAATCTTTGTAAGATTAGATTTACGATTTTCACAACAAATATTACTTGAAATCACTTGTGATTATTTCGGCAGTACCTCATTAAGCTACAGAGAAGGAAGAAACTCTTCCCTGTAGCCAAATGGGGAAGAAAACTTTGCCCCTTCTCTTAAATCGTATGAGGTAGTATAATGCCAACATAATTTCAAGTAATATTGTATGTGAAAAATCAAAAACCTAATCTTGAAAAATGCATGTAAACTTTAGTGATAAGGATTTATTTAAAACGATCAAAGCAAAAGTAAGATTAAAGGGGGTATTGATCCAAAATATTAATGGTCCTAAAATGATGTCTTTCACGATCTTTAATTTGGAATATGATTAGAATTTGCAGTACAGGACAGGAATTTAAAAGTACAGGCCGGCGTAATAATTGATTAAACGTTTGGATGGAGAAACTAACTATTCTGACAGACATTTCAGTTAAAATATTTGTCTTAAGTGACCTTTGATTCTGTTGATGCATCTACTGCTATCACAAAAATACGTTTTTAGGCATTTCTATGAAATCATCTAGCTTTGCTCTTAACTGAAAGAGCTGTATACCATTTTCATGTTATTTAGTTAAAGTATATGAATCCCACCACAAACTTCCTCAAACAAGTATTGCTGCAAAGGGAGCATAGTGTCATGATGAGCCGTGCCATGATGAGCCGCGTCATGTCTTGCGGACTATTTAACGCCTTGCATGATCAGCAAAATCTGAGCCAAAATGTTGCTCTGCAGCAAAGGTTAGGAGCAGTTCATACGGAGAAAATAAACAAATAACAAATAACGAGATCACTGTGTTTGATTGGAAAGCTGTTTTATACCTAGTCATCGTTTCAACTCTGTAAAACAAAACAGTTCAAATAGTCATGAAACCTCGTCCCCAATCCTAAAATTGCTTTCTTGTTCAAATAAATTCAGCCTTTATGAACAGACACAAAAGCGCACTATCTGGGGTCTTGAATGTGTGTAGACCGGGTCTTCATTTTGATCCCAACTACACCTGTAAAGTTTCGTGACTGTATCTTCCACAGTTGCAACGAGATCGCAGTGAAAGACATATAAACTCCTGGTAAAATACCCCCCTCCCCCCCCGTGTTAGTTCCTGCTACATTTTGACACACACAGACACACACACACACACACACACACACACACGCACACACACACACACACACACACACACACACACAGACTCACGAGGCGAAGATGATCCAAGTGTGGCTGTTGTGGCTGGTAATGATTTGATTATTCACAGTTTGCATTAACCCTAACCCGCTTTTGCAGTGTTGTTCAACAACACATTTCTGAAAAACAAATGTTAAGACAAAGGGGGATAAAAGGTGGATACATCTGAGGAGTTGTGCATTAACACTAAAATAACACCACCTAAATAGAAAGCAAGGGAATGCATTCATTTCCAGTTAATTCTTCAGATATCACAACTGTTTTAAGCATTTGAGCAAATATATGTTGAGTCCATCGTGATTGAAATTGCCATATTCAATTTAATATTACGCTGGAATTATATTCAGAAAGCTGCTCTCCATCAAAACTTTGTGAACACTGAATTATAGATAATTACAAGAAGCCAGCGTGACATTTAGAGAGATAAATTAGACAAGCGACAAATCTGTGCCCGCTCTCTTATGGCTCACTGCACTAATTTGTAAGGCTAAATGGCTTCCTGTGAAAACACACCGCCCCATATTTTTTAATGTCAAGCAAGGATTTCAGGCCTTAACGTGGTCAGAAGGATTGAGAGGTCCTTGTCCCTTGGGAGTGTGAAGTGCCCAAAGATGTTGCCTCCCAAGATCATCAGTTAGAGTGCACATACATGTGTGTCATTACCATAAAAGCATCCTCTAATTCTGATTGTTTTATGAAACTTAATGGATGGTGGATGATTTTCAATCAGAAGGAATTTATTCTGAAAGATGAACAATGAAATATGAACCAACGGTCTGTTTTCAGCTGGAGTTGAGGACTTAAATCTGCGTAACACAGAAAGTAGAGTCTGATAAAGATTATGGGATTTAGGGGTAACTAACAGTAACAGTGAATAAAATATGCGTTGTCAGAGACGTCCATTTCTGCCAAATGGTGGTTTTGGTCTTGTATAATTTCCTGCCTCCAATTACAAAGCGGGTGAAACTGTGACAGTTCACATTCAATAAATCTACAAAGAATGTGACCACAGTCTCAATTTATCAACAGATGGATGGTTGTTGCAACTCTGTCTCCTAAAAAAAGGATGTTTTCCTACAAATAAAATGCATTCCCAGTAACATCTCAAGGGGAAAGTATTTTGTCGTGGATTATACGTCCTGTTAAGAGCGAAAAGCAGACCCTGTGAAATGGTCAGAGTTTTGAACAAATGGCTAACATTGTGGATTGAAACAAAACTACTTGGTATAGGTTAAAATAAGGAGGTACTTCGCCATATCCCCTCTAACAAATCTCAATGAATATTGTTCAGATAGTACGTTACATACTGTATGTGATGTAAGTGAAGTACGTTACGTCCTTCCCTTGGAACGTAATTGAGAATTTTGTTTAGTTGTATGAGAGCATAACTCTTAGGAGACAGGGTTTCTGTTGACTGTGTATGAGTGCATACATGTGCATGGATGTGTATGTGTTCTGTGTTCGTTGTACCTTAAAGACTGTGATGGGATCGGCCCAGTCAGTGTCAGAGTTCTGCCACGGTTTACGATTCGCCAAACTCTCCGCAAACACATCCAGGTAGAAAATGGCATAGTTTTCTGGGTCCTGGACCTCACTCTGAAACAGTTTCATGATGTTCAGGAAAGTGTCCAGGGGCCCGCAGATGTATACAACTGCAGACAGAACAGCAAAAAAACAAACAAACATTAGCACCCACTTATTTCTTTAAAATATTGCTTTTCATTGAAGTGTGATTTTTCCCCATTCTCATAGAGCAACCTGCATTACTTTGTCTTCTTTCTGATACTCAACATAACCATTGTAACAAGCCCATTTGTATTTGAAACAGGCTGAAATAATCATAGAACACTGGTAGAGTTAACTTAAGTTATCTGAAGCAAACAAGACTTTTAGGTCTCAATAATAGCCAAAATGACTTGATGAAATGGAGATTTTTTTGCAGTGTTTGTGAATAAATTCCATCGCTCTCAATGCAAAGTCAGAGGCCACGTTTACACCACAGGACTTGACACAGTGTTCTACATTTTTGTCTACATCTGAATTTGTTTGGCCACCTGTTTACTTCTAGTTTCAACAGTGAGCCACAATTGATTATTTACACTCAAAACAAGCGGTAAGCATGCACGCATAAACCCCAGATGTAAGAGCAGAGGCAGATCACCATCTGTAACAGGCACACAGACAAGTCAGACATAAGTGAGGCTGGAGAGCAGGAGGTGGGCTAATGGACTCTATTTCTGTTATACTAACCTTAACCATTCAAGGTCGATGCCTAGCCTTAACCACCTAACCGTGACCATTGGAGGTTAATGCCTACGGTTCGGATGTTTCACCCTTAATTGAAATAATCATTTTACAGATATTGCAAGCTGCACTGTTGTCGTCTTTAACTGTGTAATGAAGCATCGCTTTGGACTGTTTCTTCCTCTCTGTCTTGTTGCAAGTTTCCAGCAGCGTAGATGCGTGTGTTTGATGTCATTGTTTTGCAATGCGTAACTATTAGAAAAACACAATGCCTTCACCATATCCCCTCTAACAAATTTAGAGGGGAGATTGAGCTTATCAATTTCTTGATTAAAGAAATTGATAAGCTCAGAGGAATAAGATTCCAATTCCAATCGTTTCCCGCTTCTCAACAAGAACCTGTTCACGACTTGTTTATCCCTAGTCGAGTGTCATGTTTTTTTACATTTATGGCAGCAAGACATATAGAAATGAACAGCATAACATGAGAAGTGGATGGTACAGCATTCAGCCAGACATTTGAGTCAAAATATGTGCCTCAAGTGCCCTATGATACTTGCTGCAAGTTGTAGGCATTTCTAGAAAAGTCCTCTCTTTCTCTTCACATATACAATATAGCTATTTCAGCTTTTGCAATGTGTGACTCAAATAGATGTCAAGGTCTGGCGCAGTCTTCTGTAGCATTTGCAAACATGAAAACAAAAAAAACATAAATCATTCAAAGATGATGGTTAATGTTGGTTCAATGGACTTCTCACAGTGGAAATAACTAGTGGCAGGAAAAGGATTCAAACAAGACTGTCCTCCCAGAATTAGTCCTTTCAGCAATTGCCCAAAGTCAACACACACACATACGTTAAATGGACAAAGTTGTAGTGGTTGCAGGGGTTTCGAGGAGAGATAGAGGTGGATAGATGGATTTACAAAATGTTAGACTTTAACATGTGGCTGTACTGCTGTTCGTTTCCGGTTTCCAAGTGACAGTCACTGTTCACTTTTCTTTTAACTATGACCATGGTCGTGCCCTGACTGTAACCAAGTCATGATTATTGTAGCCCACCAACAAAAGTCTGCTAACATACACAAAGTACTTATTTTAACCAAGTGGCAAACATAAAGCCAACACACACGTTCCAAACTCTACGTTTCATCAAATGTCCACTTGAGGCTAGCTCCACAAGTGAGTAAATCCCCATAGACCCCCATGTTGAGAAGCTGGACTTTGCAGTAGAAACAAATGTTTACAGCCTGGTACAAAACACAGTTTGGTCTCTATAGCTAACTGACAACTGTAGATGGGAGTTAGGTGATGTTCGGTGCTGCCAAAATGGCCAGAGCCACCGGGAGACGCACACTTCCTTTTGGCTCATCCTGAGTGATGTCACAGAGACAACGTCCATATTTTATACAGTTTAAGATTTGAACTCAAACCATGAACTTTCCTGCACACTACCCAAGCTGTTTTTGTGCCTACAGCGAAAAGTAATGTCGTTCTTTAGTGGCGTCAGATCAGAAAACGTACATGTGTATGCTTCCAAAGAGCAGTCTAATGACCTATTATGTCAAACTTACTGCTGGGTATCAGTTAAGGTTTTTGGTGCTTTTGCCAATACCCATGTTTCAGTAACAATAGGAAATGTATACTTTTTCCAATCAAGATTTTTTTCTTATTATTCTACAAACTTCACACTGCACATTCCCATTTAACAAGCCAAAGTTTTCAAATGTTTAATGTTGTCTAAACACAAGCAGACGTACAAGAACTTTGCCTACATAAAACAGAATATAACCAACTTTTGGCATTTGACATTTTTGGGACACATTTTGGTCTGCACTAAAAAGCATTGAGTTTCAGCACCCTTGCCTATTCAAACATGGATAGTAAGTTAGACATTTTCATCGAGCAGCTAGACACAGTCTTGCTCAACGACACTGTGACACTTCATTGTTTTCCGTAGCAGGAATCAAACTCCAGGCCCCTGTTACAGGCTCTGACAGTGTCTCTACCCACTACCTTCACCCTGCCACCTACACCCTCCTGCTGTTGAGTCATGAATAAAAAAATGTAGCATTATTTCCATTTGCAGCGTAGTCAGAGTGGCTGCTGCCAGCTGCGAGGCAGTCCTCCCAGTTAGCAGACATTTCCTCATGTGTTAGAGCAAAGTCGGCTACTGAATAGACCCCAACTCTCATCTCTTCCAACATGCTTCACTACGCCAAGGAGCCCTGGTGTCTCCTGGACCGCTCCCAAAATAAATGTGCTACACAGTCAGGGGGAAAATGTCCTGTGTGTCGCAGAGGATATGGACCTGCCGAGGTTCTACCTCACACAAAAGCATATTAAATTGTTTAGTACAAGTTGTTCCGGGATGGTAATGAGCCCTGCTCTGCTCTCGACACTGCAGAAAATATTCTTCTTATATTATTAAGCCTGTTGTTAAGTCCCATATTCAGATTCATAAGATGTTTGTTTGAATAATTTTACATTATCGAGTCTCATTTTCACCTCAACTAAGAAGTGATTGTTTTCAACACTGTTTTGTTTTTGGTTTTGTCTGATTTCGCAAGATATCTCAAACGTGTTAACCGATTTCATTGGTTGAATGGTTTAAATACATTTGTTTTTGTTGATGCAGATCGAGGATTTGATTTGATTTTTCTAATATTTCTCAACATTGCAAGATAGCAAATTCCCTATTTTCTCACTAACTATTGCACTGTGAAAACTTGGCGCATTCTGTAGGCTACATCCTGTGATCTGCTGTTTCGATGTGTATTTTGTCATTGATCCAGAGCTGAATGCATCATAAGCCTCTTATTCATATAACACACACAATAACACACAACTATGACAGATGTGTGAGCTCTCTGTGAGCTTTCTCTTTGATAACAATAGTCCGCCATGTTTTCAAGATAATGATACTCCAAGGAAAGCAATGTCCTAAAACATTATCTCCCCTCATAACAAAAAGATCTCCTGGGAGCTGGATAAAAGAACTGATGATATGTTAAGAGGGATGTTTTTCCAGAAGACACAATCTGCATTGTGGATTAAATATCCCAAACAGAGAATGTGTGTTGCTGATTGGCTGTTAATTGTGGTTGTATCAAACCTCCCATCGTTGATACTATTTATGCTAGATTTTTTTGGCAGGAGCCATTTAATGTAGATACATTCTGGTACGACATCTTCAGTAGTAGCGGTGTGAGTGGCGGAGTCTGCAGATCCCATGTGGGATTCAGATCAACTACCGATGCAACATGTAATCATGATCTCACTGTTCATTCTTTACCATCCTTCAGCTGTATCAGGGTATAAAGTCACTGCTTGCAAGCCAAGCTTTTCTTACTGCTATTGCTTCACATTAAAAGCATTTAGCTGGCCAAACATACTGTGACTTTTATTATGAAGCATTTGTAAATTGCATTAAAGTTGCGGAAGTCTGCACTTGCCTAACCCCGGCCAATAGTGTTGTACTTTTCACAGCGTGCAACAGTGGCTTATTTGGGACACAACAGTCCTTCCTTCATGAATGTAATAATGTCCCTGTTTGACTCTGCCTCATCAACATCAATGGAGTGGACAAGAAACACCTTAGTATAAGACAACACAATTCAGCAGTGAGAAGTTGATTCAACACTTCTCTAAACAGTTTTAGTACCGAAAGTAGGAGCAGTACTCTGGCTTAGTGGTGCTGGTGTTCTTAACCTCCATTTTTCCATTACTTTCTTATATTAAGACCCATCAGTTTGCAAGACGGATTGACTATCAAGGAAAGGACACTTGATTAGAATGTCTGGAAAGCTGATCTGTTAGAAATGGACGATTTTCCCCCCAAATGGCAACATCTGGTGCTGGAAAATCAAGCGGGAACAAAAATTGCAGTTCCTCAAATGATCATTTTAGGCTCCAAAAGTGAGTTAATCCCCATAGAGCTCCATGTTAAAATGCCCAACTTTACATCAGAAATAAACATGTTTACAGCATGGTACAAAAAAGGTTTAGGTGTTTATAGCTACATGACATGGGGGACGTTTTTTTGGTATAAGTCACCTGTTTAAATTATAGCAAAGCTTATAGTTATGCATAATTAAGGGCATGGCTGTGTTAGGTGACAGGTGGGTGCCACCCTTCAGCAACCAGGCTTAATTTGGTCTGCCTCCACTCCGCCTTCGCTCCACCTCTTTTTGGATCAGCCGGGAGCAGGCTGAGTCAGGCACTGTCAAGATATCAGCAGCTGGAGCTACTCACATTGAGCTTCGTTTTGGCTCTTCAAAAACGTGGGTGGTGTCACGGAAACTACGTTGCTGTTTTATACAGTCTTTGATTTTTAAGAAAATACAAGTTGAAGCCTCATAAAGATTAAAATTGAGTTAATGTGTTAGATTAGTTCAACTCTGCACCAGTGGAAACAAGTCATATCCCTGCATATTTGTAACATTCATTTTCATAATTACGCTGTGTTTGCTTTGCAAATTGAGACTCCTGGCTCCATTGATAATCACATGCAAGTGCACAAACAAAAAGCAAGCCAATTAAGCTACACTCAATGTTTTTATCACTGGGCTGGATTTTCTAACATGACTCTGTGTGTCTTGTTTATTTTGCAGCAGAGTCTGTTTCAAAGAAGATTATCCTCCAGCTCTTTGTTTCTTCATCCTCTAATCTGCCTGGGGGGATTTCAGCATTCACCTGCATAGAAAACTTGGCAAAACTAAATATGTGAAAGCAACATCTAGATAATCTAACCCTCTGCTACTGTTGCATCCAGGGAGTGTTTTCACAGGAAACAGGATTCCTGTAATTACCCAGATGCACTACCTGGGCTCCATTGTGAAGAGACAGCCTTTTCATCACTCGCAGAGAGCTGCAAACCACTGGCATGTACTTGAAAAAGAAAAAAGAACACACAACACAACCGGATGTATTGTTCCACTCATACAGCTGAAATGTTCCCTCTGCGTGGCATTAATGGACTCAGAAGCATCAAGGTGGGAGTGTCACTGGACAATGTGTTGGGAGCTGTTCAGTACTGATTTCATCTCACACTGCACCAAAGCTAGAAGATGTTCTCCGCATGTTTACTTAAAGAGTACAGTGTGACTCACAGACAGTTTGTGGTTTTACCTGCCCCAATATGATGCAGGTGGGTGGAATTTCACAGTACATTAACAGTAACATGTCTTCTCAGAAACCACATCATACATTGTTTTTTTCCATTCCAATAGTTTTTGTATGGACTGTGAGAGTTTGATAAAACACTTTATATATTACTAAAATGGACTCTAGCATCAACTTCAACGGTGACTTTCTGAAATGTTCACATTTGGAGATTTTGAAAACAGCAGTGTTCTATGAGTTTATCTATTTCTGGATTAACTGGTTAGGGGACTCTTAGGGCGCACTCACACTGTCCATCCGTACCACTGCCCAAACAGGTTTCACGGCTAAAGTCTAGTTCGTTTGACCAGTGTGAGTGTGACGGGCTGTTGACGGCAACCGTACCGCTCCTAGACGTGGTACGGTTGCCGTCCACAGCCCGTTTGGGAGAGGTGGGCTTTTGTAAAGCACGTTTGCACATGTACAAGCCCGAGTGTGCGCACCTGTATGACCACGAGCACGAGGCCCAGGGCAGTTCTGACGTAATTTTATGTGCGCCTGTTGGGACATATAAAAAAGAAGGACAGACCATGCATTTAAAACAATGGCAGCAAAAGGTTCACGTTGGTGTGATGCGGAGGTGGAGTGTTTACTGCAGATTTGGTCGGATGAAAATATAAAACGCACAAAAACTCAGAGGTCTATGGAAAGATTTGTAAACAAAGCTACGCATCGCGATGACGTCAATCAATGCGTGTGACGTGTTACGGTGTGATGACGTATAGGCAGCAAGAAGCATTCACCGAGGCCCAGGTAGTGTGAGTACAAACGGGCCTGGGCCGCAGGGGGAGAGGAAGGGGGAACAAGTAACCTAAAGCACGGGGCACGGTACGGATGGACAGTGTGAGTGCGCCCTAATGCAAAAGCTCACCCTGCTGTACCCCTGAGTCCCTGTTGACCCCCTGCCTCCACCTAACATCCACTATGTTTTATGTATGTATCCTATCAACGCCAAATTCCAATTTTGATCTTTTCTATCTTTAGAGAATACTCACTCATCCTTACACCATCATCGTTCACACCACCCGCATTTCTACCATTAAACAGGCAATGCAAAGACGCGTGTGGATGTGAATTTGCAGGTGGCGATGCAATGACACAATGTGAACATAAAATACATAACGTATATAGAAATATTTCACCATTTACTAGCCAAATGCTGGTAATATACGCGAGTGGCTAGAAGAAATGTTCTCACAGAGGGAAAAATACTTATAGGCAAAAGGTTCCTGACAACTTGCTTCCCACATCTGCATTTTCCAGATATTAAAATGAGGAATTTTAAGAATTAGAGGTGGTGATGGGAGGGGTGTTTGGCTCCACAGCAGCACACAATTACTTGGTCAGCAGTCAAAGCTCCAATTATGTGTGGCTTCACATTGACAGCCCCAGTTTTCCTTTCCCACCTTGGCTCAGCCTCTTGCCTTTTGAACCCAGCTGGCAGTCGGCTGCAGTACAGAGCTGATAGCCTGGAGGTTATCTGTTGGGATAAAAGTAAGCTGGATGCCAAGTCAGGACAAGCCCTGACGAAACCATTAGTTCCTACGACCTCCAGCTCACTGCGGTAGCTCCATAATTCATTTGGGAAAGGGGGGATGTTTGGCGGCTTGCACCTTTCACCTCTTTCCCTCATTGCTGCACCGCCCTTTAATTACCTTTACTGTGTTTATCCCATTATTTGTTGATGCGTTACTGTAACAACAGATAGGTCGTTTAAAACTCTTGTTAGTTTCACAGCGCCAGAAACCTTAATATTCCAAGATTTACTGGTTGGAAGCAAACTTTGCTCTGAGTTGTTGAGCTGGTTCCAAATATAATTCCTTCCTAAACGTTCCCAGGAGTACAGGGAGATAAATAGTTTTGCAACACGCCCATGCACTACAGCTGAATATCAGGATCATCTTTGCATTTCTGACATAGACCCACATTAGATGCATATAATTGTGTGTAAATTGTTGTAAATTTCCAAATTTAATATATTTCTACAGCCACTGGGTGAAAGTTAAGGTGGAAAACACAATATTTCCCTATTAATTGTTATTATGTTATGCTATAACTTCCATTTTCTGTCACTAATAAAGATATATAAAGGCCAAAACATAATCTTTAAAAAATCTAGCGGCTGTAGGCTACACATGGCTGTTGTCCTCCAGTAAACAGAGTAGAAGAAGTAGAGGTTCCTAAGTTAAACCAAACCAGTCACCTTGGCCATCTAAACCATCTGCAGTATGACAGTAAAATGGACTCAGGTCTTCAGGATTTTGGTTCAATTGGGAAAGTTTGAATTGTTCTATCATGTCAGCTAATAGTGGCCATGTTTCATGCTGCCTGGAGACACATTATGGGGATATCCAGAAGGTTACATATCCAAATCCCATTTAGCATGAACTCCTTTTCCACAAAGACAAATCCAATCTCAAGTAAGTGTAAAAGAAATTAAGTTTGTATGTAATTTAGATTTTGTACCTTTTCTAATGCAATGCTGGAAAATGTTCATGAAAAGGTGTGAATGGAAACACAGCTAACGGCTTTAAAACATTACCCAAAGTCTTTCAGAGAACTATCTGAACCTAGAGGAACCCCAAACTAAAATACAAACTAAACCACCAAACTAAAACACATCATTTGGAATTTTCAAAACTGCTCATGTGTGTTTTCTGATCAGACCCAAGACTTTGTCAGTGCTTTCCAAAACTGTCACAAACTAACGTTACCAAAACGTTAGTTAGGATTAGACATAAAACAGATGCTATTGTTGTTTCTTGGGAGGGCAGTCTCAGGGGAGCATGTAATACCTTTAACTGCTTTGAAAAGATGGAAATCCCCAGAACTGGAGGTTTTACCACTCTATTACTTTATTAATTCTTATCTTCAGTTTGGGGGATTTCCATTGTTTCCATTGTTGTTCCACTAATGGTTCTTTAACTTTACCTCAGTAAAAACCCAATAGAAGACTTACTTGGACACATTTTCCACAATAGCAGTAGCTACTTCTTGGATTTCGGGTGTCTGATCCAAAGCATTGAGGAATATGAATAGGATTATGTTGTAACTAATGGCTTTATTAAATATTTAAATATCAGATATATAAGACATTAATAAAAAAAAACGTGATTAGCCTAGTCTAGCATTAAGACTGGAAACAGGGGAATGGTTAGCCTAGCTATCCCCAAAGTTCAAAGATGAAAACTAACGCCTCTGAAACTCATGCACTATCATGAACACATTGGATATTGTTTGTGTAATCTACCCATGAACACGGATGTTAAATGTTATGGGTCGCAGGAACAGGGGAGATGACTTACTCTGTGCTCAGAGTGATGCTCGGAGCTCCAGTGGTTGTAGCAGAATCACATGAATAATTCCAGGAAACTTTACTTTTTTTCATTGGGCGTTGCGTTAAATCTCACCCAGATATAATAATATTACTTTCTGATTGGCTATTGTGTAGCTCCTGTCCTTTTTTTGGCAGGCTGGTTAAGATTTCCAGGAAAGACGTGCTTGATTCCGGCTATTACTTTAATTAATTATTAACATTTATGTCTGTCATGCCATATTACAAAAAAATGGATAGGTCAAAAGGTTTTCAATACCTGGAAACACAAAAGTTGTGCATGGCTTATGCTTATATTAGTTGTGCTAATTAATGATTTAAGGCCACATATTAAAACTTGTAAGGGGTACAGGCAGAGGCGGATCAATGCACAGGCTGGCCTAAACTGCAGTCTATGGGCCCCAGGTGTGCAGGGGCCCCGGATTTACCAGGCCCTTAGAAACATTAAAAACAAATGAAGTTGCCGATTGGATAGATATGGGACACATTTACCCAATCAGGGTCCATAAGGTCAGTTTTGTTGTCAAATGGTATGCCCCTCACTGTTACAGTATACAGCACAATGTCAGAAAGGGAATGTGATAGCGGAGCACAACTACTGAAAGCACAGCAGGACCAAGATCTACTAAAGAAAATGTCTAAGTTGACAGGATTTTTAAGGATCTTCCATCGGGTCTTTTTCTGCTAAAGCATGATTAACAATGGGGGTGGGCAAACAAACAGTGGCCTATAGGGCCCACGACCACCTTTTCATTTTCCTCAGAAGTTTCTTACAAATGATGCACTTGGTGGATTCAGCTCTTCTGTTATATCTGAAACCTGCCTCCCCTCATACACAAACACGTGCAGCTGTACGCAAGCACAAGCAACAATCCAGACTTTCAGTCACACAATTAACTTTTCACAAGAGCAGTAATGATGGAGTCAGCCCCGCAATGTTTCCAGTTAATTAAACTTAAGGCGAGAACAGAACAGAACGCTCTGCTGCGTGTGTGATTAACGCCTCATCAACAAAACAGCTGTGATTTCCATTTGTTAACACAACGACTGTTTTGAGACGGGATCAAATATTTCATAATGAATTCTCTTAACCTTTTATTACCCTTTATTTTGCTTCCAGGGTGGGAAATCGTCTCATGACCACAATATTCTGTTCTCGAAGCTGTGTGATGTTTCCACTGAGTGAAATATTCAATCCCAAGACTCCAGGCTTGTGCATGATATTACACACATTCACCCAAAATTCATCCTGACATATTTGGTATCTTTGGAAATTTTGGCATCTCCACCAGAAAGTAAACTTGATTGGATTTGAATGAAGTTTGGCTTCATTCAAATCCAAGGAGGTTGTTCTACACACTCCCCTTTTGTATTTTCGTTAGTGAACAGCAGCAGCAGAATGCGTAAAAGTCAAGCACACATGCATGTTTAGGCTGAAAAGACACGCATATAACTGCAACCTCCGTGCCCCTCTCTCCTTGTAAATAGCGCAGGTGGTCCTCCAAAGGTGATAAACCACCACCACCAGCAGCAGCAGCAGCAGACTGCCCACAGCCTAAACATTCATTTGTCATAACTCCGGAATAAACAGGCTTTCCCTGAACATATCCCAGTCCACCTCTGCTTGTATATGCTGGGGGAAAACTTCACTGTGACCTCACTGAGCGGAATCCCCCACTGCAGCATTTCTGAAAACACATCATATATTTTAAAGTGTTTTCTCCCGCGCAGCTCAAGGCACAGGTCGACTGATGCACTCAAATTAGAGATACTGTATAAATCTTCCTGCAGGCGTGAGATCCCTTTACCAAACGTTTTCCCAGAGCATCCACTTAGAAGGCATTTCCTTCTCCATGCACTGACATAACCTTTATAGTAACCAGCGGGTGATCTGCTTTATTTCGAGATAATGTCACACACTCCGAAGACAAGCTTGTGCGGGAAACTAAAATATTATGTGTATCTGTATCTGGATAAGAAACATTGGCAGCGGTGATATGAGAATTTGCGTCACTGCTCGTGCGTAAAATCGCAGCATTTAAAACTTTCAATCACACGTTCCCCTTCAGCATGAACTTACTTCTCCCGCGCTCCTTCATGAAACTAATAATATCCCTATAGTTCTTGTAGTCGTCCTCGTACGGCTGGGCCTCCACCGTGATGTTCATCTCGTCCTTCAGGTTCTGGAAGATCCCCTCCGACTGAAAGTAGTGCGGCCGGTCGTCCTGCCTCAGGTCGTGGAAGATTACCATGGCCCGGGACGTCCAGTTGAAGTGCGTGTGCAGGACGTTGGCGAAGTCACCCAACTTGGTGGTGGACGGCCCGCTGCGCACGATGGTCCGGTATTCCTCCAGCTTGTCGAAGCCGTACGCGGGTCCTCCGGCTGTGATCAGCGGGAGTTTCCAGTGGGACGCGAAACGCCCCACGGAGGCGAGCGGGTACACACACCCGGGACCGAAAAAGGCGTCCGGGCGGATGTAAAGCTTTGCGTCTACGGCCACGACCTGCGCCCGGCTCTCGGCGCACGAGCCCGCGATGGGGTCCTCGGTGCTGTAGTTCAAGATGTTGATGTAGCGGCCGAGCAGCAGCCCGTGTTTGCTGTGGAGGTCCTCGTACGCCATGAGGATGGCCGGGAGGACGCGCGGTTGAGCCCACGGGTACTTGTGGTGGTTGTCCGGGAGCATCACCGCCACGGTTATGTTACCTCTGCAGCCGGGGAGGAGGCAGCATGACAGCGCCGCAAGCAGGCAGCATCTCAGCGCGCTCCTGCATCCCATATCGCGTCCCAGCCGCTTGGAAGTCCCGGAGAGGAAAGTACGGCCACAGAGAGCGCACCGTTTGGAGAGGAGAGACACGGCCGACTGTGGAACTCTGACACCACACCATAAGTATCCGTCTCCCTCACTCCCTGACTCCTTCTCTCTTTTTCACACGTCAAACAAAGTCGGTCTCTGCATCATCCTGTTGTGCCAGCCCGGCGGTGCCATGCGTTTCCGCTGCGTAAATCCGCGTTAAAACGAAGTTACTGTACTTCCAAAAGCGACTTCTCCAGCACAGCCTGGTCCTCACACTGCCAGTCTCTCATAGAGTGATAACATCCATCCAGATGACTGCAAGTTAAGTCAGAACAGCCCTCTACTCGGCCCCCACACGTCACACACTGCAAGAAAAGTCCATTAATCAGCTGACCACCGGGCTTAAAACGAGCGTTCCTCAGGTAAATATGTTACATCATGTGTTCAGGTGAATTGAGCGGATTTCAGTGTATTGGTATTTGTGAAAATGTTATCATCAAATGGGATCTGTTTTATTCAACTGATTTACATAATAAGGCAGATTCTGTGTTTCTTAAAACAAACACACAAATGAAACTTCATCGGGAACATGATGCGCACGTGTGGACATGGAGCCAAGTTGTTCCTGTTTAATGAAAATGTTAGTGTAAAGCAGAGTGCGACAAGATGAATTACATGTTAAAATAGTTGACAGGCCTATTTTTTGCAGTGTTTGAATATAGCTCTCAAAACGGGCACGAGTCGCCCCCTGTCTGCTATTTCCCAGGGTGCACTATGCTGCTCGTCTCCAGTGCATAGGGTAGTTACTGCTGAGCAATTGTTTAAATTATCACAAGCAGCATTTTATGATTTTTTAGCAAGTGTCGACATATTTGCTTTCATACAGATTGTAGTTGTCAGAGGCTATGGTAAACATGGATTGATTACATAGAGTGACTAGGGACAGGCTCAGGGCCCCAAAGGCTCAAGGGCCCCTGCAAAATGTCACAGGAAGAGACAGGTACACACCACAAAGAGATGGAAAATGACCACAAACATAAACCGACTAAAAAGTGAAACAAACCAACTGCAAACAGACAAAAAAGACCGCACAAAAAGACAAAAAAACACAAATAGATACAAAACAACCACAAATAGATACAAAACACCTACAAAGAGATCCAAAACAACCACAAATAGATACAAAACACCTACAAAGAGATTCAAACAACCACAAATAGATACAAAACACCTACAAATAGATACAAAACAACCACAAAGAGATACAAAACTACCACAAAGAGATACAAAACACCTACAAATAGATACAAAACAACCACAAGGAGATACGAAACAACCACAAAGAGATAAAAAACACCTACAAATAGATACAAAACAACCACAAAGAGATACGAAACAACCACAAATAGATACAAAACAACCACAAAGAGATACAAAATAACCACAAAGAGATACTAAACAACCACAGAGATACAAAACAACCACAAAGAGATACAAAACAACCACAAAGAGATACAAAACAACCACAAAGAGATACTAAACAACCACAGAGATACAAAACAACCACAAAGAGATACAAAACAACCACAAAGAGATACTAAACAACCACAGAGATACAAAACAACCACAAAGAGATACAAAACAACCACAAAGAGATACAAAACAACCACAAAGAGATACTAAACAACCACAGAGATACAAAACAACCACAAAGAGATACTAAACAACCAAAAAGAGATACAAAATAACCACAAAAAGATACTAAACAACCACAGAGATACAAAACAACCACAAAGAGATACTAAACAACCACAAAGAGACACAAAACCACCACAAAGAGACACAAAACCACCACAAGTGACACAAAACACATACAAATAGATACAAAACAACCACAAATAGATACAAAACAACCACAAATAGATACAAAACACCTACAAATAGATACAAAACAATTAAAATTAGATATAAAACAACTACAAAAAGACACAAAACAACCACAAATAAATACAAAACAACCACAAAGAGATACTAAATAAATACAAAGAGATACTAAACAACCACAAAGAGATACAAAACAACCACAAAGAGATGCAAAAAAAACACAAATAGATACAAAACAACTACAAAAAGACACAAAACAACCACAAAGAGATACAAAACAACCACAAATAGATACAAAACAACCACAAAGAGATACAAAACACCTACAAATAGATAACAAGAATTAAAATTAGATTCAAAAGAACTACAACAAGACACAAAACAACCATAAAGAGATACAAGACAACCACAAATAGATACAAAACAACCACAAAGAGACACAAAACAACTACAAATAGATACAAAACAACCACAAATAGATACAAAACAACTATAAATAGATACTAAACAACCACAAAGAGATACAAAACAACCACAAGTGACACAAATTATCAACAACACAACAAAAGAAGCAGAATCACCACAAAGTCTGTGGTGGGCTCTTTTGCTTGTGTGTGCCTGCAGGGGCCCACTGTCTCATTATCCATCCACGATGGTAAGTACTGTACGTGGCTGTCTGTTGATGGAGCTGGAGCTTGAGTCATTGGATTGATACACATGGCTTCATATCAATCAAAGTGACTGAACTGCTCCCCCTGCTGGCCGTGCCTTGGACTAGGCTAAAGGGAACGTTAAAGTCCCCCTTAAGTGAAAAGTTGTTTTGCTTGTTGCTTGGTCACTTGGATGTTTGACTTCTACTGGCCACATTTTAACACCAGGAGTCTGTTTTCACCTTCATCTGATGAAGGAGGAAGTTCCCCCGTGCTCACCTAAAAGCTCAGTTAAAGGTGTGACCAGGCAAGTGTGACTTTGTGACATCACAACTGGTTAAGAAGCCAATTGTGACCCACATGTCATTTTATATATATATTTATATTAATCTTTTTCTGTAGAATATTAGAATTAGTCTAAATGAATACTCTCAACACGATACTCAAATAATCACAACCAGTTCTCTTGTGTTTCCCACACAGGTGAGCGACCTTTCCTACATGGACTGTAATTGAATTACTTTACTGTAATTTAATCTTTTGTGAAGACATTCATGATTTTCCTGGACAATAGGCTAATATATAAACAGCATATAGACTACATTTCATACAACAAGCATTATAAAGTACTGTTCACTATGTAGTCACATGATGCATATAGAGACATAGAGAACAGCTATAGTTGTTTGGTTAGTCTGATGTCTGGGCCGTGTATCGACTAACAGATGGGTCAAACACCACACACAGATTCTTACTTGGAATAATACAGCGACCAGTCCTGACAACCAGATGCTTTTTTTTAACTTTATTTTATTTAGATTTATTCTTTTTTTTTCTCTCAATGTTCATTTAGAACAGCTTTGATAATGTAATACATTCTGCGTTGTATAATAATGTTAGATATTTGTAAATATACTTATTTGTTTAAGAGTCATGCTGGTGCAAAAATGGAAATAGAAGTTTTCATTTCAGCTCAAAAATTCACCACATCAGTCATCAATGAATTGTTCTCCCTTGCATCAGTGTGGATGTCAGCCTTTAAAATCCCATATCGGTCCATGCACTTATCAAAATCTGCACAGCATTGATCATTTCCCTGAAGCGGGGCTTTAAAGACTAAAGTGTGAATGGAATTTATGCTTCTGAAAAAAAGACAAAAGTTGTCAAAAGATCTGTAAGAATGCTTGCAAAGACACCAGAAAGCACATCCCCTGCAGTATCCTGTATGTGACATGGAGCAATGACAAAGCAGCGTGTGCCTGAATGCTGCTAATCCCTGCTTGTGTTTGTTTCTGCCCAGCTGTAATCGCCTCCACCCACACAGCAGCACCTTGAATAAGACACCAATGATTCACCGTCTTGAGCTTTTCTAGAAGCTTCAGGTGGCAACAGTCAAGGGCTTTACACTGTAAAAACACACACCTTCTAAGTGCTTATCATGAGTAATTTTACTGTCATCAACACCGGAATATTCCAGAGGAAGGTGAGAGTTCATCGCTCTGCAGCATACAGAAGTTAATACTTAAAAAAATAGATGAAGAAAAACTCCATTTAAATTTTACTTGTTGCTGTCAAGACATTCTTTAAAATCATTCTAAGTAAGTCTTGAGTTTAAGCACTACACTTATTAAATTGCACTTAATTTTGCACATTAAAATGCAGCGTGATTAATGTAATTAAAGCATGCAAGTTTTGACTTTCAAACAATTTCACTTAATGTAATGAAACATGTATTTAGTAGACCTCGGCGAACCAGTGTATTAAAAAAAATATCAGTCAGTATATTTTCATTTGTATTACATATCATTAATACTCTTTGTAAAAGGTCCC
The DNA here is from genome assembly GCF_963691815.1 of Echiichthys vipera. Lineage (NCBI taxonomy): Eukaryota > Metazoa > Chordata > Actinopteri > Perciformes > Trachinidae > Echiichthys > Echiichthys vipera. The sequence goes on from NC_139841.1 coordinate 8,406,693, forward strand.
ATATTGTACAAAGGGAGATTTCCATGTCTTTTTTGATTATAAAGCAGGTGGAGGTGCTATAGAAATACTGTGAAAGTATCAAAATGCTCAACAGCCTGTATTCAGAAAGTGTCTTTAAACCAGCCGTCTGCTGTGATGTTGCCCAACAACAAGGAGTGTGAAAGCTTTGTAATAAAGTGTTGGCAAAGTTATCGTACACAGTAAAGAGGTGAGCATTACTCAGCATGCATCAACTTCAAAAAACACCACACTAGCTCTGAATGAATGATTTTATTCTCTCTGGTTAGGTGATGACAGTGCTTGAGCTGAGACAGCAGCCACATGTCTAGCAGACAATTGTGTTCCCAGGATTCATACAAATACAAATTCCATAATCCCATTGGTTAAAAGAGATGATTGACTTAATTTAACACTGATCCCAGTGACACGCAGGAGACGTTTTCTGTTAGACAACACCAGCGAGATGGTCTGCTTTTACAGTCTCTGTGTTCAGCTCCATATTAGCCCTTCAAAAGCTTAAACAGCAATACAACACGGATACAGGACTATAAAAATAATCATCAAACCTGTGCGTACTAATATTTGAATAGTAATCTTGAAACGGAATAGAAAAAGTCAATTAAAGGACTAAACCCTAATACATTGCTTTCCTGTCTTTGTACATTTGATTTCCCTTAGTGCTCTTTGTTAGCATGGGTCAACAGCAGGCTTGTATTTTTTTATAAAGGAGTCTGTCTGTTGGTCCATCCATCCTTTGGCTTCAGCTCCCCCCTCTTTACTCCTTCAGCCAGCTGAGCAGCTGAGGTGTGTAGTAGGTGATGATGATGTCAGCGCCTGCATCACAGAGCATGGAGAGAAAAAAAACACTTCTTTGCATCAAGTCAAATTACATATCGAGCTGAACTGACGATTTATAGTGATATCATCTTACTGTGACATATACCCAGATTTGGGGACAGCCTTGTTTGATTGCACATGTATAGTATACAAAGATACACAGTTATCCTAACCCTCTGACACCAAGACATGACACAATTATTTTGGACAGGATCCTCCTGAACATGAAATTTTCATATCGTTCCCTGCCTAGTTACTACAGCCGTCAAAAAGTTCTGCGTGGAACAAACAAAAATGAGCTGCAGTGTGGTTGTACTGTGGCCACATGATTTATGTGTTGAGGCTTAAATCCGTCGTCTGAGTTGAACTGAAACTGTCTTTAAACGAGCCGTCATGACTTCTGTATTGTTGTAATGTCACAACGATACTTAATAATAATAAATATAAGCATGGACCTGAAAATGAGCATAATATGTCCACTTTAAGACGTTGTCACACGACACTAAGAAAAAAACCTTTGTTTAAGATTTATCCACTCTCACTTTTAAGGTGTTGAAAATGTTAGCTCAGTGTGGAAGGAGGGAAAACAGATAGACAAAGATATGTTTTCAAATCTGGCCAATTTAGTTTGGACACACCACTCTTTTTTTTCCCAGGTGGTTTACCCTCTCCTCTCCTCTCCTCTCCTCTCCTCTCCTCTCCTCTCCTCTCCTCTCCTCTCCTCTCCTCTCCTCTCCTCTCCTCTCCTCTCCTCTCCTCTCCTCTCCTCTCCTCTCCTCTCCTCTCCTCTCACCTGCCCTGCGGAAGGCAGTCATGGCTTCCATCACAGCGGCCCGCAGGTCGAACGCTCCGGCCTGTGCTCCATGCCACATCATGGCAAACTCCCCTGACACGTTGTACACGGCCAGGGGGTGAGTGGGGAACTGAAGAGAGAGATGTGAGGAAAAACAAAGATTAATCCCAATGTGGACACCTCCTCAAAAAGGCACAATGATATTTCAAAATGATGGGATGTCTTCTGTGTTTTGCCAAAATGCCCAAGCGCAGCATTTTTCTTCCTTGACCTTAACGGATTTAGTTACAGACCTTGTCCTTGACTTCTCTCACGATGTCCAGATAAGGCAGACCTGGCTTCACCATCAGCATATCAGCTCCTTCTCTCACATCTCGTTCCTGCAGCACAGAACAGTGACTTCTCCAACTACTGCTTAAACTTAACACCAGTCACCAGAATGTACACATGCAAATCGACCTACCACAGCTCGAATGGCGAGTCCTCTCGCTCCAGGAGGCAGCTGGTAGCAGCGTCTGTCCCCAAACGCAGGTTTGGACTGTGCAGCATCTCTGTATACACAAACACAGCAGAAAGCTTCAGCCTATTCTCATATCAAAGTGCTATTTTATTGAGCTCTTTACTCCTGATCCTGGAGGGCGTACTTACCTGAAAGGACCATAATAACAAGAGGCAAACTTTGCACTGTAGCTCAGCACTGAAGCCTGAAGAAGGAGAACAGAAAATACTTCTTTACATACTTGATTACAAGTTTTACAATATGATTTTCTTACTGTCAACAAATCCTCTAACTCTACTAAGACGTACAGTATTGTCTTTGTATCCAGATCTTACCATATAAATGTATCGACTGTTTAAAACCAATCAATGAGCCACACTGTTGCACTGGTGACATGTTCCTTCATTACCATGAACACACACTATACACACTATAAGTTATTTTGACTCACATGTGCGCGCGCACACACACAATCATTCTGCTGCTGTCAAGCACTGAATCACCATATGTGTATTAATCTGAAAATAGTTCCCAACAAATTCATTAATTACTCCTGTTGAAGTTATGTTTGCCAAAACATACAGTGCCCAGCTGTTTCAGCCTTAAAAAATAAAACAGTATATTACTAGCTGTTTTAAAGGATTGATGTCTTCTCTTGAACTTTTGTCAGACAGTGATCACTTCCGTTGAGGTATGCTTGATTGTATAGCTTCTATATGTCTTCACATAAAGCACATTTAAGTCCTTTACCTTGTTTCCCAAGCCATTAGATATCAGGGCATGTTTTATGGCTCTGACTCTTCCATCCATCATGTCAGAGGGAGCGATGATGTGACAGCCTGCAGAGCAACATGTGACCAAGAAAACATGATTCGAGACGCACCATATATACCAAGTCGGTCATAATTAGACGACACCAGACACTTGAATTAGTCAAATTTATAATATGTGGTCTGAAAATACAGGAATTAGTTTTCACTTGCAACGTTTCTTAGCAAAAGTGACACAGATGATCAGCTGATATGGGTGAAGGAAAATATGTGATGATAAAGCCTCAATGAATAAAAACATTGGTGCATCCCTCACGTATAAATCATTCAAATCAAATGGAGAGGCTCACGGAAGGTAGGCAGCTTATTGTTTCCAAAAATAGAAACAATCTTGAACAAAAACCGGATTTACCTGCTCTTGCGTAGGCCAGCGCCACTTCAGCCAAGCGCAGACAGCTGGCATCGTTGTTCAGAGTACCGTCATCATTGAGGATACCTGCAGGAGCAAAGAAATAACATTAGTAATAAAATCTACATGTGTTCTGCGTCGCTTTAAGTGAAATGAGCAGAAAGCGAAATATCGGAGAAGACACTGACCGCAGTGTCCATGTGATGTGTAAGGACACAAGCAGACATCACACGCAACCAGCAGCTCCGGGAACAAAGATCTGATCTTCTTCACTGCTAATACGGCTGGAGTGTCGTCTGTGTCGGCACCTGAACCCCTGTCGTCCTAAAAAACAAGATCACAGTGTGTTTGAGTGTGAAGAAGCATGTTTGCTGCCACTCAGGAAATCTCATTCCAAAACTATGAGCACCAGGCTGCTGCTATATCAGCCTCCAGTCATCGGTGAGGACTTTGAACCAGACTTGTGGAACCTGGCTGCAGGGATTTGCTCCCATTCAGCTACATGGGCATTTTAGTGAGGTCCAACTGATGTTGGGTGATAAGACCAGGCTCATCCCAAAAGCCAGTTCATCCCAAAGGTGTTGGATGGGGTTTAGGTCAGGGCCCTGTGCAGGCCAGTCAAGTTCTGCAAGCTTTGCCAGCATGCACAAAAGAGGGAAGAACTATGGGACTATGAGCCCATACAGAGCCTGTATGAGCAGGTAGTACAGAAAACAACGGCAACCCCTCTTCTCTGAATAAGAGATCTGACATCAGGAAGAAGACTGTGTGCCAAAGTGACAATGCTCTGCTCTAATGCTAAATCTTAGTGCAATAAACACAAAAACACTTCAGCACTTTATTCTGTAAAGGTTCTTTTCATCCTAACCGTCCATACTGTCAATGTGAGATGGCTCTTATGCTGTTTTAAGTGTAGCACTGTAGCACTCTTACAATGACAAATCCTCTTCTTCTTGGCAATGATATAGTTTATTCTATTCTATCAAAAAACAGACCACAACAATGTCCATATACTTATATACTTACTCCATATAGTGGTTTTAATAACACATTGCAAATTCGTTATTTGAAAGGCTTTATACTGCTGCTAAGAGTTCAATTCAAAGGGACTGGGTGAATGAGAAAGCCACACATTTGCTAATTTATAAGAGAAATAAACTGAAATCAATTATTAGATGTAGATAGAATTAAATAATAAAGGCAAACAGAACTGCAAGCAGCAAGCACATTCATCTTGCTGCTTCATCTAACTACTTCTCGATGAATGTTGAGCAAAAGCAAACATGGCAGGAAATGTATCTCAGTCTGAGTGTTTAACATGTCTGTTTCCTCCCCTTTTTAATTGAACATACCTTTTCTATTTTTGCAGGGACACCAAAAATCAGCACACATTTTAAGCCGTTCTCCACAAGCGGCCGCAGCATTCCCTCCAGCTTGTTCACCCCGTATCTGTAGACGAGAACACTTATACTATGAACACAACATCAAAACACAAAGGGGCTGACATCACACTGGACATAATCCTCTTTCTCAAGTTTTATTCAAGAAGAAAACATCCATTATTATTTCTATCTTTATGAATATTGACACCACATTTGCAATTCAGTCCCTGTGTCTAGTTATTCGAAAGCACACAAAGCATCAACGTCGGTTTGCAGTTTCGTTTCTCTTCTTATCTTGGTGCAGGTCCAGTGTTTGGCACTGGGTCCACCCTGCCTCACTGCTTTTATCTGAAGACAACACCCTCAGTATGTTCACAGCTGCAGGGGGACACTGTGAATCCCCCCAGTCAACACAGGGCCACAAAAATGTGTTTTCCTTATGAGCAGAAAGAAAAGTACTTAAAATTGCTCACAGAAACTTGAATCAGATAGCAAACAGTGATGGGATTTGTTGCTGTGACTCTTACCTGGCCTGTCCCGGCAGGCTGCCAATGGGCTCCACTGCATCTGCACTGTCTCTGTAGTAGAAAGTGACAAAGAACGAGGACTGAAACAAAGTCCATTTGAGCGCAACCACTCCTCGTGGTGAAAACAGTCCATAGTTGGTGACCCCTGACCTCTGTGGCATCATTCAAAGTCCTGTACACTTGTTCATTTGGTCTTTTAATGAGACTGTAATTTGGAAACATTTGTAAGAAACAGAGGAATTTACGTGATGAAGATCGGGTAGATGAGATTGTCAGGTCTTAAATCGGTGACGCAGGTCTGCCAGTATCGGAGTGTAGGGTGGAAATAGCCGCTGTGGATGATGGACTCCGCTGGTGTCTGCATCTTTAGGCTGAGACAGAAAGAACATTAGTGATACACCACAGAAAGTCACACAGGGAACAGGACACACAATACCACGCTCACACTGTTGTGCTTCATGCCAGCTCAGTCACCTCTAAAACTGCCCAGGCATGCGTGATATTGCCTCTCTAAACAGCAGCTCAGCTCAGTCTGACTGCAGAGTAGGCAGGCTGCAGGTTCTCACTCTCTGTTAAATAGGATTCATTTTATCTTCATGGGCAAGTACCCATGGCATTGAAAAAATCACAGACGGACAAAGATCATTTCCTTGAATTAGAACTAAATTGTATTTAAGACGACCACAAAGCCAATCATTGAATAACATAATTCATACAGTGCTGTGATATTGGGGTTTAAAGTGCTAGCATGATCTGATAGTACCCTTGCTGCAATATTATAATTCCCATAAACGTGTGAAGCAAAGAGACAGCAGTATACTGCAAACTGCAACTTTAAGATGACAAGTCACTGCTGTTGGAGCATGGAGCACTGAGCTTTCGTCAGACATAGCTTAAAACACACTGCTAATGACTGCTGTAATTGTCTTTGAACTGACGTGTGTTTTGGGTACTTTCACCGCCACTTTAGTATTGTGCTAGGAGAGGACTAAGTTGCATTTTCACAACATGTCATTTGTCACCTTGGCCAGAAAAATAGCTTCGTACTAACTATGCAATGTACAGGAACTGTTATAGCCACGACCCACGGCCACTAATGTCTCAAATGTGTGATATTACAACCCAAAAATGTAAATAAACACACGTAACAGTGTTCTTACCTGAGAAGGACTCTGGCGGCGACTTCTTCTCCACACTTGAGTCAACTACCAGCGGCTCTTCTTTGGGTTGGCCCCATGGTTCTCGGGCGAGAACGTGATGACGCACTACCTCCACCTACTGACTGGAGTTTTATTTATATTAAGTCGGAAGTATATAACTATAATATAAATTATTCATAGGTTATAACATCTATATTTAACAAAAATATAACGCGTTGGGTATTTTTTAAAAGGTAGAATTGTTGAACCAACAAAAAAAATCGAAAGGATTTGCAAATGAACCAAAATGAAGTCATTTCGGCCACCGTACAATCCGTGGTTCATCATCGCGCGATAATTCTCAGAACGCGAGAGAAAAAGCTACGATGCTAACGGTTTGTAGCCTGGAGTACTGACAGTTTGGCTTCTACCTGGACGGAGGAGAAACGCCTGGCTGTTTTTAAGGTGCAGTAATGTGTGGTCGCAATAAAATGATGTTTTTAAAGACCCTGTACATTTGTTGAGCTGGAAACTAGAGTCTCCATCCCCTCTGACTGTGTGCGGTTAGCTTACAATGTAGTCCAAGGATCGGCTACAGTCTGTGTCATCGATGCAATTGTGCTTACACTTGATATGTGACGTTAATATCATACTGTCTCATTTTGACATCGATTTACCAGCATCAGTCTGTATCTAACAGGTTAATCAGCCTGATTATTAAACTGACACTGTGATGAAATAATGAAGGCAGACAGCTGAGATCACTGCCTAGCTTAGCTAAAGTTAGCTGTTTACTAAGAGATGTCTACGTTACAGACAATATGTAGGTGTATGCCTGGTTGCTTTAACATACAACACTTCTGGTGTGGTCTACTGCGGTAATCTCACTGTGTATGGTGTCTTGTCTATGCACTTTGTCTGTTCTGTTGGTTTTATCTATTTGGGATGGGGTATGAATGCACTTTATTACTGTGATTTGTGTTGTTAAATGTGACCTGAAGCAGCATCACGTACCGAACACGACTACCACCCACCCTGGTTGCGTGGTGCATAAAGATTATTTTCGATTCTATTCCTTTTGTCATTTCTGTCAGATGTAGCACACTGTATCTTTAAAATAATGTATTTATTTATCGTGCATAGGGGAGAGTTTCCAGAGAGTAGGAGCACCTTCTGCAGTCACCTTCTGCAGTCACCTCCTGGTCATCCTCCTCAGAGTGGATTTGAAGATGTAGCTGAGAGTGAAGTGGGTCATATCTGCAGTTACCTCATCATTCCTGCTCAGGCATACTCAGTGACTTCTCATCTCCACCCACTACCACCCTAACTCTGGAGCACTTTGGCCCCTAACCAGGGCTGCCTAGTGCGTGACTCGACCGTCCTCAGTCAGTCAGTCCCTGGTTGAAGACCCTGCTGTCCTCAGCTATGCTTTTCTCCCTGAGGGAACTGGTCCAGTGGCTGGGCTTTGCCACCTTTGAACTCTTCCTCCACCTGCTAGCTTTGCTGGTCTTCAGCATGCTGGTTGCTCTGCGAGCTGACATGTTCACCCCCATGCTGAGCTGGTGGCTGGTGTTCGTCCCGCTGTTTGCTGCAGACGGCCTCAGCACCTACTTCACAGCCATCGTGTCCATCCGCCTTTACCAGGAGAATGAGAAGCGTCTTGCAGTGCTGCGGCTCCTCTGGGTGCTGACAGTGCTCAGCCTGAAGCTGGTGTGTGAGGTGCTGCTGTGCCAGAAGCTGGCGGAGCAGGAGCAAGCAAGAGACCTGTGGTTTGGCCTCATCGTCTCGCCGCTGTTCATCCTGCTGCAGCTGCTGATGATACGAGCATGCCGTGTCAACTGAGGAGACTGAGAGGCAGTTAGTGGTTGTGCTTTCACATCACCGACAACATGGGAACATCGTCATCTGCCATTAGAGATTTAAAGCATAACAATGGTGTCATTTTTCTTATGGCTCATTACTACCTTTTTTTTTTTATTATTATGTTTTTACAAAAACCCCAACGGTTTTGCACACGTTCCAGGTCTTACAAGAATACAGTTTGTAAACATTTGTGTATCTAATCCTTACAAAATGAACAAAAATGTTCACTGCTACCTTAAGTTATAATGCAGTATTTATCTTCCAGAGTGGAGGCTGTTATGGCAGTGCCATGGTTTTGGAATGAGACCAATCATAAGAATTATAGGGTGACTACATACTTATGTCTGAGCAGTGTTCACTTTAAAGACTGAATGGAAGTAAACTAACTAGACAATTCATTCATTGTTTGTCCCAATTCTTCGGCGCCCCCATTACATTAGGGTGGATTATGGCTATAGGTTTTTCATACTTTTAGGAATACAAAGAGTCTGAGCAAATGTATATTTGGGACATGGTGTGCCTTTTCCATTGTGCAATCAATGGTAGACAATGAGCCATGAGGGAAATGTATACCAGTTATGTTTTAATGCACATGTGCACACATGTAAATTTGAGAACCGGCTGAATTTGAAAGGCTCTTTTGTTCAAGGCACCTTTTTGGGCAACTGTCATGGGTAGCAGCGCTCAAGGAGTTACTACAGCTTTGTTGCTCTATCTCCAGAAGAAGACACTGCTTGCCAGCACAATTCGGTTTATTATCATGTGTCTCACTTTGTTGCCTGTTGCAGGGAGTGTTGCACACACAATCCCCCCTCCCAAGTTGCCTAGCTTTTCAATTCCATCCGTGAGAATGGCCTGAACAGCAAGAAGCTGGTTCTGAAACTTGTTGTCGGCTCACAATGTAGAAGAACTGAATGTGATTTTCACAAGCAGTCAGTTATGTGCACACGTCCTCCCTGAATATTGCTGTTTATTTGTACAATATGTAATGTATTTGATCTGACTTTGACCCTACCTTGTGTATGTACTGCATGCATTTAAGGCCTCATTTTAAGGTAATTCTTGATGTGAAATTACTGTATGTGTATATGTTGACTTTGGAAAGAAATTCACCAACTGTTATTTATGTTCTTATGTTCTTGTTATGGCAATCTTATTGTCATCTGTATATATGCATGTAAATAAACCATCAACATTTATCCAATGTCAACTAAGGATTTTTTAAGTCTGCTAGTTATTTGTTTTTCTGTCACTGGACCTTAGTCTCTCTGGCCACAGTGAGGTGCTACTAGTCTCTTTTTTTCTAATAGCGAATCTACAAATCCTGTTTCCAAAGCCTTGTTTGTGTCTTTACTTTGTTTTGTTGTTAATGCATTCATGTTTCCTGTTTGTGTTTTGCAGTACATTCAGCCCAGGGTGAAAACAGATTATTACAATAATACATTTTAGTTTTAAGCACCTTTCAAGTCACCCAAGGACACTTTACAGCCAGTGGTCAAAGCAGTCAATAAGAGTGCAGTGGCAAGAAAAGATAAATATAATAGTAACAGAAAACAATATATTGTATTATATGTAGTATATACAGTATATATTTTAGGGTTCTATCAAAGATCACTGACATGTTAATTAATTCAGTGGGATTTAATGTATTGCCCATGGAATAATTAGAGATTAAAACTGTCAAATATAATCAGTGAAAAAAACAGAAATGTGTTATTTGTGTTTGTAATGAAAACTCATTTTGACGTCACCACTTAGGCTACCTGATTATGTAAGTGACTTACACCAGCTGGGCTTTCATATCTGTCAAACCAACTTTGACGAGTAGACAAAGGTACATCAGGATTTGTTTCTTTGATACATGTGAATAGGTTCTCCCCCTGTGCTCTTTAGCCTGGTTGTTCTTAATTGTGGCTCGGTGATGAATTCTTAATGAGGTACAGTAATCGCTTGTAGTACCCAAGAATAGCGCTCTGAGTGCTGATTCATGTGCAGCAGGCTACTCCTCAACCCATGTGTTTACTGCAGCCGGATTATCGACAGGTGGCATCACCGGCAAATTCTGAATGAACAGCAGGCCTGCTCCCGGCACTGGATATTCTTACTCCTCTCACCCGAGCAAAAAAGAAGAAAGGTTGACACCACAGGATCATCAGCATTGCTTACAGAGGTAGCCTACTGTTTTGAAAGGAAAACTATTCAAAGAACACAAAAACAAACAAATAATGAATTTGGTACATCACTCGGACTCCATATAGGTAGGAAAGTAAAAAGAAAAAAAGACGAGCTTACTCACTAGGCTGCATAGAATGTAGACACAAACAGTAATTATAATAATAGGCTATACATTTAATAATATTTGTACATTTTAAAATAATGAGTATTTATAATTAAACATTAAATTAAGCAGTATGAGTACAAACAATATTGACAACAGATCTATATTTACCATATATATATATATATATATATATTCTATTGAAGGAGCAAATGTTACCGAACCAATCCCCCCCCCCGGGATTAATAAAGTATTTCTTTATTCTGCGGTCAGTAAGAATAAAAAAGGGAGGGGCGCGTTGAACCTGAATGCAACACTTTTGATTGGCAGGACGGCCTTGCCCAGTCAACAATGGAAACGGGAGTGGCTTGCGTCAAATTGTGACGTAGTAAAGAAAGGGAAGGGGCGTGTTTGTAAGCAATAACGACCAATCAGGTGGCGGATGGGACTGCCGAAGCCGCTCGTGCTGCTGCGGATGGGCGGGGCTGCGTTCAGGGGCTGTGCGGAGAGAGGGAGTCAGGGGGTGAGAAAGCAGAGGGAGAGGAGAGAGAAAAAATAGACGGTGGGGATGTTGTGAGTGTGCGGTGATCGGTCCTGCAGGTAGGCTACAGTCAGAGCCGGATAAAGGTTATATAGCCGCACCGGACCGCGGCAAAACCCGCTTCAGAGCCTGCCCCTCTCCTCTTCACCCCTCCCAACAGCCCTCCACAATGTCTGGCGGAGGAGAGGTACGCGTCCTCCGCCAAGAGCCCGGGCAAGAGAGCCCGAGGATGCCGGCCTGGAAGCGAGAGATACTGGAGAGGAGGAAGGCGAAGGGCGGCGGGTCTGGAGGAGCCGGTGCCGCTGAGCCGAGCCCCGGAGTTGCGGGCTCGCAGCGGGTAAACGGCGAGCTGGCGGGCAATCTGAACGGAAGCAGCAGCAGCGGAGCCCAGAGAGACGGCGGACCGAGCGGCGGGTCCGGGCGGAGCTACACCATCAACACAGCCAGTCAACACTTCGCGAACAACAAAGAGCCACGGCCGACGGACGCGGAGAGGTCGACACCTAGGGAGTACGGCAGACATGAGAGCCTAGTGCTGCAGGAAAGCCTGGGCCCGCTGGAGGAGAACCCCTTCATCAAGCTAGAGAAGGAGAGGAGGAGGCGACAAGACCGAGACAACGCCGCTCGTCCGGTCCAGCACATCCTTGAGCTATATGGTAGTGTACCCGGCATACGGACTATCCGCGCGGAGAATATTATCATAATTGAGTCCGACCCGGATTACTTTCCGGAAGCTGGAGGGGTAAAAACCGGGTCCAAATGGCTGCAAAACGGTGTCAGCAGTTACAGCTCTCTGAACGACCTTCTGGACCGGAGAGGGAGTGCTGTCACTGAGATAAGAGCCAAGGAAGTGGTCATTTATGACACCACGTTAAGCAAGAGCGAGGAGAACTTGAGCACCCTGGGCCGGCCTGATCATGAGGCCTCATCGTATGAGACAGGTGAGGGTCAAGGCAGGGTGAGCAGGATGCTGCAGAAGTTTGACAGCAACTACGGGAAGCTGCAGAAGAAGTCCCACAGCACAGAGAACCTTCTGGACCTGGATTGTAGTGCCAGCAGCCGGCCACGACTCTGGTCCAGGCCACAGCCAGATCTGGTGCCAAAGGCCAGGCCAGGCACGTGGGTCAGCAGCCCGGGCAGCAGCCAGCCATCGTCGCCCGTCTTCCAGAATCCCTCGTCTTCCAAACCAAAACCACAGCCTGCTGTCTCTGAGCTGGGAAGCCCCCAGCTTCCTGCCGGGCCGCCTCAGCCTGTGTCTTCCTTCCGTCAGCGGTTTGAGGAGAGTGGAGGCCACGGTGCAGCTGTCACCCCCAGAGATGAGCCAGACAGGGGGCTCACCAAGCCCATCAGAGAGAGAGACTGGGAGAGCGCTGAGGTGCCTCCCAAATCTAAGGTGCCATGCTCTCCAGAGACCCGTCGTGTCCGTGCCGAGTCCCCCTCAAGCCCCATCTCATACAAGGTGTCAAGGTCCTCATCTGACTTTCAGATCCGTCCCTCCCCAAAGCCGGACCTCACCCAGATTCCTGACGGGGACACCCAGGCACGGGCTCTCGCAAACTTGCGCCTGCAGTCCCGCAACTCTTTTACAGTTATCCCCAAGCGCCACATTGCTGCCTCATCTGCAACGGGCAGCCCAGCACCATCCAGCCCTGTTAAGTCTTCCCCTTCCCACAGAGTGGCAGAGGTGCCCACGCCTGGAGTGCCAACCTCCCACACTATGCCCACCCTGACACCCTCAAAGAGCAATGAAGAGAAAGTGCAGGAGGCGAAGGAAGTCGAAAGGCAGATGAGGCTGTCCAGGCCTGAACCATCTCCTCCTGTTGCCACAAGTCCTGCGCCTCTTCTGACCTCAGAACCTTTGTCTCCATCTCCTGCTCTAACCACGGCTCCCTCTTCTACACCTGCTCTGTCTTCACCCCCCTCTTCTCCGGCTGTCCCATCTTCACCCTCCTTCTCTCCAGTTCCGTCAGACTCTCCAGCACCATCTCCTGTCCCCGCTACCCCCTCCCCAGCCCCAGAACCACTTCCTGTGGATCAGCTGCCAATAACAAACATAGACGACGTTGAAGTGGAGCAGCGTGTCCCTGCCCCCAGCCCCATGGTGCAGAAGAGAAAGGGGAACACGTTCACTGTGGTCCCTAAACGTAGGGTGGAGACCGATGGCCTGGCGAGCTCACCTGAGCCTCAGCAGGAAACTTCCAGTGAGGCTCCACCGGGGTCCACGCCCCCACAGGCCCCGTACGCTCAGCTGGGCTCGCTGCTGAAGAAACGTTACCCGGCTGTGGAGGAGATTGAGGTCATCGGGGGGTACCTTTCCCTCTCAAAGTCCTGCCTCTCCAAGACGGGCGCCATGGGCAAGAAGGTGAGAGCAAAAACAGAACCAAACTTTGTGGCTTTGTTGACAGGTTATACAATTTTACTTTGAGCATGGAGGGGAACACACACACACACACACACACACACACACACACACACACACACACACACACAGTGCTGCTGATAAGATTAGTTGATCAGTTCCACCATTTTAATCATCAACTAATCATTTAAGTCATTTAATAAGCAAATATGCCTACAAAATAGCTGGTTTCAGCTTCTCAGACGTGAGGAGTTGCTGCATATCACTGTCAACTGAATATCCTTGGGTTTTAGACGTCGAGCAGACATTACTTACGTTTCTTGGAGTTTATGATGGGCATTTTGTAATATTTTCTGACCTAGTACTATATATACTAACACTCCAGACATATTCATCAATTCTGAAAATAAACATTATTTGCTGCTTTAATAGCCAGATCACTGTTCTTCGATGAAAACATGTCAACACTGCAGCACGTTGTAGGAAAATGATTGTGTCCTTACAACCGTAAACATAACGCGCCACATCTTTTCCCAGGGGCAACATGAAAGTGTCCTCTGATCTAAATTGGGGCGACACACAGGAAACGATCTGTTTTTTGTTATTTTTTTATATCCCGGTGCATCTGTCACTTTATTGTTCTTCAGTCAAGCCTGTGTACTCCGGTCTCCTGTGCTTTTTAGGGATTCAAGCAGCATCTCCCCCTCATGGTTAATGCTCAGTTATTCTCATGTGTTGTGGTGAGTGAGTGAGTGTGTCCCATCACTTGACATGCTCTCAGGCCTTGATGCCTAAGTGGATGAAAAGCGTGTGTTTACACAGCCACTTGGAGTGACACACAGTGCTTTTTTCTGTTGTCGTCCCACAAAGGCATGTTATTTGTCACAGAACGCATTATTGGGTTAGGTGGCCCTCCAAGCCTATTGACTGAACGATCTCATCAAGGCTGTATTCAGTTCTCAGGATTTGGCTTTTGGATTTGTGCCTCAACTGCCCCAGACTCTGAGGAACAGCTTTATTACTTTTTTTTTTTTTTTACAGTTAAATTCATCTGTGCTCTTGCCCGCAACTGACGTACTCCCAGGCCTGGTCCTTAATCATAATTAAATGATAACAAAGTTTGGGTTTTGGGCTTCACGGTTATCTTACAATCATTATGAGATATCTGATCCTTGCTTGGTGAACATCTTGCTGTATATTGCTCCTGTTTCATCTGTATTAGGGATTAATTAGATATCAGAGAATGTTTCTAATTAATTTTGAGAGTTGCTGCGGGCTGTTTCCAGATTCTCCACTGGATCATCCCGAGTGACATACACAGCGTGGCTGTGTTTATGTTATGTTCCTGACAGCCAGTGATCTCAGGCTGTGGCTTGAATTTTTACCCAACACATTATTAGGAGCATCGCGGTGGTTCAGATGCTCAGGGTGTGGAGTATGAAACTACCTCCTGGGTTTGAGTCCAGCCTAGGCACATGTCAACCCTCACCCTTCCTGTTAGCCTACTGTACTCTGCCAAAGAAGAAATGTTTTTTGTATTCAGTTACATCACATTTGCAAAGAACCACATCGCTGCTAATGCTGAATATTTGAGCCTTTTGGCAGCTCTTCAATCTAGGCCAGTGTCTCAGACTCTCAGACATCGGCCTGCAGTCCTGTTTCTTGACCTGGTCTGCTGTAATCCTCTGCTCTCCAGGTCCAACTACCTCTTACAACTGTGGCACGGAACTCAGGCTATTCAAGATTGTATCAAGTGGAAACAGTGACCAGCAAATGGAAAGACTGCAGTCACTTTATTGAAACTACATCACATTGTGCTGTGCAGGGCTGGATATCAATTTTAAAAAGTTTTTTGGAGACAAGTCTGTTTATATTTCTAGTTTAAGTTAAGTACACCTTAACTTGGTATAACTTAACTCAGCAATACTTTCTCACATGATCTCCGCACAAGAAGAAGAAGGCTCATTACTTCCCCTTTCATCCCTAGCACATAATAAGAGAGTGTTCTTGTCAGATGCGTTCTCTCTGAGGGCGCACTCACACTTGGCCCAGATGGTCCGGGCCGTGCTTTGGCGTCCCCCCTCCCTCTGCCCTCTGCCTTCGGCCCAGGCCCACTTGCACTCACATTACTTGAAATGATCCAAGCCTCAGCTCAAATGCCTATTGCTCATATGTCATCTGACTGTTTTTGAACATTTCATCTGACCAAATCTGCAGTAAACACTCCACCTCTGCATCAGAACACCGCGGACCGTTCGGCGGCATCTTTTTAAATGTCTGTCACAGGGAACAGTTGTATATAAATAGACGTCAGGACCGTCAATGCTCGTGCTGGTACATTCGTGCTTTACTAAAGCCCACCTCTCTCAACCACGTGCCGTGCCTAGGTGCAGAACAGTTGTACGCACACTGGTAAAACAGACTAGACATTAGGTGGGAAGCTTGGGCACGGTACAAATGGACAGTGTAAGTCGACCCTTACTGGAAATAATCTGTTTGGTGTAGGGCGTTTGGATTCTCACATACAGCTCTGTTAGGGTAATAAAGATAATTTCAGGTTTTAAAAATGTTTGAAAGAGGCTATACATATAAACATTTCAAACGATACCCGGCCTCAGTACTCAGTGAACAAAACAGCCCAGAATGCCATCATTTTTATTGCTGCAAAATAACTTAAAACAGCCATTTGTAGATGTTTTATGTAGTATTTTTTCACTTTTCCTTGTAATTCAACATTGTATTTTTGGTAGCAATGGAAGCTCTGGGATCATGTCTAGAATTTAAAATAAAGTTCTGTGGGTTTGCTTGCCTGCAGATCATGACTTTATAATGACAGATATTTAGGCAGGCTGCTGTTGTGTGAGTAAGCCTAAACCATGCAACCGAGTGTGGCGTATTCGTTGTTATTGCATGCACATGTCCAAGCAGACTACCAGTGGCCGAGGCCATGAGACACGAACACATCCTTTCTTTTGTCCGTGCCGCTCACAATCGGAACACTTTCTCCTTTTGTTGTGTGTCTACTCTTCTTGGTCATCATCAAGGCCCAGATTTTTTTTCTTTTCTTTTCTGGGCAGGGCTGCGCAAGCAATTACAAAAGCATCGAGGCTTGGCCTGGCCTGTATAATTTGTGCGGAATTGTGTGTGAGAGCAGCCTCCGAGAATGGCCTTCGGCTCTGTGTTCTGGTCTAGGATTGTTTTGTTTTTTTGAGCACTCTTTTTTCCAGAAAACCACTCTTTTACAAGGAACTTGGCTGAAAAAGAATGTTCCATACGCACGTCACTACTTGAGAACTTAACCCAAGCAGATCATCAACTGTTCCTCTAAATTTTCCCAAAATATTTGACTCTATCCACGCTCTCTTGCTGTATGCTCTGATTTTTGAATGCTGAACGCTGGACCACATCCAGCACAGTTTCATGTAGTCTAGTTTCTCTTGTCTTTATCGCTTCACAAGCACCACTTTGCTTTGTTGTTTTTTTCCCCCTTTACCCACAGTGCACTGCTTTATTCCTGTGCGGTGGTGGTTAATAAGGCCTGTCCCCTTGCTTCCAGCTTCCTGTGATCTCCTCCTCTCTATTGGGGAAGGAATTGTGGAAGAGCTATGTAGGTCAAGTGCAGCTTCTTGTACCGCATCACTTTTGTATTAGCATAAAATTGACTCGGGCTTTCTAGTGAAATACACAGACCAGGATTGAGTCGGTTTCCATCTTCAGTTGGATTGGATTGGGTTCTCTTGACTTCACCAATTTTTTTTAATGCCCTTGCGGTAGACGACGCTGCTCTCTGTCAAGGAGAGATACAGCTGGCAAGAAGGCACGGGAGGGGGTGGAGTGGTTTGTTTTTGAAGTATCTGCTCACTATGACTGGTTATTATGGGAAAAGGGAGACGTACCCGTGTGTTTGTCAGCATAACATCCAGAGAGAGACAGAGAGCGAGAGAGGACGAGGTTTTATGAGCTTACCTGCCTTTTCCAGTGTTCGTAGAGGACCCACTTGATGTTGTTAAACTGCTGCAGCATATTTATTCGTAATTATGACCATTCTGTCAAGCTAATGATGAGGTTTACTAAAAAGGATTGTATGTTTGTAACTGAAGGTGATAATTATTCACACTGTTAGTCTAATGGAACTTGGAGTTTGGTTAGGTATAAATCCCTTTTGTTTTTCTGTTAGGATCAACCACAGCCAGTGTTTCTTTACAGTGACATACTAGTGAAGGCTATCACATCTATTGAATGTGTACTTGAAACCACCTGAGAGGGCTGTGGGAGTGTGTCAGACAAAAATAGTTAGGAACCACTGTCCTAAGCAGTCATAATAACCAAGATTGTTTATAATTCTGCAAGATCATGTAACCATGGTAACACATAAGCACGTCAGCGTGTGGGTGCAGGCATGTTCCATAGTACATCAAAGGGAGTCCAGGTGCAGTCCTGACTGATACTCATAATCACATATTACGTTTTGAGCTCTTTGTGACCTCGTCACCGAGTGGAATTCAGTGATTTTCTTCATGTGGGTCAAAGCTGTCCTATCGTTGAGTTACCCTACTTTATATGACTCCACATCCTCTCGGTCTGTCTGTAATAAGTCAGTGTGACAGGTTTGAAAGCAACCTAGATTTGAAATGTACTGTACACTGGTTAGGGCTGGGCGATAAGGCCCAAATCCTCTATCCCGATTAGCGATGGGCATGGTTATTAAAGGACTCGATTTGAATGAATTCAGTACTTGTTTCTTCTTTTTTTTTGCTTTGTAACTCTCAAAACCTACTATGACATGGCTAATTCCAGCCACCAAGCTAATGTGTGTCCCCATTTTCAGTGAACTGTCCTTGGCTACTACTGTCCCCGGAAATGTCCCCCGTTTTCACTGTGACTGAAAGATACGAAAATGGAATATAGAAAAAAAAGAAAAGAACGTGTAGTACACACAGTGAAATATCGCTGATTGAAAAGGCCGACCAAATCTGTTGTTGTGTTACTGTTCACCATCTATGTTATGTTATTTAACCTTCGATTTATGTGTTTTTATTATCTACAATACGTGTGATAAAACAGACAGTTTGTTATTATCGCTTACATTATTTGCAGCTATGCAACTAACAACTGTTTAGTTCTACTCTACAGCGCACAGTTTTATTATTAGTTGATAAAATGTCAAAATTAAAAACTCTAAATAAAACCACCAGAAACATATTATAAACTATTCAACATGATCTTGTGCCAGCCCGTCAATGTCAGTGATGCCCAGTGATGCCACTAACATGTTAGCCTGCTTAGTAACACTACTCTAATCTGACTTCTTTTTTTCAGTAACCAGTAGGCTAGGCTAACACGTTACTATTTCAGTCATCAGATTAAAGTTACTTATCTAAGTCACTGTGTGCTACTTTGGTGACAGACCCACCTCTTCATTGTGTACATTCATGAGCTGAGTTGCATTTGCTCTGCACCAGCATTCTATACTAATATAATACTATAACTATAGTACTATATTGACACTGACATGTATTGATAACATTAGTGCAACAGTGAAGTTACAAGCTAGCTGCTCCTACATGAAAAACAATCTGTGGTGTATGAATAGTGAAAAGTGCTCAAAGAGAAAGTTAGACTTCTCTCCCTCTACACCAGTCATCTCAAAGGTTTGTTTTTGCAGCGTTCCTCCACTGTGCATGCATGTGCAGGACATTAGCTTCGTCTCTGTTTAGAACACACACTTGTGGTTAAATGTCATGCAAACAGCAGGTTAAAAATATCCAAAGCTAAGCTAAATGGTTTAAAGCTCTCTGTAACACAGGAAGGCCAATGAAAGGGCACACTCCTACATTTACATTGTGCGCCCGGGCTACAGGTGTGAAAGTCCATTGTGTTTAATTATTTACCACCCAGCAGACATTCCCCATATCTCCTCCCTTACACTTCCTGAAAACCAACCACCCCACCCCCTTGCTTTTTTCAAAATAAGAGCCAGTTGCCCACGATCCTGCATGCTTTATTTTTCTTTATTGAGACTGAGGTTTCAGACAGGAGACATGCTTCAGATTAGGAGTGTGTTGAAGTTAATTTGTATCTCCAAAATAGCCCTGGGACAGTGTGCCTTTCTAAGGAGTAACTGTGTGAAATACTCTCTAATTATATGTACAGTCAATAATAATATAATTTTATAATATAGTTAAATCTGGCCCCAGTCTATGGAGGGAAGAAAATCTTGTAACGCTGCTCTATAGACCAAAACACAATCTATTTTAAGATCTGTGGTGTTTCCTTGTACATCACATCCCTGAAATCCAAGGCTGTGTCAGGATTACTCTGATCTGGGCAACACCCTCCAATCAAGAGATATAAAACAGGAATGATCTCTCCTGGTGATGAGGAGAGTCTTAAGTCTGAAATTTGCAAAGTGGTCAAGAATCCGGTTTGAAAGCTTTTTTTTGATGTGTGAGGGGTTTCTTTCAATATAACATAAACAATATCAGGCACCTGGCAGAGGTTTGACTGAGATAACTGTATAATTTAACATTTTAAAGCTGCATTAATTAACTTCACATGTTGATTTGGAAACTTGGGGCAGTGGAACAAGCTTTAAAAACCACATTGACGTATTATCACCCTATAAACATGCTATTCTAAGACTCCACTGTGTTCATCAGTTACTCACTAACTTTGTCTGACATCAAGTGCTTTAGAAGCTGTTTTGTCTGAACATAAAGCTGATAAGAGCGCTAACACTCAATCACAACAGGAGAGTTGTGGTCGTGAAATGAGCATAACTGCAGACATGGGTGAGTACATTACATTTATCTAGCTAACACTTTTAGCCAAAGTTACCTACAATAAGTGGATTCAACCATGTGGTTACAAGAATGGTGCAAGTACATCATCTTAAAGCTGGTGTGGGCAACGAGTAAAAAAGGGCCAGCATTTGAAGTAGAGTGAGACCTCTTCCTACAGCCCTCCCTCTCCCCTCTCTGTCCTAAGCCCCTCCTACCACACAAACATGGGTTAGTTATTCATTCATCCCGATGATGTTACATTTTTACACAATTTCGTTCCTCTGTTTGCTGTACTGCATTGTCGATGGATAACAATAAAGTCTCATATCTATTAGTGAATTTGAATTAGCTGCAGTTGTGAGCTTTTGCCTACAGTGAGCCGAGCTGTCTTTCACTGAGGGGACAACATGTAGAGATGTTCGGATACCAGTTTCTCCTTTCCGATGCAGATTCTGATACCTGAACTTGCATATCGGCTGATGCCGAGTACCGATCAGATACTGGTGTGTATATATTTTTGGGGCTGGATTGTGTGGTATCGGACCGGTGCATATTTGCGTGCATGCTGGTACCGATACCAGAATTTTAGGCAGTATTGGGATTTGACATGCACACGCCTCTGCATTTGTATATAGAAACGCTCCCACTCTGAAATCACCTGTGATTGGCTAAAGTCTCCCAACATAGTTTAGGTTCTCTAAAGTATGAAGACAGAGCAGAGAGGAGCTGAGCAAGTCTAGTTTTCTCTTAGAACACAATATGATGAAAGATTATTACGGACTTTTTGCCTAATAATGCCAAAAATAAACCCCCCACCCCAGCTTTAAACAAGAAGAGATAGAGAAAGAGTTTTATCCTCTCCCTCGCCAAGAGTCTGAACAGATGAGTTTTCAGTCTGCGGAGTCTATGTGCAGAGCCTCTGCTGTCCTGATGTCATTTGGGAGTTTTTTTCCATCATTATGGAGCCATGACAACAAACAGTTACTTGGTAGCTCGGCCATTGGCAGTGGCAGAGCTTAGTGGACAGGCTGGGGTGAATGGTGTGACCATGTCCTGGATGTAGGAAGGGCCTGAGCCATTCATAGCATGATAGGCAAGTACCAGTGCCTTGAATTAGATTTGTGCAGCCACCAGTAGCCAGTGCAGTGTGCAGAGAAGCGGTGTAGCGTGCCTTATAATAATATTATATTCTCTGCACATTTATCTTATACAAGTTAGCCCTTTCACATTACTCACACTCATTCAATCCAATGGTGATAAAAATATAATTTCGCACAGTTTTATATTCAGTCTTAAAATGGAGCAGTTTCCACCTATACCATTCTTCTTAAAATAAATTAGACCACTTATGCAGGTGATGGATCTTCTGATGATGGTTTAGAGTCAGAATTGCTTTCATTTTTATTTTGAGAGAGGTGCGCGTTCTTTTTTTATGACTGATAACACTTGCGGTGAAAATACGGTTTTGTCTTCTTAAGAAGCTTGTCATTTCTTTCGTGGGGTCTATGGCTGCAGGATGTGGACACACTCACATGTACGCTCATGACACAAGCACAACCACGCTTAATTTCTGCATCAACACGCACATACAAATACACACTCGCAGGTTTCCCACACAGGCCTCTGGCACATGTGCAACCCTGCAAAGTCAGTGTAATTAGAATTCAAGCAGCAAAGCCCCACTATCATAGCCATGTTTAATTCAGTGTGTGTGTGTGTGTGTGTGTGCGTGTGTGTGTGTGTGTGTTTCTTTAGAGTGCATGAGTAAGAAGATGAAGAGAATGAAAGCGGAGGACGTTAACAGAAGGGGCTTTTTGAGAGTTTATAAAAAGAAACGGAGTGGGCGAGTGACAGAGGCAGGTAGAAGCCACTGACTTTTAATAGCTGCAGTGTTTTTTCCACCATGCGCTGTGACATCTCTCTTGATAAATTGGTTTGGTTGTTTTGATAATTGAAAGGTAACATTTTTAGTAAAGCCTTGATGACTGAATAATACATTTAGTCCTCTATCCTGCTGTACAAATGCAAAACACTGTTGGGACTCTGGGCCAGTATGTGGTGCTTTTTGTACGTAATGTAAATTTTATTCAAATAGTCTCTCAATGGAGGCTGTGTATAATCTACAGTACTTCTGTTTTCATGGTTAACAAGTCCTCGTCCTCCAGGCCTGACGTGCAGTATGTAAATCATATTTCTGTCATCGTGTTAATCAGTACTACCCTTAATAATTAGTTTTCCTGCTTAAATGATCAAAAGCAGTACATCTTTCTGCCATAGCTGTCTCTTTCTGACTGTCTGTCTCTACTTCCACTCTCCCGTTCCCCTTTGTCACATATCCATGGCGCCTGTCGCCGGGGCAACTCGAGTCGCAGCCATTCTATCCTGTCATTAGGATTCTAGGATAAGGACACATACTCTCCCTGTCACATGCACGCACGCACGCACGCACGCACGCACGCACGCACGCACGCACACACACACACACACACACACACACACACACACACACACACACACACACACTGTTACGTCAATGCTGATGTTGTACATTTTGTAATGTGTAAAATTGAAACACCGTCTAATAAAGATGTCCTGGTGAGCATGTTCTGTAATCAGCAGACTTAAACCAGTCTTTCTGTGGGTGGAGACCCAAACAGCCCTCTGATGTTTGAGAGAGGACTGGTGTGTTTTCATAAGGCCCAGTGCAGAGTTGGAAAAGTCTCCAAACATGTTTCTGTTTTCATGTGTTCACTTACTCGTACCATCTTATTGTTTAGGATGTAATTATTAGAACCTCACAGATACTGGATTTTGAGATTGATACCAATACTGACATCTGAGACTATTTATTATTTTAATATTTAGAATATAATAAAATGAATATGTTTTGCAACATAAACATATACCAACAAGCCTACAGTCATGCCAGAGATTCTCCAAGAACAAGGTGAGGCTGTACTTAAGCACACAGCTAGCAGCATGCTCACAGTGACAGAGCCAACATGCTGATATTTATCAGGTAATGTACACCAGGGCTCCGTTTCACTAGACGTTCAGCATGCCCACATTCACTTCTCTTCCCCCCACTATCATAAGTGTTGTTCCATTTGTCTGAAAGTGACCAACGATGGTCAATCCAGAGGTAGATATCACCCACAATGCATTGCAGTTAGGCATGTAGTGGAAGAAAATAAATCCATTTTTAGATGGCAGTAATGCACAACCGGTGAAAGTCCAGTTACTGACCACCAAAGAAGGAGAAAATGAGTGAGTAAAATAAACTTTGCCTAGTTAGCAGATGATTTGTGACATCACAAAAAGTTTGGAAGTCAATCCTGTTCCAGTTTGCAACCTTTTACTAAGTGTGATGTAGAAACATGAAGCTACCAGTGCACATACAGTATCCTGAGAATGGACTTTACAGTGAAGTGGGAAAACCATCCAGCAGGAAAACTTTAGAACTAGAACCCAATCTACATATTCATAGATTCTGTCATTTTAGTGCGACAGAAGCAGTAGATTTGGAATATGAGAATAGCAGATCAGAAAGCCTACATATTATTGTTGCAAGCAGATTGTTTGTATATATGTATAAGTCAGGAGGGGTATTATAATATGGTCATTAAATAACTTACCTTGACGTAAGATTGTCGTTCATATCTTCCTACTGGTACAACAGTGTTTTTTTTCTAAATGTCCGAGCATAACTTTGATTTGACAAATGTTGAATTTTTGTCATTCAGCATGTGTGGACAACATAAATCTGACACACCCCTTATTAATGGTATTAGCTGCAGCTGTGTTTGCTAAGCTATCCAAGAGGACATTACAGCTGCAGGTGCACCACTAAACAGGTTGTTCACTTTACTCCCTTATTGTCCCGGTTTGCACCGTTGCATCTGTACCAAAATACGTTGTTATCAACCATTCTGTGTATGTGACATCTTTAGCATGTGACTGTCATTGACTCATGTCTGTCCCAAAGTTCACAGGTGCAAAAGTCTCATCACTGCCTGGAATCCAATTGACAATTCACTACCGCTTGGACTTTGGAGCAAATTGAGACACACCCATTGGCTCTTCTTTACTTCCTAAAGGCTAAGAAATAGAAGATAAAAAAATAATTATGATGGAAAAACAATTAGATTAACAATGGGGTTCTGATCCAACATAGATCATAGACCCCAGAGAATATCCTTGATCCTGATCCAGTGTGGGATCCTGTCCTTTCCTTTGTCCTGATTGTGGTTTTTCAGACACGCCTGACTATCTGCACTTCCAGTGGAAGTGAGCTTTTCTGTGTTAAGCACCCTGCCTAAGCGCTCCCACAATGACAGTGTGTGGGTTGCTGATAGGTTTCGATCTCCACCCTGCTGGTATCACCTTACATATACAATGTGTGCAGTTATATTGATCTGTGCCGGCTCATTCTTCTCATCAGCACAAATGTTTTAAGATGGGACAAAATCTTGATAATACGACTGCACTGGTCGGAGGCAGAAGTCTTGGTGGGCTCATTGATACAAACACGTTTTAAAAAAGTGTCTCCTCTCCCATCCATTTCTTATCAGTGAGATAATCCAGCCCTGATAGCACAGGGAGGCCTAAACAAACACACTCACATGCAGCTACAAAGGGCGTACTATTACAGCAGTGACTCAGTCTTGAGACATGGCAGTGTAAACACAGATTTTTGCATTTGCACTGCTTGCTGCCCACGTCGCCAGCCAGAACTGTGAGCAACAACCACCTACACTCGTGAACGAGTTTCCTCAGATAGATCAGTGTTGGGATTATTGATGGTTGTAGTATTTGAAGCATTTCCACATAAACACTGATCTGATTGAACCTCATGTGAAGAGAAGTCTTACAACACCTACACAAGAGCATGTACATTTTTGAATCCACTGCATGGATCACAACTACAGGGGTTTTCAGTAGGTGTACTGCGGTTTTAGCTCCGGTGTGCACTGACCTTTCACTGAAATATTTTTTCTCACTGATAGCCTGAAGGTCTGATATTTGGGTTGGAGCTGGACACTGCAGGATTTAATTTCTGCATCCAACAAGAGATTTTGTTTGCTGTCTCTGTTGTGAGCGCATTTAAAGTGAAATTCCAGCGTAAAATCATCCCATGGTCTTTTATCGACACTTGCACACATCAAATAAGCCATCGAGACAGCTTTTTTTGTGTATAAACTATTAACGGAGATATCCCGGAGAGTCGCTAACAGCCGGACGTGGCTAGCACTGATTAGCTCGGGGCAGTACAGTGAAGGCATTAAAAACGCTTTTTTAACCACTAATACTACTCAAAATAACACCAAACCTCTGCAGCAGCATGGTACGAGTCCCCACACAAAAAACAAAGCACCAACAACGTAGTTAGTGAACCTGGAGTTTATTAAAAGAGTGTTTTAAAGACTTACCTACTGGCCCCGGTACCAGCTCCTCTCATAGTAAAGTCCATTCAAGTGGATTACCAAAGTCAATCCAAAAGGAAGGAGCCCATTGGTGCTTTGTTTTCTGTGTAGGGACTCTTATCATGCTACTGCAGAGGTTTGCTTTTATTTTTGAGCAGCATTAGTGGTTAAAATCTGTTTTAATGCCTTCACCGTACTGCTAATCAGTGTTCGCCACATCTGGCTGTTACCGTCTCTACTGGATTTCTCTGTTAATAGTTCATTAACAAAAATAAACTGTCTTGATGGCTTATTTGATGTGTGCAAGTGTCGAAAAAGACCATGGGATGAGTGTACGCCAGAATGACACTTTAAGGCAATCTGCAGCTAAGGTGTGTCTACTCAGCACATTACTCCCAATCATTGTAAACAATGTGCTTAAAACTCCTATGTTACACCAACAAAAGCGATTGATTTAAAACTGGGCTCCACCTTAGCCGGATATTCATTCTTCTTATATGGAAGAAGAGTAGTCAGAGGAGGGTAGTTGTAGAGTAATCAGTACAGTAAATAACACCCAAAAGCACATTTTATGGTGTAAGTTTTTGTTGCAGCATTACACAAGTATCCCAATCATTACACATGGACATGAACTTCAAGGTTTCCTGTCAATGTGTGTTTCGTGAGCAGCGCTTCACAGAGGTGACTTGCGGTATTTTATCCTCACATCCACCACAGCCTCTCTCCTCCTGGCCCATGCGTAACTGGATCAAAATAGATCAGGTTTCAGGTTGATTTTCTAATTCAAATCCCTGCCACTCTCTTACTGTCCTGCCACCATGGTCCAGGTGGGCGATTGGAGGAGTTGTCTACTCATCTGAGATACCTTCAGTTATTACCGTGCCCTCTGAGAAAAAAGCATACTGAGCAGCAGCCCGTAGTATGGCAAGTGCTTGCTCGTTGATTGTTTGCTTATTTGTTTTTGCCCTGGGGTTTGTCTTTCAGCTTTTGGCTGCACTGCGTTGGTTTGGTGGAATATTTGCTTATATCCATTAGAAGTTTTGTGTGATTTACTGTCCTTCTTCTGTAATATGTTGTTACTCAATCATCCTATTATTAATCATCAACTATTAGCGTGGTGAAAATTTATTATTTCTCTTAGTCTGAAATAGTTATGCTAACATCAGCCTCATACATGGAAACACCCATCAAATCACAGCCCCTCAATCAATATTTGGTGTTGTCACAAGGCTTCTCTGACAAAGCTACTCTAGCAGTTTCCTCCTGCTTGTAGTGTTAATGCTAAGCTAGGCTAAACATGTCTTGGGCCTACTTGAACATACAAAGAAGACACTGAGGCCGATCTCTCTCTATCTCTATCTCTTAGTAAGAAAACAAACCGTCAAGTATAACCCAACATGTCCAAATATTCTTTTACGCTTATTTTTCATGTGTGGTTGTAAAATGTTTGTTGGAAGAGTTTTCTATTCATCTTAAATGTAGGTCATAATAAAATGTGGGTAAAAGAAAGTGCAGACTCTTGAAATGTGATGGGAATATGTTCCCCATCTGATGGTAAATGAAGCACCCACTCATTTTGTCTGGCCAAATGACGTCCTCTGGATCACGCTAGTTATCCCAATTTACCAGCACAGTGGAGAGGTACACGGCATGCTTTGTTTGAGTACATGTAGGCTCTATTATCCCTCTCCTGCTAATGCAGCTAAAGTCTTCAGCCGGTTCATTGTGGTGCTGTTCTAATATTATCTACCTAGGAGATTAGCTCTAATGAGGCACCTGGAGAGTCTCCTATATACAAGCAGGTTGTTAGTCCTTTTTTGAGGACTGTAATGTGTCATAAAATTAGGTGTAGTGATGGCATTAATTTCAATATAATTATTTTCTTTTTAATACATTATTGTCATCGTATCTTGTCATACGTTACTCATTTTATATAAACTATGTAAGCATGACGTTTTTATAAAAAGACAGACAGGAAATGGGGTGAGATAGAGAGGGGGAGACATGCAGCAAAGACCCGCTGGTCGGAGTCCAACCCGCGGCCGCTGCCTCAAGGACCTACAGCCTCTTTACATGGCGCGACTGCTCTAAGCCACCGGCCGCCCCATATTCATATATTTTTATGCATAAATAAGGTGGGTAGGTGTAACATCCAGTGATTGACTGTCAAAATAACAGTCGATGTAAGTTAAAAATAGGTAATATCAATATTTACCGTACAGGTTTAGCTTATTACAGTATTTTGAAATAGTCCATAATTACAGCATTGAATTCATACAAAAACATTGTTCTTTGAAAGTCTGGCTACTATTATTCCATAAACCCATAAAGTTAAATTTCGATATAATTTAGGGTTTGCATGCACGAGAAGGATCTAATGCTATTCGACACATATATGAGCAGGTGCACACACCTCATACAAACATGACCATCCACACCACACCTGATGCCACCTGACCCCACTGAGGTAAATATAGAAACCCATTTTGAAGAGATGCAGACATACCTCATGTAAACATAAACGCTAACACGCTTCTTCACCCTCAGTTGTTAGCAAAAGTTGTGCTATTGTGTCGCAGCTCCACCGTAAGTCAGCAGCTTTGGAGTCCAGCCCAATCAGCTGTGCATGTGCATGTGCGTGTGCGTGTGTGTATTCAATAGGAACCACTTTTCACCAAATGAGGACACGCCATGCTGGGTGGCCTGGAAAAAATTCCTGGCACAGCTCCCATCTCCCCTATTGGCCCAGGGACATTCATGAAGACATAATCTCATCTTCCTCTCTCCCTCACTTCCTCTTTTGTCTGTGTTCCCCATGTCCCGTTGTTCCTCATACACAACATGCAAACAACAGAAAACAGAGCTGATGACACTTGGGTGAAAGGAACTTGTGGGACTTATTTACTCAGCTCAGCGTCTCCCCCCATCTGATGTCTCAGTCGGGTGGCGTTGAAGATGCTGCAGCAGCAGCTCCTCAGTAGTCTCAACAAGTCCGTTTCATTTTGTACTCCGCTTTAAAACCCCTTGTTTTTTAGAGCAAGCTAAAACATCTAACACAGAGCTGATTCTGATTCTGAACATGAGCGTAATATTTCCCCTTTAAATATTCATATCTGAAGACTTGCTACATTAACTGACCAGTGTTAGTGAAAAAAAACAACCAAATAGTAACTTGCTGAAACAATGCAATGTCTAAAAGGTGTTGCCCTATACAGTAGTATAAGGAGTTGGGGGTTAACTTCTGAAAAGGATTTCCCTGTGCTGTTTCCAAATCAAATTGCAATTCCTGGGGGGAAAAAAAATCATTCTCCCTTTATCCGTATACATCCATGAGTCGACACAAAGCATCGACTTCTTACACACACACTGCGATACACAGTGAGTCTTTGATAAATGTAAAACAAAACCAGAATAATTAGTCAGTGGTTGGTGGCCTTTCAGTGGTGCTGCGTCCTGTCTGAGCACCCTGTGGCAATGAGAAGGACAGCAGGGCTCAGTCAGACCCCTGTCGGCCTGTCCCACAGCCTGAAGACAGAAGACGAATCACTTCTGCCTCCATGATCACAGGCCTAAAAAGACATCAACCGAAGCTCAATCATGATATACTGTATTTTTATATATATATATATATATATATATATATATACATACATACATACATACGTGTAGATATATATCTCAGCAGGCTGGGATATATAAACGTCACAGTTCTGTTCCCGTCATTGAAGACATCGAAGAGTCTCATGTGAGAAGAGTGCATGTAGAAAGGAAAGCGCGAAAAGAAAAAGAAAAAAGTGAAAGACAGCGAAAGAGGAAGCGAGCCCGGCGGGTTGCTTGATTTATTGATAGACTGGCGTTTGGTATCCAGAGACTTCCTCTAAGACAGGATGCCAGTTTAGCAAGGAAACACTTTTCATGGTGTAAGACTGAACACAGGAACTAAAAAAGGCGGTTTTGGGGCTAAATATAGTTGACGCCTGGGACTGAGGGCCCTTTTTAAAGATGGTAACGGTGTCAGGGCTTGTATCTATACACAGGGTGTGATTTGTTTTGTGGAGTGAACTGTTACTATGGCTGAATACTAGTGTGGAAAGCTAGCCTGGCTGTCAGGAGGAAAAGATGCCGTTTTGTCGAAAACCCAGTGACTGTAAAATTAGATCAGATTAAACAGATTTTTTTTAACTTTTAGATTGGTCAGTATTGGACGATCAGGGGTGTTACCTTGTATATTACCTAATGAAAATAAAAGGGATTGAAGGGAAGTTTGATGGTTTCCTTCGTCTTAAACTATCACATTTAGCTCCACTCCCTATCTTCTCAAAGAACAAGTCATCATCACTGAACTTTTGATATTTCTGCCATATTAAGTTTCTAACTAGCAGAAGAAGTTGATAGTACTTCTTTGAAATACGTCACCTTGAAACAGAAATGTAAAACAGCTGATGTATCTGGGCATAGTGACGTGGGTGAAACCCCCAAAATGACAGACTAACATTCGAGTACTTCTCATTAGGTAACATTAGTGAGTAATTGGTTGAAAGGTTACATTTGTAAAGGCTCTTTGCTCAGGTCAGTAGGTTCACAGACTGTTCTCTGAACCCTCGTCCTGCACCACACTGCCTCCTCAAGTTTTAAGTACAAAGTTATTTATTGTCATGTGCACGATAATTACAGAGGAGCAGTCATTGGCAATGAAAATTTTAGATCTCAGACTCCCTCCAAAAATGTCCATTAAATACGTCTAAAAAGAAAATCGCAACACAAATCGAAGTACAAAAATGTGAAATGAGGACAAGAAATGGTGCAGAGTTAAATAGGTATAAAATATAAGTAGCAATACATATATACAGAGACGTAAACAGGTGTAAAATGGTAAGTATATAAAGTTAAAGTGACCGTTGACGACTGTGGTCCCTGAATATCCTGTTGGCCTTCTTCCTGCATCGTCGGGGGGAGAGGACCTCCATGGACGGCAGCTCAGTCCTGGTGATGTGTCGGGCAGTTTTTTACCATTCTGATATAATATGAAGACAGATGTGAAAGCAAAACAGTACAGTCTCCTAACTGATATCATTATCTCAATAGATGTAATTATTTCATATTAACTTTTTTATCAGCCCTAATCAGATACTAGCAACTATCATATAATCAAAACATGATTAGGAAGGTCCAGGGGAGATAAGTGGAAGACAGTTTTCAAACCTCATCTGTCATGAATCCTCAAATGTTCCAGCCGGTTTAGAAATCTGTGATTAAAGATGGTGTCCCATACGTCCTTGTCTAATTTATAGACTCTCCTCCTGTATCTATAGACCCAGGGCCTTCATTTATAGGCCCAAATACACAATATATAGACCTTCCTCGTTCTGGATGGATACACTTTGTATCCATCCAGAATCTTTAGACCCTCATCTGGAATCTATAAACCCTCCGCCATCTCAAGACTCTTCTTTGAATCTATTGGCCTGTAGCTCAAGACTCTCACAGAGTCTATACTCCACAGTTATTAATCTACAGTGTAGACCCATGTGCTGAACCTTTAGACCAGGGGTCGGCTATTTTTGATATTAAGTGCCATTTTAAAGTTTTTTATTTGATCAGTGTATTATGGTAGTGCCCGGAAGTAACCCTAGATTTGCCAATGCTCACAAGAACTCTATGAGACTCGCTTCCCGCTTAACCATCTAACCTTAACCATTAGATTTCAATGCCTAACCTTTACCATCTAACCTTAACCATTAGATTTCAATGCCTAACCTTTACCATCTAACCTTAACCATTAGATTTCAATGCCTAACCTTTACCATCTAACCTTAACCATTAGATTTCAATGCCTAACCTTTACCATCTAACCTTAACCATTAGATTTCAATGCCTAACCTTTACCATCTAACCTTAACCATTAGATTTCAATGCCTAACCTTTACCATCTAACCTTAACCATTAGATTTCAATGCCTAACCTTTACCATCTAACCTTAACCATTAGATTTCAATGCCTAACCTTTACCATCTAACCTTAACCATTAGATTTCAATGCCTAAACTTTACCATCTGACCTTAACCATTAGATTTCAATGCCTAACCTTTACCATCTAACCTTAACCATTAGATTTCAATGCCTAACCTTTACCATCTAACCATAACCATTAGATTTCAATGCCTAACCTTTACCATCTAACCTTAACCATTAGATTTCAATGCCTAACCTTTACCATCTAACCTTAACCATTAGATTTCAATGCCTAACCTTTACCATCTAACCTTAACCATTAGATTTCAATGCCTAACCTTTACCATCTAACCTTAACCATTAGATTTCAATGCCTAACCTTTACCATCTAACCTTAACCATTAGATTTCAATGCCTAACCTTTACCATCTAACCTTAACCATTAGATTTCAATGCCTAACCTTTACCATCTAACCATAACCATTAGATTTCAATGCCTAACCTTTACCATCTAACCTTAACCATTAGATTTCAATGCCTAACCTTTACCATCTAACCTTAACCATTAGATTTCAATGCCTAACCTTTACCATCTAACCTTAACCATTAGATTTCAATGCCTAACCTTTACCATCTAACCTTAACCATTAGATTTCAATGCCTAACCTTTACCATCTAACCTTAACCATTAGATTTCAATGCCTAAACTTTACCATCTGACCTTAACCATTAGATTTCAATGCCTAACCTTTACCATCTAACCTTAACCATTAGATTTCAATGCCTAACCTTTACCATCTAACCATAACCATTAGATTTCAATGCCTAACCTTTACCATCTAACCTTAACCATTAGATTTCAATGCCTAACCTTTACCATCTAACCTTAACCATTAGATTTCAATGCCTAACCTTTACCATCTAACCTTAACCATTAGATTTCAATGCCTAACCTTTACCATCTAACCTTAACCATTAGATTTCAATGCCTAACCTTTACCATCTAACCTTAACCATTAGATTTCAATGCCTAACCTTTACCATCTAACCTTAACCATTAGATTTCAATGCCTAACCTTTACCATCTAACCTTAACCATTAGATTTCAATGCCTAACCTTTACCATCTAACCTTAACCATTAGATTTCAATGCCTAACCTTTACCATCTAACCTTAACCATTAGATTTCAATGCCTAACCTTTACCATCTAACCTTAACCATTAGATTTCAATGCCTAACCTTTACCATCTAACCTTAACCATTAGATTTCAATGCCTAACCTTTACCATCTAACCATAACCATTAGATTTCAATGCCTAACCTTTACCATCTAACCTTAACCATTAGATTTCAATGCCTAACCTTTACCATCTAACCTTAACCATTAGATTTCAATGCCTAACCTTTACCATCTAACCTTAACCATTAGATTTCAATGCCTAACCTTTACCATCTAACCTTAACCATTAGATTTCAATGCCTAAACTTTACCATCTGACCTTAACCATTAGATTTCAATGCCTAACCTTTACCATCTAACCTTAACCATTAGATTTCAATGCCTAACCTTTACCATCTAACCTTAACCATTAGATTTCAATGCCTAACCTTTACCATCTAACCTTAACCATTAGATTTCAATGCCTAACCTTTACCATCTAACCTTAACCATTAGATTTCAATGCCTAACCTTTACCATCTAACCTTAACCATTAGATTTCAATGCCTAACCTTTACCATCTAACCATAACCATTAGATTTCAATGCCTAACCTTTACCATCTAACCTTAACCATTAGATTTCAATGCCTAACCTTTACCATCTAACCTTAACCATTAGATTTCAATGCCTAACCTTTACCATCTAACCTTAACCATTAGATTTCAATGCCTAACCTTTACCATCTAACCTTAACCATTAGATTTCAATGCCTAAACTTTACCATCTGACCTTAACCATTAGATTTCAATGCCTAACCTTTACCATCTAACCTTAACCATTAGATTTCAAAGCCTAACCTTTACCATCTAACCATAACCATTAGATTTCAATTCCTAACCTTTACCATCTAACCTTAACCATTAGATTTCAATGCCTAACCTTTACCATCTAACCTTAACCATTAGATTTCAATGCCTAACCTTTACCATCTAACCTTAACCATTAGATTTCAATGCCTAACCTTTACCATCTAACCTTAACCATTAGATTTCAATGCCTAACCTTTACCATCTAACCTTAACCATTAGATTTCAATGCCTAACCTTAAACATCTAACCCTAACCGTCTCATGAGACCTTCACAAACCTTGGGTTACTATCTAGCGAAGACTGTGAACCATGCCAACATTAAGCCTACCATCGTCTACCAAGCATGGTCTGGTAGTGTTATTATTTTCCCACACTACTGTAAATAATAGGAGGTCATTTGGCATGCAGATGAGAGGGAACTTCATAATGGTACTTCATAATTTCCCAAAAAACAATTGTGGACAGTTACTGCTAGTGAGCCATTGGTTAAGCTACTGTGTTCCAGTGGTGGCACAGGCGCCCAAGGCTGCTGACCCCTGCTTTAGAACCTTGTCCATAATTTATCAACCCTCGTCCTAATGCAAGAGATCCTTGTCCGGAATCTGTAGACAATAATCTTCAATCTATAGACCCTAAATCTTGAGAATATCATCCTCAATCTATAAATTCTCCTTTTAAATGTAAGCGGTCCTCATCTGTAATGCATAGACCCTCGTCTGTGATCAGTTGACTCCCCTCAGGAATCTGTAAACACTTGTTTCTTGCATCTGTCAACCATTAGTCTGTTATCTATAGACCCATGTCCTTATTCTATAGATCCTCATCCTAAATCCAGACATTTGTTTAATATCTATAGACCTTGTTCTGAATCTATAGAACATTATCCTGAGCCTCTTAGCCTTTAGTCACTCATCATATCAGAATCAGTTAAGATGCTTTAAAATTTAAATACGGTCAAAATGCTACTTAATCGTTCATCCCCTTTTTGATTAAATTCATTGTATCGTCTATAATAACATTTTTATGTGTCACATAATAGAAGAATCAACCTACATTCAGTTGATTTTTTTTATAATGAATAGGAAAATGAATGAGTGTATGAATCTGATATATTTAAAGACGTTTAAATATAGTTAGCATTCAGATGCCCAGTCAGATGTGTACATGAACTGATGAAGCCTCTTGGATGAGAGGTGAAAAGTCTTCCTAGATAAATAACCAAGTCCAGTTGCTTTTGACTGAAATTGCTTTGGGGATAACAATGACCTGGACAAATGAGAATATCCACAGGCAGTTAGCATTGTAGTATTGTGTCAAAGCTAGCTTTGAAAACTTCAGAAGGACTCTATGATGTCTGTAAAAGAGAGGAACTATGTACATTTCCCAGGTTTCTGAGTTTCTGAGAAGTATTGAGTAAGAAAAATGTTGCACTCTTTTTGACGTGGCGACTCACTGACTCACATATTATGTTGCAAAAAACAATTTCTCCACCATCACAGACCTCACCTAACTCACAGAAACCACTAAGAGCTGTACAGATGAATCGATTAGTTGTCAACTATTAAATGAATCACCAGTTTTGCAGATAATTGATTAATTGGTTTGAATTCCACCTTCTTAAGTGTAAATATTTTCCTGTTTCTTTCCCTTACTGAATATCATGTCAGAAAAAGACATTTGAGGATGTGTCTTTGGGGCTTGGGTAGTCATTTTCTGACTTTTTCTGAACCAAACAACTAATCGATTAATGGAGAAAATAATCAACAGATTAATTGACAATTAAAATAATTGTTAATTAGGAAGTCACAAAGGATATGGAACAAGCACGATATTTTGAAATGGAGGTGGAGCATGAACCCTGCCTGGTCTTGAGTTGTGTATTGTGTTGCTGGCTTGTGGCCTTGTGATGGAGATTATGGCAGATTTAGATCACGGCCCTCAGAGTAGATGGAGCCAGGTACAATATGTTAAGAGCAGTCAGCTGATGGCCTCTGGGAGGACATGGACAAACGTGCTGTTATATGTGTGTGAATCGGCTGTCATCTCCATGGAAACTCAGGAGAAAAACATAATGTAAGCTTGCAGTGACTACGTGCAGCCTCAACACATGAATGGTAACTTATTAGCAACCACCTGGTCTTTGGGTCCTTCTGAAGTTGTTTCCATCAGGTTTGAGTTCTAAAAGAGAAGTAAAGACTGCACGTCAAAATGAAATCATATCGTAGTGATGGGTCTGTCTTTTTTTAAGGTGCATAAGGAAAAGATAACAGAAGAAAAGAACTACAATGGCACCCAGAGAGCGGAGACATCCACCAAGACATGCTCTATCTCACAATGTTAATATAGTGTGATATATATAATGCCTCACACTTTTCCAATTATTCCAACACCCCATAAATGCAGCACAAACGTCCTGTCTGTTAACACAAGTAAAAAGAAATGTGTATCTACCCTGTGATTTAATGGGTTCTTCCTTGGCCAATACTAAACCCTTCCACCAAGTGCCATGAATATCGAGCCAGTAGTTTTTCCATAATCCTGCTGACAAACAAACAAACTAACAGACAAGAAGGTATAAATCTAGGTGTTATCAGTTTTCATAGGAACAGACAGATGCTGATTGTGCCCTGAAAATGTTATTGCTGCTGTTACTTCTCACGTTCTTCTTCTAAAGGGTCGAGATGTCTCCTTTGAGAATAAATGCCAGCCAGTCCGTGTGCTCGCTGATAGCGAAAAACCACTGAGGTCTCTGGTGGCAGAGTTGCCATTCATGTTGGATTACACGGTGCAGCAAAGTGCGAGGGCCCGTCTCACCCCACGGATCCATGTTTGCAGACCACTGAAGCGTTGCCAAACAGACATGTCTTACAGCGAACGCTCTGAGACGATCAATCACAGGCCCCAAACTCCTGCAAGGCTGCCACCTGTCCCACTTAGAGGACATGTGAAGTACAGTACACGCAGTGCACCGGTCTATGCACCTAAACAAACTGCAGCTGCCTCTACAAGAATCCCAATTCAAATCTCTGTTGAATAAGTTATGAGGCAGTTGGTGTCGAACTAAACTGGCATTACCGCAGTGTGAGCAAAAGACATGTGATAATGTTCAGTATATATGGTTTTATTACAGAGCAGTAAGGAAGTAATAACCTGTTCATGTTTACTGCGCTCATAAAATGTAGAGAGGAGTGATGCCAGTAATATGTTAGAAACTGGGCTTTGAAATGTGACGATATTGGATCTTTTTTTAATATTGGCAGAATATTTAGGACTTTTCTTCTTTGTTTTTATTATAGTGCCTCCAAAAACAAAAACATGGAGATGAGAGGGCATCATGGGATATACTACACTACTGTGTGTGTGTGTGTGTGTGTGTGTGTGTGTGTGTGTGTGTGTGTGTGTGTGTGTGTGTGTGTGTGTGTGTGTGTGTGTGTGTGTGTGTGTGTGTGTGTGTGTGTGTGTGTGTGTGTGTGTGTGTGTGTGTGTGTGTGTGTGTGTGTGTGTGTGTGTGTGTGTGTGTGTGTGTGTGTGTGTGTGTGTGTGTGTGTGTGTGTGTGTGTGTGTGTGTGTGTAAATAATTTTTTAAACAGTTCTATATCACACTGTATAAACACTGAACAAACCCTTTCCAAAAAGGCAACAGGTCACAATAGGCTATCTTGCATCTCCCAAAAAATTCTTGAGCCGGCCCTGTGTAGACTGACCGTGTGGCTGAGGTATGAACAGGAGCCTTTTGGTGGCAGGAAAAAAAACATACCTTTTTCTGTCCTTTGCGTATTTTACAGCCAGCTACATTTAAAAGAAAAAAATTGAATACTCCCTCCAAATCATGAACAGGCACCGGCCAGAATTTAGTTTGGCTGGTGACTGCTTTTATTGTCTTTATCATGGTGCCAGTGAAGTGAAAATAAAATATGGACACAGGGGGAATAAGTGTCACCATGTCTCTACAACACAAATGGAAAATAATGTCATTTAGCCCTTGGTACTGTTTGTGTTTATTGTTGTTTCTCTGTTTTATTATTTTAATGAATTAATTAGGACAAAGACTTTATCCAAAAAGAACATTATTGCCAAATCAAAACAGTCCAGTAACATGTCAGAGGTAATAATGACTAATTCTCATTTGTCTGTCTGTTGCAGCTGAAGATCTCTTTCAATGAGTCGAGTCTCCA
The DNA here is from genome assembly GCF_963691815.1 of Echiichthys vipera. Lineage (NCBI taxonomy): Eukaryota > Metazoa > Chordata > Actinopteri > Perciformes > Trachinidae > Echiichthys > Echiichthys vipera. The sequence continues at coordinate 8,444,453 of NC_139841.1, forward strand.
CAGTACTTACGAGTATCCGTCAGAGAGCAGCGCGTGGGACAGCGGGGAGGAGGACGAGGAGGAGAAACTAGACGGGAAGGTGGCGGACGAACAGCCAAGCATGGTGGGACGCATCCACATCCCTCGACCCAGTTTCTCCAGCTCGCCCACGAACACGACCAACAGTAACGGTGAGCCACGAAATGTGATGGAGGGGAGAAACACGGTTAATTCGATGTTTGTGATTCACATACAGGTTAGATGTCCAGTTTTGATGCCACTAGAAGCATTAAAATGTATGACTTTTGTCCAACACTTGGGCTCAGACATCTCAACAGCTATTTGACACATCACCCTGAAATTTCCTGCAGGACTTTCACACAGAAAACAGCTGTTTGTGTCCCATTTGAAACCACAGACTGTATAAAGATGCGGCTACACTTCCTCCTGCTGTACAAGAGTGAAGCCAAAATATCCTGAATACGGATCAGGTTGTAATTTTGCAACTAGTCTGCTCAGTAGTGATCGGGGAGTAGAGTCATGTATTGTTACCATGATTGAACTGTCAATCATGATGTGTCACCCCATTTTTATTGTATCAAATACCTGATGGAACGTGTCAGAAAAATGAACACTTGAACAAACATCAGCGTGATAAAAAAAATACCTACATTGACAGAAAGCCTCTTTGGGGAAAAATGACTTTGACTTTTTAGTTCATGGCCCATGTTCCATCTGCTAACATGGATGGGACGGGACTTGTGACCTATACTGCAGGTAGCCACCAGGGGGCGCTCCAGGTGATTTGGCTTCACTTTTGGGGAGCTGTCAAGCTGTCTATCTTTACAGTGTAACCACACTGACTGTATAGTCACAACTTATCAATGGTAAATGACGTCACACGCCATTTGACTACATTCCTGTTACAAAGTTTTTAAACCGTATTCACCACCAATCCTTTTCACTAAGCCTCCGAGTACAGCCACGGTTCCTCTTCCCCACTATATGTTGGACAATTATTATACAGTAGAGGCACATAAAACTACTGTTTCCCCTTCTTATGTACATTGATTGCCATTTGACAAATTATGAAGGGCCTGTGTTGTGCTCTCTTTTAAATTATGTGGTTTTGGCTGTAAAATATACTATGACAGAGAATTTGCCAAGAAGGGAATTTATAATAAGATAATGAGCTGTCATGGATTAAATGAAGAATGAACATCGTTGATTATAGAATGAGGAAAAAACAAAAGGGAAACATTTTTATTGAAGCTGATTACACACTTTTTTCGCGTGTCATAACTACAAAGTTGTCTGGTCGTTGCTTCTTTATTATATCAGCATCACTACCTTCATGTGCACGGAGCAAGTGGAACAGACAGACAACATTAGGCATGATGACAGAGACCTCTACTGGACAAACTGTGGAGCACATTTTCTGCAGTTTCTGTTTCCGTTTGGGCTTCATGAGTTCACTTCCTACTTATAAAATTCAACTGTGATATATACATCAGAAAGTATTCCTAGGTTTTGCATGCAACTTTTTTGCATAGAGGGAAAGCTACAAACACATTAGCACCAGATATAAAACGAAAATGAATGAAGGATGGCAACAGCACATCAAGAAACAAGTGTGTTTAACATTTTCGTAACTCATGATGTCTTTTTATTGTCTGCAGACCTTTCCAGCTACATTCCCAAGCACTCTGTGGACTTCAGCGCCTGGCAGGAGCACAAACATGATGACAGCGTTTACCAGGAGGACACCACTTCCCAACAGACACAGACGACAGAGGAAGTGATGGTGAGGGAGAAGTGCTCCATTCGTCACACTGTAGGCAGTTTCTGTTTTACAGTAAAGTACCAGTTGCAGTCTCCTCTCAGATAGGTCCTACAGTCACCATTCTGTAGAGTTAGCACCATCCCTTAGTGTTAACTGTAAACACATATGAAGGACATGTAAAACTGTGATACATGTTAGAAAACATTAAACAAACATTAAATTCCCAATACAACACTGGACAGCTGAGAAGCAGGAACCTGCAGCTGTTGAGCGTTTTATTAAAGTGACAGCAGACTAAGTGAGAGTGACAACAGGTTTCCCATCTTGCGTTTTGATTTTGGTCAGTGACGCAATCCTTTCTCCTACATTATGGGTGGATTATTGATTATGGATTTTGCCTTGTTAATTGTATTTCTAGCAGAAAAGGGGTCTTAAATGTTAGTTGATGTCAGCACCGTGTATGTGGATATTTACCTTAACATGATTTTTTTATTTTTCAATTATACATGCCTCCTGTTTTAGGGGATGCTATTCACAAATCAAAACAGACAAGAAATACAGGGACAATAGAGAGATCAGTGTAGTTCAGGTGGAAACAAGACACACTTACAGACTTCCCATGCTTAGAGTATACTGTAGGTGTGATGGCCTACTCATACAAGTCAGTGGCAGAACACTTAAAGGTCCCATGTTACGCTCATTTTTAGGTTCATACTAGTATTTTGGGTTGATACCAGTGTTTACATGCTTTTTAATGTTCAAAGAAAACATTATTTTTCTCATACTGTCTGTGTGAATATATCTGTATCCACCCTCTGTCTGAAACACTCTGTTTAAGCGCCTGTCTCTTTAAGACCCCCTCCTGAAAAAGCCCCAGTCTGCTCTGATTGGTCAGTGTTTTAGGGTTTTCTACATCTGAGCTCTCTGTCTCTCTGCACTGTCATTGCAGTACAGAAGTCATTTAAAGACAGTTTCTGAAAATGGGGTTGTGTGCATTTCTCTGTGGGTTGAGTGTTTCGATACTTTCACTGTATTTCTATAGCACCTCATCCTGCTTTATAATTTAAAAAGACATGGAAATCTCACTTTTTTCAATATGGGAACTTTAAATCACAAGACTATAGGATACAGTGTACACAAATTATCAGCATTTAAACGTTGTCTTCTCTCCTCAGCTCACACCGGCAGACAGCTCCTCCCTGTCCGACTACAGCAGCGAGCCCGCTCTTTACTTCTAACCAGTCAGACCAATCAGCTGCACAGTAGCATCACACCTGTGGGACCAGCCTGCAGACTGCCTCCAGCTCTACACTCCAGCCGTCTCTAAGCACATCTTCCTGATTGCACAGGAAACACAGTATTTTTGTTTTTTTGTTCGTTTGATTGTCTTTTGGGCTGATTTCCTGCCACGGAAACACCACAAGCCACGTTTATCAGCCGTAGATGAGCTTTTTGCCAGTTGGCCAGCGTTTTGATTCCCACCTTTTTCTTGCCCTGACGCAACAAATCCAAAAGCAGCTGGACTGTCCCCCCCTCCCTACGATCCTGGACAGTTGATCTGTCAGCCCCCGTCGTCACCCTCACTAACAAAAATATCACGACAGAAACAAATCGATTGTGAAAATCTTGGGAGACGTCCAACCTCCTCTCCAGACTCTGGGAGAAGTTCGCTGGCCTCGCATCCCTTCTGTGATTCTCTTGCTTCCAAGTCGTTTCAACGTTTGCTTCAGGTTTTTGGGAAGATGTTGACAAGCGGAGGAGCTTAAAAGTGAGTGACCAAACTCCTTCAAAGAACAGGAAGCCGCCAGTGCCCACGTGTAGGTAACGCCACGGTGACAGTGTTAGCATGGAAACATGTCATTAGGACGTCTGCTTGTGTAGATCGCCGGCACACTCAAACACACGAAAACAAAAAAATGGTGAAAGGGTGCCACAATTGTAGTTTTTTGTCTTTTTTTTTGTACATGCATGTTTTGATTTCAGCCAACAGCTCAGTTGGTTCTCTTTTGACTGTAAAGCTTCTGTATGCCTTTTTAGTTTTTGTATGTTTTCTGGCAAACTATGCTGTATTGAAGCTGCTGGATGTTCAATAGAAGAGTCTTAACAGCAAGCAAACTTCAACCCACGTCCCTTCTTTGCGAGGGAACATATGCACCCCAGGGAAGATTCCTGTCAATCAGCAGCACCTCTGATTTCCGCTTACACGCTTGAAAAAGTGACCTTGGCCAATAACGTCTGTACGTCCGTATTGCTGGTGACAAACACAAATCATCATACTGTAGAATGTGTCTGTGCTATCTATCAAGGTATCTGTGTTACGTTTATCAGAAGCCGTTAGACACCCTTTTTTTTCTGGCTTCTCTTGTATTTATTCCTGCTTAAAGTTGAAGTTTGCATGTCTGAGACCTGCTCATGTACAAAAAACTTTTTTTGTAAAGACTAAATGTGCTGGTGTGGAAGGAACCGGATGTTTTGGTTTTGTTTTTCCAGTCGGACCTCATGTACTTTGACATTCCACAGAGAAAGAAGCCGGTCCATCGAAGTAACAGAGGCGACAAAGATTATGATCATTCATAATAGGGCATGTGTGTGAGAGTGAATGCAAGATTGTGTGTGTTTTGAAAGAATATGTAATGATTTTTTTAATCAAGATTGTTTTATATACAAGAATGCACCAAGTTTCCAGATGATTTTTTTTAAACTCATAATGCCAAGTGATTAAAGTGTTGCTGTAACGGCCTCACAGTCGTTCTTTACACTCCAAGCATTGACCCCTTATCATCGGCCAGTATTGTTGTACAGTCTCCACCATATTTTTCAAGAGATTGATTTCTTACCCCTGTCATTTCTTTCATTCCTCCGATCAGATGAAATTTGCTAAGCAGCGAGGTTGGACTGAGGAGATGAGAGGTTTTGTCTTTGTCTAATGGAATTTAGGAATTATCTGTTTCGTCTGGAGTCTTGGATGTTTAATGTCTTTGCACTGTCTTGCTTTTAGCTTTGTTTTGCACCTCATGAGAAGGAACAGAGTAGGCCACGGAGGTTATGTGCGCTTAAAAGAACAACACGCCTAGCCGAAGAGTTTTGTAGCCATTACTGACACCTGTTATTATACAACCACTGATTGTATGTCCCACACAGTAGATGAGTAAGACTTTTGAGCCCTTGGTTGGCAGAATAACACTTTTTGGACAGCAGGTATCAAATAAATGAATAGCATTTTGGAGGAGAACTCTTCAATTGTACATGCTTAACGCACTGCCGATGAATGCCATGTCCACTTTTTTTACTCCGCTTGCCACAGCCTTGCATCAAAAGTCTTATGATTGTTGGCCTTGTCGCTGTGACCACAAACCGTAGCCCAAGTGTAGTGTTCCACACAGGTCCAGGGCTTCCTTCTTTTTAGCTGTTGTTAGTGGCCAGTTGAGCTGATGTGTCACTCTGTTGTACAGTGGCTTGCAAGGACCATACCAGTGATTTTGCATGTTTTAGCCCCCATATGTACAAATTCCATACTTTACTGTTACCCAGTTTGCAAACTGTGCTACTGTGGTTTATAAGTCTGAATGTATTTGTTTAACCATTCCACATGTCCATTGGTTTCCACTCAACTTCATATGGTATGAAAATCTCTTACAAGTTTTCAGATTATGAATCTGAGCAAGCGTTCTGTACTCCATCCCATAAAGTAATGATCATCAATATCCAGCCCTGTAGTGCGCAGTGCAGACTTTTCCCATTCATCTGCACTACACATAAATAATACATTAAGAAATCCAATATGCTATTTTCACAGCCTAGCAAAGTTCCGTCAATATTTTTAAAGCCAGGAACCAGAGAAGTAAATCTGAAATGTGTGCTGTCATTAAGTATAAAGTCTGGATCTGCTCCATTGACACTGAATGGGGGATTTTGTTTTATCCTCAAATGAGCTTTATTCTACTGTAGAAAATGTCCCCATGTACTCAGATCATCCCCCTTGATGCAGACTTGATGTTCTCTGTGATGGATTACACAGCTCAGTTGACTCATACATTTCCATACCATGATGAGGACATGAATGGAAACTAATGGCTGCTTGAAACAGTAGGAAAAAACCCAGTCAGCAAAACTGTAAAGTACACGTTTTGTAAGTTGAGCGGCTAAAAGCCCCGAAACACATTGGTATGGATCTCTATAGTTGAATTTGTCCCATAGACAGCCTCACTTGGACCTGCTGTGGAGCTGTGGCTGACAGTCAAATGACACACCTGTGGATCCATCTGTGGTAACTGCTGCCTTCAATGTCCAAGTCCCCAGAGGATGTCTACTCTTTGTGGGACTCTTTAACTCTCTGTCTTTCTGTGAGCTGAAGGACCAAACAGGCAGAGTGAATCATGGGAATCCCCACTAAGTGTCTTAAATGACACCAGCGAGAACTTTTCTGATGGCCACCAGTGGGACATGAAAAACACGTATCGACTACCGAAGTGTACACGCGGCCTGACGCTGCAGTGTGCAGTGTGTGTTGGTCACGCTGTAGCGACTCTGTGGTAGAAGCTCCATCTTGTTCCCCTTTTACTTTTTCCCTCGTCCCTAAATCTACATCGCAGCAGATGTGCTTACTGTAAAGTTATTGTCAATGATTTGGGCAAATAAAACAAAAAAAAGTGATGTCATACTTGTACAAATGAAAGCTCAATAAATAGAAGACTTGAACAAATGTAAATACTGTACGTGTGTGTCATTTCCATCCTGAGAAACACCATTTCAGTTGTGCTTGGGATTTGACAGTAAGCAAGGTATATCAGAGTAAAAAACTGGAGATAGAATCTTTGAGAAATCTCAGATCTCATGGGATTGATAAGCAAGACATTTATTAGAATAAGGAACTTAGAATAAATCATATGTATTACAATTCGGCCAGGATTGAGTTGCTGTTAAAAGTGCAGAGTCAAGTGTTGTTGTTGTTAACGAGAGTTCAGTGACCCTTCATTGCCATCAGTGATCCTTTCTCCGGGGCTCTGTGGCTTTACTGAGGTTTCCAGCCTCCTGCTTCAGGACGCTCAGAAGAGACTGGGAACTCTCCAAGATCTGTAGGAGGGGGGAAAAACATGAAATAAACTGTAGGTACTAAAAAGTAGAAGTGGTAAATGACGTACAGCTGACAGTGTGGTCTATACTGTAAAAGTTCATTTAAAAAGCAGACCAGAGCCTGCTGACTGTTTGTTGTACTTTAATAAGAGCAGCTTAGGGGTGTTTGTTTGCATTGATTAGTGGGAGTGCTCGGGGAGTGTATGGGATGTGCCTGTGCGTCCCTGCAAAAAATGATGCTGTACCAAAAGCAGTTGGGTGAGCATTCCTATGGAAGCCCGGTATTTGTGTTAGATGATATTTTGACCTTTCATTAGGCTGTAGTGTATCAGACTGATGGCTTGATACTCAGTCTCTTGACCTGTTTTATATTGACAGTACATTGTATTTGCTAAGGCTACAACCACTCTACTACTTTTTCAATTAAAAACGCAAATCTTTTGCTACGTTTACACGTTTGAAACGGAAACGTTTAAAAACAAAAACACAGACACCACACCAATCAGCTTATCAGTTTGGTTGGGCGACTTGTTTGGGTTTGCCATGGCTTAATCTAGCGATGGACAATGCTCCAGGTTCCACTCTAATATGTCAGCATATTTCTTTAGCAATGACTCCCAATCTGTTTTCCACCACCGTTACCGCCTTACACTTTCAGTAACAGTTTCACCTCATCGTCAGTCCAAACACATTAATCCCTGGTCTTACTTTTCACCATTGTTGTTCTTCCTCCGAAGTATTTTCAACTTATACATCCATGACTTTCAACCGCAGACAATCTGCTTCCTGTTTACACCAGGACATGCATGCCCAGTGTACTTGAATGGTCACACTATATGCATTTCCAGGTTTGAGAATATGGAGACAAAGATGGTTTTTGTTTTGAAAAAAGAATACATAGTAGTGTGCATGTAGCCTTAGGCTAAAGTACAGTGGCTGGCCCATCTGGCTTGAATAGGCAGAATTATCTGAATGCTATGGCTCTAATGCTCCAGTAGCCACTGCTGCTCTATGGGTATTTCTGCCACAGAGGGAAGCCAAACACCATTCATTAATACACACTGCCCATATTTCCATGACACAGAACTGAATTTGAATCAGCAAAATAACTCTTTAAGCAACCAACGGATTATCAAAATAATTACCACATATTTTATGGTGACTAGTTGATTGATAGACTGCAGCTCTACAACCCACCAAACACAATTCCTCAGCTACCTCACAATAGCAACAAAACATACACTTCTAACATCACCAGCTAACATCCACAGCTACCAACATGCTAGCTAACATGTTAAGCTACCAAGCATGTTGCAACCATGAGCCGCATATGGCCTAACTCACCAAACAAGCTGAATATCAACATTAAATGAATCAAATGAAATATCAACTGCTGCAGTAGGTTGCATTAAGTTGAATGAGTTTCACTGGTTAACACAGCAGAACACTTTGTTTTAACCTCCAAAGCTTTCTAAATTCTGTGGATTGTAGAACAATATTTGCTCACTGATAAGATGTTGTTTGGTGAGCACTTGGTCTACAGTAACGAAAATGAGAATGAGTGTTGTGCTTGTTATTCCTCTAACCTTAACATGTATTTTACCAGCTGTGTAGCAGAAGTATCCGTCAATGATGCACCAGGTAACTGGAATATGTATGGTATACATATTATCCATTATACTTCACTCAGGACGCTCACATTGAGGCTTAAACCTTTCAACAACACATGAACAACTGTGATGCTCCACAGATGTGATTCAGAGCAATATGTAGTTTTATAGAAAGGCGTAAATGGACACGGCAATGGTTAACCGACAACATGAAAATAAGACAGAGACCTTATTTCCCTTAACTTCCAAATGTGGATTCTATAAAGATGGAAACCGTTCTGTTGCTCTGACTCTCTGCTACATATCTATTTCCTAAAATGGTACAAAAAAAGTGTCCCATAATTGATTTTAGTATTTGCTCAACAATAGCAATACTTTAGACGCATGCACACACGCACACACCTTGGTGTATGCAGCCTCGGTCTCTGCAATGGTTCGGTCGAAAGTGGAGCGGGCGGCGAGTCTTTGTGCCAGGCTCTCGTTGACTCTGCTCAGCTTCTCCGAGAGGATGCGGATGTCGTGCTGCAGCCGTTCCTTCTCCTCTTCCTCCTGCTTGATCTGACTGTTCAACTCCTCCCGCTTGGTGCACAGGTCTTCAATACCTGACGGACACCAAAAGGTTAATTACACTGGAGCGTCAATGGATCTACTCAGGCCAGTGACGGGTGATTCTGTGCCTGTGGGATGATGGGGTTGTTATTTTAAACAAAGCTGAAAATTGCTGTGTTAATGTAGATTTCTAAATCACATGAAGATAAAATGATTTCATCAGTGACATGATTAGTCAGAATGAATGGATTAGTTCATTGACAGCATGGATTTTATGCTTTTCTCTGTTTCCGATTATTTTAAATAGGATATCTTTGAGGTTTTGGACTTTTGGTCGGACAAAACAAGCAATAGGAAAAAGCGTGGGGAAATGTCGTTTAATAGGCTAGATGATTCATTAAAAAATGCACACATTAATTAAGAACGTTGGTAATTGTTAGTCGCAGCTCTAACAAATTGTAAAAAAAAAATATTTATAAGTATTGAAATGTCAGGGAATGATTAAATGTCTTCTTTGCTATAATATACTGAATCCTGAATTTACACCTTTTTATCACTTGAATCTTCACTCATAAATGTGCAGTAATATAACTGATGAAGTCAAACCCACATCTCAACCAATAGGTGTATGGTATTCTGTGTCCTGTGTGTGCCTGCATCACTGATATGAACTGAAATTCTTGAACAGGTATTAAAATACAGTACATTACAGTATAAAATAATAATAATAAAACTACTAATACGTATAGTAGACCTACAGTTTTGTCAGTTCTGGCCAGTTTTGTTTTGACCAGAGATAAAGTAGGATTCCACCTTCAAATGGGGTCTGGCTACCTACCACAGTATAAAGAGATGAACCAGAATCTGACAGGTCACTTGTTAAACCTACTGCGAGTATGACAAATGGCAGCAGTTAGCCCTCTCCGTTGCCCTAATGTTGTCTGCATGTGGTTAAAGGCTGATTTCTAGACAGCATAATCTGTATAGGTTAATCAGATTGAAGAGTGCTATCCTGTTCCAAGAACAGTTCAAGGAGAAGAGAGAACCGCAGCATGACAGGTGTCTGTAGCATAGATGCTCTGTATCCCTGTGATAGCCTGGAGCCAAAGTCCCGTTCACGTGGGAAACCCAGAGGGCAAAGTGTTCTCTGTTACAGTTCAACGTTAGACACTGAAGTATCTCTGAATCAATTCTGCACACCCATCACCGAAAGTGTCAACTGCGGTTAATCACCAGCATCACACTGTTTTCAATGCCTTAACGTTACTAACCACTGAGTGAGTTACTAACAAGATAAATAAGTCACTTACACTTCACAAGCTCGTTGTTGTACGTCTGCAGGGCAGCAGCTTGTTGGGTCATGTTGGATTTTGGCTAACGTCTGCTTAACCAAAAAGCTTTAACCGCGTTTAGACCGTGAGCTACACACCGCTTAAGATAGGTACCTGTTATCTAAAGTCTCACGGCTAGCTTGTCTCGCTACGCTAAACTAAGTTAAGTTAAGCTAAGCTAAGCTAAGCTTAACGCTCCAGTGCTCGGACATGTATCCAACGATACAAGCGACTTTCCAAACACAAGTGTTTTACACGAAGCGGCCGTGAATGGCGCGTTTCCCAGACAACTCAACTTATTCCGGATACGAGACGGACCAACCTACAGATGCTGCTTCTTCTTCTTCCGTGTTTTGGTGCTTCACGGCTCATTTGCTGCGCATGCGCCCTCTGCTGGCCGTTGTCGAATATCTTGGTCAGAAATCCAGAGCGTAGAGCAGGGTCTTCACCGTGTCTCAGGCTGAGGAGCCCTTAGCTGAAAGAGAGACGGAGCAGGGACTTCCTACTACAGATATGTAGTATATACTTTATGTATATAGTATTAAATGGAGTTGCATATTAAACTGGAACTAACAGCTAGGGTGGCCCAAGGCCTATACACACTGCTTTTAATGGTGCATTCATTACTAAGATATTAAGGTGATCATTATTAACATATTAACATATTCATATATTTATACATCATATGTTAATGTTAAACATACATTTGGAAGGCACATTGAATCCTTCATCTCAGTTGTATCTGTGCATGGCTATCTTTCCTATAAGCCAGTAAGCCTATTAGCAAGGTTGTGTAAATGTATTTATTTGTTTATTTTCCTCACAAATGTATCTTTGCTGATAATACGTTGCATTCATGTATATTTTCAATTGGCCATAGTGTGTATGGTCACAACTTGGCAAGGCGAAGAAATTGCCTACTATTATATTTCACTCAAGGAAAAGTAAAACATTGTAGAAATACTAAACACCATGTCTGCCATTTTACTTAATTAAAAATGGTAACATAATTGGAAACAGCAGCCTAAAAGTATGGTACTCATTATAGGCTACAGAATGACCCAATTCAGAATAATGGTTTTATATTAGTGGGCTGTAATTATTGATGAACTGATGTGTACATAACTGTTGCAGGCGGTGAATATGGGACTCATTTTTTATTACTTCATTGTATAGCTTGTGAATCCCCACCTGCTGGTCAATAAAGTATTATAAACTATAGGCTATCTTAACAATAACACACTCCAAACGTAATCTAATGAATCAGTCTCATGTTCAGTATTTGTGGAAATAGTTTAGAGAGTACTCCGGTTTCCTCCCACAGTCCAGAGACATGCACGTGTTAGGTTAATTGATGACTCTAAATTGCCCGTAGGTGTGAATGGTTGTCTGTCTCTGTTCGTCTCTATAAGCCCTGCGATAGACTGGCGTCCTGATCAGGGTGTACCCCGCCTCACGCCCGATGTCAGCTGGGATCGGCTCAAGCCCCCACCCCTACCCCCCCCCCCCCCCTCCCTGCGACCCCGACCTCGGGATAAGCGGATGAAGATGAATGAATGAATGAATAGTTTAGAGAGTTGTTGACTCAGCTGTAGATCATTTTGAAGGATGTAGACTGTGGGGCTGTAGAACAGTGTCGTGTTATATGGAGAGGTGTTTCTGTTATTTAGCCTATATCTTTACTTGATAAATGCTAAATAACTAAAACACCTATATTCAATTCAATTCAATGTTATTTATAGTGCCAAATCATAACAAAATGAGTAGGTAAAGATGATTTACATAGACCCAACAATTCCTCCGTAGAGTACGGTGGCAACGAAAACCTTCCCTATAACAGACAGGAACGTCCGACAGACCCAGCTCTGTGGAGGACAGACATCTGTCTGCACCGGTTGGGGAGGAAGAAAAGAAGAGAGAAAGAGAGAAAAGACGGACAGATGGACAGAGAGAGACAAAGACAGACACAAAGACAGAGACACTTCCAGAGATGCAAGCAACCAAAAACAGTAACTATAATAATATCTATAGTAATGTGAATATGACTTATATGTTATAATACAGCAGAATAGTAGAAACAAGCACAGCTAAGGTGATAGAACATTAAAATGATAATAATGATGGTGGCAAACATGATCAATGATGAGTAGTGGTAATAGCAGCTACGATACAGTGAGACATACCACTGATGATGTTTTTATGACTACAAATGTTATAGTTTTAAAGACTAGTGATAGTATATATGAGTAATAGTTATAATAGTAGCAGGAAATCGAACCTGAACGTTAACATTCATGAAATTAATTTATAGCACTGCTGCATTTGTTTCAGGTAGGTGAACACAATAAACTGACAACTGTATCAGAATATATCTGTTTAAAGTTATCAAATAAATAGTGGAGCAAAACATATCATAATTGCCTCTGGATTGTAGTAGAAGTAGAAAATACACGTACCTCAAACTGATGTCCCCTGTATGTAACACAGTTAATCATAAATGTGATATGTATAGACTTCTACACTACTATTGTGTACCCATTCAGATGTGATTATCTGTCTTTTCATCACAGTTTATGATATTTTGCCTTCTTCAATAATAAACTACAATCATGTGTGTATTGGATTCATCAGAGACAGTTCCACTACATGGCCAGGAGCCAATGTTATTCCTCCCCCTATCTTTCCAATTTGTCTAAGAATTGATATTTCAAGGAGAGCAGTGAGTGGAATATAGGTGATACTGGTGGCTACAACTGTGTGTGTCAGTGCAGCCTGCTATCTGTCAGTTCAAACGGTTCTATAGACGGATATGCTGAAATAATTGAGAAAGGACTGAAATATGTAAAGTAAAAAAACAGATTAGTTTCATTTCAGTCGTAAAGAACTAAACAAAGAGAGGAAATTAAACATAAGGCAAAAACTCTAGTGAAAAGAGGAATCCAAGCACCTGGAGAGTATAATGGCTACTGAGTGAAGACTTTGAAAAAGAGGACACCTGCCTGTGTAACACAGACACAAGATCTGACCAAATGTAATAGAAAAGAGTGCAGAGGGGTGCTTCATAGAGCAGGATTACCAGTTAAACCAGGTTTACCTCAGTAGGTCAGGCCATTTATATAAAGCAGATTTCATGTCAGGCTAGTTGTTAGCCACACATCAGGCTTAATGGGTTTATTGTCTATATTAATTGTTGTATATTGTTTGCCCCAAATATTGTATCCTTTTGTGTCAATAAAATAACCAACTAACTAATAGTTGATAAAAATATAGAACTCAGACCTTTATCACTGTACTTCATATTACGGAAGCTGGTGTCAGTAATCAACTGAAATCATATACTGTCATTATTACCATAATTATTGTTCACTTTCATATCACACAATTAATCATATATATATATATATATATATATTAAAAGTGGTAACATAATGTGGAAACAGCAGCCTAAAAGTAAGATACTCATTTTACAGAATGACCCAATTCAGAATAATGGTTTTATATTAGTGGGCTGTAATTATTGATGCACTGATGTGTACATAACTGTTGCAGGTGGTAAATATGGGACTCATTTTTTATTACTTCATTGTATAGCTTGTGAATCCCCACCTGGGGGTCAATAAAGTATTATAAACTATAGGCTATCTTAACAATAACACACTCCAAACGTAATCTAATAAAACAGTCTCATGTTCAATATTTGTTGAAATAGTTTAGAGAGGTGTTGACTCAGCTGTAGATCATTTTGAAGGATGGATGGAGGACACACACACACACGCACACACACACACACACGCACACACACACACACACACACACACACATATATATATATATATATATATATATATATATATATATAGTGATAATGATATTAATGAACTACATTAGAAGCTAAAGAAAAGAAAGTGTGTTTGCAGGAAAACACAGTAAGCATATAGTTATAGCATAAGTGTTACCAATGACATTAATATTATTCTGCTCTAATTAGGATTCATCCATTGTGCGTACATGTGTATAGGCTAATGGATTATATCTTAACATGACCAAAAGATAATTCTAGCTTTTACATGCCTATATCTTTATCAATAGCTTTTAATGCTTTGACTGAAATACTGTTCTGCTGTTATCACACAGTCCACTTCTCGGTGATCTTAATATCTACGGGTTATTATTATAAATATTATTATTAACACTATTATTGACCATAATATTTCCAGGTGAGATATTTCAGCGTCTGCAAATCAATTTATGTGACGTAAGCGCGGGTGGGCGGAGTTTACGTCCAGGCACCATGGCTTCGGTAGGACCCGAGGTGAGTGTGAGAGCATTTCTACGCCAAGCTTGCTTTACTTTCACAAGGTTTTCCGGGCTATGGACATTTTCCCCGTCCCGGCAGCCAGAAATCCGCTCATTAGCGGGCGAATTTTCGGTGTCGAGGTGCTGTTTTGTCGTAAATTGCTCGCTGCCAGCCCGCAGTCTCTTGCTTTTGTGCTGGACCGGAGGGCAACTGAATGTGCAGGAAGATGCTGCGCCCCGGAACATGAATGATCTTTCCGGGCGCGCTGTGGGCTCTTCTCTGGGGTTTAGTTATACATGGTCCGGACTCACGTCACTGTCCTGCTTGTGTCCAGTTTTAGCGGTTCAAAATAAACGGAAGAAAGATATGCATGCGTTTTTATCCGAGATTACTCATGGCTTTAGCTGTACTGTCAGTCACCGGCTCCTTCACTGCTGGCTGTTTGTACACTGCTGTTTAGCTAGCTGCTAGCAACCGTGCTAGTTAGCAGGCAGTGTAGTCTTTCTCAAATCCCCACAGAAACTGTTTCTAGAGGTTAACATCATCTTTAAAAGAGAGGAGCTAGTGCCTGTGTAATATGGAACAGTACTCATAAATCCTCGTTGCATAGTGTTATCTTTACTTTTGCTGTGCAGCCTGCTAGCTCCGTGATAACTGATGCAGTCAAATTAAGTCAGTGCTGCCACTGTAAACATATGGCGCCAGCTCTCAAACCGGCTTTGATGCTCTCTGCATGATTGTTTTTTCACATTAAAAGTGTATTAGGAATTATTCTCCCGGGTGCAGGCATGTCTTTGTTAGCTATCTGCAGGTATGGTCGGGGCTTTCAGTCGGTATGAATCCGTGTAGGACTGGCTCTAACAAGTTGCATTGTTGTTGTGTTCAGGTTTCGTCAGTAAAGATGGACTGATGGAACTGGCCGCTTATTTTAAATTGCACAGAAGTGTGCTAATATATCAGTCCTTCAGTCTTTGTTTCCTTTTCTTTTTTCTTTTGGATGATGGGATCCAGTGTTGTTCGGCAGAGGTCGCTCGAGCAGCGTTGAGCTCATATCTGCTCATCAGTGCTGGGAGGATTTTGAGGTGTAGTAAAGAGAGGTGTGGGACACTGAGCTCTGCACTCATGAGTTTTGCTTGTGTGATATGTTGATGGATTTGAATTGACACATAGATACAGTGGTTGGCCTTAAAGGGTCAGTTCATCCAAATAACAACAAACCCACTCCACATGCCTCTAGTAATATCTAGCCATGTAGTTTGGTTTTATCTTTTCATATTTTTAGATATCTGTATCTGTCCTTATAAAAATGTTGACAATAAAGTGGCAGGATGACTAGTCCTGTTGAATCAATTGGTCAATGATGAGATCAGTTGATGGACTGAAAAGTCCTCGCTCATAATGTTAATAAGTGATAATAATGCGTTATCCGTCTATCTATATGTATCTCTGGCAGATACTCATAGGCAAATACTACTTTTTTATATTTTGTGCAGAATGTTGTGACAAAGCCTGCTGTTTATTTCAATATCAGTCATTACAAAAGTTGAAATGTGTGCTGTTGATTTCCCAAAGATGCTTTATTCAAAAGATACCACATTTCAGGCAGCGCCAGTGTAACCCAACACTTCCTTTCTCTTAAGTAGGTGCTGCCTCATTTGAAAGTGTAGTGACTGTCATGTTTGCGGATGGATGAAAAGTTATATGTGCAGTATTTATTTCAATTTTCTTTTGATAATATTAGATATAAGATACACAGCTAACAGCCATGTTTAGTATTACGTAACATTTTTATCTGTGGCGTTCACATACATTAGTTGTCTGTTGACAGGTCTTGTGGGACTTGCTGAGACAGAAACGAACAAAGTAAATGTTCTCCTGATCTGTCCCCTGAAAAATGCTATTTTAATGTCATAATGGATCAGGAGATACAGTATGTGTCTTTAGTGTTTATGGTATTAAGGAAAAGGTTCACATTCACTTCTCCTATTGGTTTCAATACACTCAGCACCTGCCGCCAGTCTACTAAATTTGTGGTACCACACATAACATCTGTAATACAGGAAATTACTATCAATTGTACTGTCTCACTTCTAATCTATAGTCTCTTATTTCACTGCTTGAAATTTCAAAGCAAGTGGAAAATGTGTTTCTTCCTGTGTGACAGCCCGACTTTGAACAGACTGCATATTTGCATTGTCCAGACAGAAATTGGCTTTCCAGAGGCTGATAAGCAGCACAAACTGCAATTTTGTTCACAGAAAATTTACAGTATCATCCAATTTTTAACAACACCCCACCATGCAGATGAAACAATTTACCATACCAGTGATTGTCATATTTAACTAAAAAGGTATACATTTCAGCTTAAGGTAAGGTACTATTAATTGCAGAGCTCCTGTATAACGTACCACTACATAGTACAGGTGTTGAGCTCCTGGTCACTCAGTGTCATTCAGTATTCAGTGCGTGTGTTCAAAGAGGAAACGGCAGGAGAAGAGGCTTGGTCAAATGTTAAGCAGTGCTATGGGCTCCTGTAGGTGAACTATCTCTACATTGGTGAAATAGAGAAGTTTTTGCCTTGTGACGGATACCATCTACCCAGTTTATGTCTTGTTTTCTCAGGTGTCCTGGCACAGGACTGTATGTAACAATTCACACAAATAATTTCTGATATTTTACAACAAAAGGCAATACGGTATAATTAGAGCAATTCCTACCTTTCTGGCCGTTTTTCACATTTCTTTTGTAATCTTGAAATGCTCCTTAAAAGCATATGGCAAACTCAAATGCAAAAGAAATCCAGCAGATGTTGAAAATCCAAAATACTAAATTTTACATATATTTATGATAAAAGTCTTGTTCAGTTTTATTCCGTCAATCTCCCCCGAGTTCGCTACTAGGGGGTTCCACCTTGACAGGCATTCCAGTGCACTTTGCCTAGTTGGAGGTCCGAAACTTTGGACTTCCCATGGCACTGGAACGCAGCATTTTTTCTCTCAATGCATGTGTCAGAGTGGGGGGGGGGCGTCAGAGGCCAGGCATTGGGGAAGAGGGTGGGACTTTGGAGGGAAGCGCTGTGAGATGCATGAAAGGCTTTAAAGGCATACATTTTTAAGGATTCTGTTATTTTTGAAAATGAATATCCAAATCACAAATTCATTGTAAACTGAATAAAACAAAAATGTATTTCTATAGAAAAAATGCCTACTTTAGCTTTAATCATTACAGGTTGGGGGAAATTCAGTTCTGTTCATTTATTTTAAAATTGGAATTCTGAGTGCATGTTAGTTCATGTGTATCCCTCAGCATGGTGTCTGTATTTGACAAACTGGAAATGAGAACAGGTTTTTGAAACTGTTGCCACCTTCCATTGCATTTATGTTCTGCTGGCTGGTCACCAGTGACTCACCACAGTTATTCACTGCCCACTGGCCGGGGTCGAAAACAACTTTGGTACAAGAAAGTTTTATAAATCTATGAAAAATCACAAAGCGCTTACACCTAATTGCCAAGGAGTCTGTTATTTGGGGTTATTTTGACAAAATAAATCTGATCTGAATAAGAAATGGGCTAACGCAAACATTATGTAAGTCTGAATGACTGAGATGAAATGAAGTGTTAAATTCAGGCCGATTTTCAAACAATTGCACTGCACTAGTATTGGAAAGTTTCAAACAATATTGTCCAGCCCCAATAAACAGTGTTCTTGTGACGATTCTGGTATCAAAACATAATTACCTGTCAAAATGATTAAGTCTTAAAAGGACAACTTGGCAACAAAGGTACTTTATTAGCCTGGCATCACCAGACTAATTGCAAATACTTGTTAGTCTGGGCCCTCTCAGTTCAATTTTGATTTCCAAGGGGCATATCAATAATGTAGAGCAAAATGCTTCTGGACGCAATTGGATAGATCTACAATCAATCAGAGCCATGAAATGTGACTGAATCACTTTTACACATTGCCTTCTACTTATAGGGCCTATAAATATACCCTCACGGGACGGATCTGCAGAGCTGGTCTGCAGGCCACATGGTAGAGTCAAAATTAGCCAAGTAGCCAAATTCCTACTGTCCTACTGTCTATACCGTTTATACTGTACACTCCTAGTCTACAGCCGTGCCAGGGGCTCTGTGAGGCCGTGTTTATAATGGTGCTTTGTGCTAAATGCTAATCAAGGTGCTGACAATGTTAACATGCTACTGTGTAGAGAGCTTAGGGTTGTTCGATACTGTACATTATGGAGCAGAGTCATCAAAACAGAAAAGAAGACAAAAATAATCAATGAAATTACACAAAATGGTATTCTTCTTGTGATTGTTTCAAGTAGTATTCACACAAGAAATGAACAGCTCCAGAGTCACTGTCTGGATAAAACCGGACATCTGGTGGGTCTCTCAGGCATTCTGCTCCCCTTTTTGCTGTCTACTGTGCAAAGGTACTGTTGCTGCATCCGGAACTTGCCGCTGCCCAAGACGATTGTGATTGGTTAAAGAAATGCATACAAGACAAATAATTTTTCCCCCTGTCCCCGAATTATAAGTGGTGTAGCCTGAAGGTCTGGCAATGCGAGACTAGACTTCACTTGATAGCAGTCCCAGACCACCCCTTTGAGATGGACAAGAGAGTTGGCGTGCAGACAGACAAAGTTATTACTATTCATCCTGAGAGGCGCATGAATGTCTGCACTGGTGATGTCGCAATACCAGAAATTTAGTGCAGGCCACGCCCTCTCAAATGTACTCTCACTCGGCGTGTCTCCAAAGGCCCCAGAGGGATTTACGAGACTCCGGTGACGTATCGCTCTAAATGGGCTTCGATTGTTGGGTTATCAGTGATATAATGCAGTGGCGCTGCAGCACCTCTTTCTCCAATTGAGAAAAACAGAATAGTTGCAGTTTGAATAATCTCATTGAGGTGGCCTGTATGATTCACAACGTCAACTCATGTATAAGTAGTAAGAAAGAAAACACTCCACCTTAAAAATTGCAGTCGCCAGTATGCCGCAGGTCGGAAGCCAACCCGGCCGCTGCAGCACTCGGTTTAACAAGCCCGTGCAAAGAAGGGCGTGCACAGATAATTTTACGCGCTCCATCATTAAATAGCACTACACTAGTGTTAAATATTCTTTAGAAATACATGTTTATTGGTCTTTGTAAGGGTGTACTTGCGCTATTATGCCATTATTAATATATCAGTTGAAAATGTTCTCAAAACGACAATATTATCGAGTCTTGCAATAATTTCTGGGATGATTTATCGCCCAGCAAAAATTGTTATCATGACAGGCCTAGCTTAGAGTTATGTGCAATCAGCAACCATGCTGTGACTGAAGGCCACCGTAGCTTTTACTACACGCTTGGAAAGGGAAGGGAAGGGTGAGGGGAGGGGTGTTCGGTTGGTTGTAATTTCTAACTCACCACTAGATGATGCTAAATCCTACACACTGCTCCTTTAAACTAAACTTAGATCTTTTTCTGTGGTCAGAAGCCCGAAGCAAATGAAACCAACACACACGTTTATCAACAACTAACAGTAGCCTAACGAACTCCAAGTCTTCCCGTTATGAAAATGTCCACGTTGTTGGGGAGAAGTAAACTCCAAGTCTTGCTCACAATGAAGCCAGCTTTGGAAAAGATGTGCTCCGATGGTGTGGACATACTGTAGAAAGGATGGAGTGCACATGCTCAGCTGCTCTGGCAAGTTTTGGATATTGTTTCTCCTTTTTTTGCCACCATGCAAATGGACCAATCTTTGTTCAATTTTCCCAAGTATGTCTTGCATATTTGGCTTTGAGACAACTGCGGGTAGGCTACAAGCAAACTAATGTGGACTGCTGCTGAGTGTGCCCAGCCACTTCCTGTGTATGTCCTTTCAAATTAAAATCCTACATTGTCGAAGTGCGTGTGCCTTCGATTTCTGGAACCAGCTCCTCGCCTCACCATCCGAGAGAAGTTGTGTGACCTACATGACCGGGTTACTGTGCAAGGCCAAGACGACATGGAGGAAAGCAGTGATGTTCGGGGCCGCAATGTCGCAAGCACGGAGGCACTGGACACCCTCTTCGGGGAGGACTAGTTTGAAATTATGGATGTCAATGAGCTAGAGGCTTGTTTAAGTGAGCCATGCATTCAACACTGGAGTGGTGGTAGGCACCGGTACAAAAAACTGAGCCTTCTGGCAAAGCAGCACCTGCTGATACCTGTGACCCCTGTGCCAGCAGAGCGCCTATTCGCCACAGCAGGATGGATCATTAACAGAAAACGCAAATTTTGCCTGAGAGAAACAATGTTTTGAAGTTGTGGTTGTGAAAAAATAAATCTTTAAAGGGTAACTGTGACCGTCTTGATTGAGAATAAGCATTAGGTGTTGGGTAGGCTGTATTGCTGTGAATCATTATTGATGAGGAGGAAGTGTTGCGTTCTAAAATTAGATTTGGTAAAATAAGTATTTGATTGGCCCTTGAAGAATTGATGCGATCCCTTGATCTTGGAATTAACTACTCATGCCCATCCCTAGTTCTGATTTGTTTTGAAAAGGCACAGTTCCTAATAAAGTTATTGCTTTTTTTTTTTTACGAACAAGTGACCAATGAAATCTGGTCGAACCAATGACCTTTCTGGTTGAGTAATGTTTTGGCGACTCTAAGGGGGCAGCCCTAGATCTCTGTGGGCCTGGATTTTAAGTGTTTTAAGTTGTTACGATCGCTGTTCTACAGAATAATAAGGAGCAGCTGTTGCAG
The DNA here is from genome assembly GCF_963691815.1 of Echiichthys vipera. Classification (NCBI taxonomy): domain Eukaryota; kingdom Metazoa; phylum Chordata; class Actinopteri; order Perciformes; family Trachinidae; genus Echiichthys; species Echiichthys vipera. The sequence goes on from NC_139841.1 coordinate 8,465,818, forward strand.
TCAATTCTGACATGGTCATTATTCAAAATCAACATGCATTACAATACATATTGTACCCTGGCCTATGTATCGTGATATGCATGATATGTATTGTGATGTTGTAGACAATACTCAGCCCTAGCGCTAACATTAGCGAATGTCAGCTATTGTAGCTGTTTGCCCCTGCTTGGTTTGTTTTGGGCGTTACTGTGGTCAAGCTGTGCACGGAGATGACGGGCTATTCACTGTTTTTCCTTGCAGGCATTCTTCTTTTTCCTTGAGCAATTAACACGGACTAGAACACTTGCAGGCGTATATGCTGCCCCTGTCAGGTCTGGAAGAATTACCTCGCCAGTACCTGTGATACCGTAGAAAAACAATTTTGGTGCAGCCCACGTTACAGGGAATCGTTTTCAGAATTTTGGCATCAACTTGGTACCGTATCATCGGTTCTTGTCACATAGTCTGTACCACATTTCAAGTCATCAATCCAACAGTTGTTGAGACACCCTTGCTGGTGGTGAATTGCCATAGTCACTAGGATTCGACCCGTGGGGACTTTGAATATCTCCACTTGTTAAGATATTTAGCTCCAAATCTAAAATGTTAACCTCATCGTAGCGTAAGAGGAAAAGTCAGGAGATAACCAATATCAGTAGGCTTCATCATCACATGAAGGTCTTAAGCAAAATTTCATGGCAGTAAGTCAGAAATGTTTAGTGTGGACCAACAAACAGACCGACATTGCCATTCCTAGTGCCATGCAGGCAAAAGAAAAAAAAAGAATAAAGTGCTGTTGGCATGGCTACAGGCAAGGCCTTGTAATAGTCATCTGCTGTGCTTTAACATTTTGACCCTGCTGCCATGAAGTAAGATGTCTGCTCTCTCTCTGTTATGCAAGTTTAGTTCTGTTCAATCATTGTACAAACTTTGAGTCCTGATAGAGGCTCAAATGGGCACAAACATTGTTGCTGTGGTTGAAATTAGTTTTACATTCGAATGTTGCAGGCCCTGGCTTTACCTGTGTACAGGAAGAGGCTTTGTCTTGCGAGTCAGCGCTCAGCAATGAGTTGTTGTTCTTTGCTTATGGGTGGCCTCCTTTGTGTCTTGTGAGTGTTGCATAGCTTAGGCATTCTCTCTCTTTTGTATATAGTATGTGATAGTGATATCTCAGGATCTTTAGGGTATTTTATTGCAAATGTAAGAGGGAATAACTTATTTTACTTCTTCTTTGTGCATTGATCCCTGATAGTTAATAAACCTGAGCCTGTGTACCAGGGAAACGTTGTTTTTCATTGTTTAGTTGTGAAACAGGAGAAGCCACCAACATCTCTACATCTGCATTCCTATGTGTCTGAAAGGTTCCCTGAGGAGAATCACTTTGCAAATGGACAAGCTACAATTTTTATAGTATAAATGTGAGGGTTTGCTAGAATATACATGATCCCCAGCCTTTATTTTACATTAATATACATTCTGTTTGTTGAGTTCTGAAGTTCATCTGTTCTGGTCCTTATGTGATTGTTTTCTTCGTAGCAGCTCGGTCTCTTACTTCTTTTTTGTGACTTTTGTTGGGTTTTTCTGCCTTTACTGTCCCAAGGCTCAGTAGAGACAAAAGACTCTTCTGTTGAGAGTCAGATGTGGCCTGATGTCCATTATTGAAAATGTTTGGATAATAATCAGGCTTCTAACTGACATCCTGTTTGCTTCTGGGGATTTCGCTCCTTTACCTGAACCATTGTTTCCCTCCCTCTTCTGCCCGTACCCCCCCCCCCCCCCCCCCCCCCCCACACACACACACACACACACACACACAAGGCAACAATACAAAAAGAAAGGAAAGAAAGAAAATTTCTCTGGCTCCAAGAACACCAACTTATATTAATATTGGCACATGTGAGAGAAAAACAGTAAATGCTTTGCAGGGTCTTTAAATGTATTTCTCCAGTCTTATTGGATATGCCGTGTTAGTATGGCGAGTTCGCTCCAGTGGATATCGTCAGTCAATGAGGTCTTTTAGTTTAGAGAAATGGAGTGATGTTACAGTTTGAACTGACTGAGCATGCTCTGTGGAGACCCTCTGAAGAGGAGGACCGACAGAGGGAGCCACCAGGTCACATGACCGGCGAGGTGAATGTGTATGCGGGGAAAGAAAGGAAAGGAGGAACAATCCGTTCGACACGTTCTCGCTCTCTCCCTCTCTCTGTACTCCCCCCTTCCCTTTCTCTCTCGCTCTTTCACTCTCTCTCTCCCTCCCACACACACACACACACACACACACTCTCTCTCCCTCTCTCTCTCTCTCCCTCTCTCTGTCGCCTTCTTCTTCTCAATGGAGGCCATGAGGAGAAAGCAGGTATGATGCTTCCTGGAGGCACACGAGGGAAAAGACATGTTAGCGTTATACTCTTCACCCTTGGTTGGCTTTGAATAGTCTGAGGAGATGCCTAGTCTTGCTTCTCAGCTCTTTTTAGCCATTTTCTATAAAAGTTACAATCAGTTGGTTTGAGCTCTTGCTGTCTTCTCGTTGAGATCTCAGTTTGTAAGATGCACCTCTCGAGACAGTTGCTGCTAATTTCTCAGCAACTGATCATTCTTGATTTCTGAAATCAAGGACTTAGTCTCGAGGAGCAGTTGTTCTTTTTTTGTATCAGTGCTGCTGGATCAAAGAGAGATTTAAGTGTGGCTTGCTGGATCATGTTATTGGAGAGAGCTCCTCATGGATTAGAAGAACAGCTGTATTACAGCATGGAAAATAGGATGTAACTTGATATATGTAAATCAACGTCTGACCTCCTGAAGATCTGTAAACTACCCTGATAGATTTCTGGAATCTTTGATCCAACATCCTTTTGTCATACCATTTCTTTTATCCCTCCTCTTTTCCTTATCCCTCATGGTCCGTAGATAATGAAGTCCCAGGGGACTGGATGTGCAGCTCAAGCTATTTGATTAGAAATGTACTGGAACGTAAGACTGCAGTGAGTCTGCATATCAACCTGAAGGATGCTTGTAAGACTGCAGTGTGAGCTTTTGTGTTTACTGGATTTGACCTTCTAAGCAGCTTTCTGTCTGAGGGCCAGAACTGGCATGTCTTGATCAGTCTTTTGGCACAATTAAGCACTGGACGGCTAAATTATAGGCTTATTCGTGGACTTGTTTGTGATGCAAGTATTTTGTGATGTCTTTTTCCTTTATTTAGTGGACAGAGGAGAGCTGACAGGAAATGAGAGGGGAGAGGAAGGATGATGTCAGATGCAGACTGGGATCATTGCGATTGCTTCCATCAGCTTACTAGACCACTTGGTAGCCCCATATGTGTGATTTTTGTGTTGAGAATGTGAAAAATCAAGAATGTTTTTCCAAAGTTTCTTTAGAACAGTGGTCCCCAATTTTGAAAATTGAAGGGGCTGCGAGATAGGGCTGGGCGATATGACCCGGATCTCATATCACAATATAGATAGTTTCATATCGTGTCTGGTGTGTGTAGACTGGTCTATCTGTGTGTGTGTGTGTTACAGTTGTTTTCTGGTGATTTAATGACTAGAGAAACTCGTCTATGGCCCCACGTAATAATGCATGGAGTGACTCCTTTCAGATTCAGGCTTCGGCTCACTTCATCTTCACACACCCGTCATCCTGTAAAGTGGATAAAACTGCAAGATAAAAATATAGAGCAAAATATGAAATGACGTCTATCCTCAGACGACACATTTCTGCTGTATAAATTAAGTATTTTTCTCCAGTCTTTGCTTTCTCTTTTTGAAAATGCTGTATGTGAAACGAACCAATCTGAGAAGGGGAAAATCACTCTTGGGTCAGTCAGCTCACAGCCATAGATGAGGGTTCACAAGTGGATCGCTGCTTCATTTTAAGGGTTGGCAGTTGTGTATGTGTTGCAAAAACACCTTGTGTGTGTCAGTGGCAGTCTACCAGCTGATTGTGTAATGCGTCTTTTTGTTTTGTTGTCAGGCCTCCTGCTGTAGATGTTAAGATCGTATCACTGTGAACATACAGGCCTTTTCGCATACAGGGTTCAATATGTTTTTGGGTCAGACAATGATTGGTGCATTATTCTATTTTATAGCATTAAGAATATTAAAATCTTGATAGAGCTTATTTTTAATAACTACTAAGCGCAAAAAGTCGAATCTAGAATTTACACTCTGAGCCACTGAAGCCTTATTTTTGCAGCCATGGCTGAAGCTTTAGTCTATTCTAACATCTTTCAATTTTGTAATGTGCTTCTTAAGGTTCCTGATCAGCATTTACAGCCTTGGCTTGACATTTGGAGCGTCTTTCAGCAGCCCCCATATCCCCTTCCACAAGCCTCCAGACTCATACTTTCCCCATCTAGTGGAAAACTGCTGCAATGGCCGCGTTGTGTCAGTAAACAATCTGGTTGCGAAATGGCGGAGATCTGCAGACAGGCTTCTCTGCCTCCCTTCCCCCCTTCTCCTTTCTGTCTCTAGTGTGTATGTTCCACTTTCCACCACTAGGGGGAGAGATGAGGCTGGTGGGTTTTTTTTTGTTACTGGCTCTCCTCAATCCATGGAAAAAAGGAACTAAAGGATCCGTCGTCTCTTAACCCAGAGGATTGTCCCAGACTAGATGTTCTTTGGGAAAGACCCTCAGATCTTGTGCTCACAGCTCGTCTCTTAGCCTGACCTTGTTGCTGACTGACAAGGTGCATGTTCGTGTTCGGCTCAGGGACTCAGGAGCACATGTTTGAGAATGATTTGGCAAAGCTGTCATGATGGCTCATTTCGTTGGGGTTTCAGTTGTATGCAGGTTTCAGGACTCTGTCTGGCTGTTAAGTCAAATCCGAGGGTTTGGCTGTCAGAGCCCTTTGATGGGAGAATTGAACTGCTTGAATCAGTTTGTTAAAATGAAGCTTTCAGTGGTTTCTTTCTCTGGGGGTCTTGTGATTGGCCTAGATTGGAGAGAAAATGTTTCCTCTGCCTTTTTGAGACAATCAGATTCAGAACCTGCATGTACTACTGCATTTATGGCCCACGCCCCAATCAGCACTTGTCTGTACATCTGCCTTTATTCTGCTTGGTATGAGCCTCAAAGTCGAGGAGATTGTAAACCCATTCAGACCTAGGAGTGCTGCTCTTTTGAGGACAAACTGACCTAAGACCTCTTTCCTTTGACATTTGATCTAAAAAGTTGCCTAAGTGTGAAGACAAAGGGGGGATCACAAGGAGAAAAAGCAAAAGTGTGGATTCATGCCGTTTTTCTCTTGGGCCTCTTTTGTTTCTGTTGAGCCCATTTGTCTCAGAGTGAGCATGAGGTTGACTTTCTGCTCAGGAGGAAGAGAGAGTTTTACATTTCCTGGTGTTGCTTCTTCAACTGCTTCCTCCTTTGAGATGTAAAGACGCAGTGTGGGTGGCTGAGATTTCTTTTGAAGCTTCGGCTGTGCATCTACTGCTCTACTGGTTGGCTGGAGCATAGAAATGGAAAAGACAGACAATGACGGTGCATGGGGGGTTGCCCTTCATTCTCTTGGCTCACTCTGTACTCTTTGATTCTGACAAAGACATTACTGACAAGAGTCTTTTTCACAGCATACAGTGAATCAATGGATGGAACATGGTTTAATTCAGATACTCATGCTTGGATCAGAACTTGAATTCATTGGTTTGTCTGTCAAGAGGAAATGACTGAATAGCAGTTTTGATAATCTGGCAAAAATGACAAACCTTCGGCTGCTTTTCTCAGTTTTATAACAGTTAGTTTGTCAACTATTGCTTCAACTAGTCCATTGATCATTTAGTTTAAAATGTTGTTTTGGAAGATCACCACTGTAAAACCTCCAAATTCTCATTTTACATTTAATATAAAATCAAGGATATCTTGATATATGGTTCGTAATTGATTCTGAAATTTGATGCTGAGTACCTTTCCTTTGATTGAGTAACCAATTAATTAATTCAAGTAAATAGTTTCTGTGCCGATATCACAAATTTATTGTCTTTGGGTCTCAGACTTAACATTTTAAAGAGGCTACCCTGGACTTTGGGAACTTGTGATATGATTAATTTAACAATTTTCAGACCAACCGATTGATTGAGAGAGATATTGATTGGCAATGAAGATAAAATAATTGTGAGTTGGATCTCTATATTCGATTTTTCTTGACATACTGTATGTGTCCCTTTTTCATCAGCCCACTGGTCTAGCTAAGGGCAGCGTGGATAAAGGCGCATCCACAAAGAAAGAGGAACCTGAAGCAGCCAGCAACGGAAAGGAGAATCCAGGTATTAGTCAAATTAAACTGGAAAGCACCTAATTTATGAAAATGACCTGTTTACAATGTAATTTGCATTGTTCCTATGTTTTTTTCTTCCATAGATGGAGAACTTGAGATAGCAGCCAGACTGTCCTCTTCCCCTCCACCAGAGACAATGCTGAACGGCACCGAATGTGACGACACGAGGCACAAGAGCCCGACACACGGCTCTGCAACAGCCAACAACAAGACTTTACTGTTGATAAATGAAAACGGCATGTCAGACATGGAGCCACCGCACGGTTCTGTTACTGGAAGCAATGGATTCATTCTCACTAAGCAGCCGCAGGAAGGCGGCTCTGCAGTGACGCCAGGTTCGGGAGTTTCCCCTCACAGGACTAACTGGTTGCCTTCGGGCTCACCAACAGGGGGACACACGGCCAAATCTCCCCCGGCCTCGGTATCTGGGTGTGCGCAGAGTTCAGGTGCGTTAAGAACTGACCCCAGTACAGGGACTACGTCGGGACAGGAGACACCGGACACTAAAAATGGCACAGCCTCGTCTCCTGCCCCGTCTCCAGCACCCGTCACAATACACAGAGCGCGCAAGACCATGTCCAGACCTGCTGTCAGCCCAGCACAGAAGGTAAACCATCAGAGTGTGGTGCATCATCAGCTGGGCCGTTTTCTCATTGCTTTCTATAAGGGTGATATAGTTGGAATCATTATCACAAAATGAATAAGAATATTTTTCCATTATCAGTATACACTAAATGACAAAAGTATATAGACATCCAAACAAAGTATGAAAACCCACAAGCATTACACACAAATAGCTGCAAAAGTTATTGGATTAATCAATGCGTTTTCAGCTATTAAATTAATCTTCAACTAATCTGATAATAGATCAATCGGTTTGAAAAATTATTTAAGCAATAATTTCAGCTACATAAATGTGAATATTATCTGGTTCCTTTACTCCTCTATGACGGTAAACTAAATATCTTTGAGTTGTGGACAAAACCAGACACTTGAGGACGTCCTCTTGGGCTCTGGAAACGCTGATCGACATTTTCACCATTTTCTGACATTTTATTGACTAAACAATTAATGTAGAAAATAATGGGCGGATTATTCCACAATGAAAATAATTGTTAGTTGCAGCCGTTGAACATTTCCTTCCAAACCATGGGCATTAACCTGCTGCTGTAACAGCAGCTGCAGGGATTTGCTCCCGTTCAGCCTCGGTCAGCGGTGCAGGTCATCCCGAAGGTGTTGGATGAGGTTGAGGTCAGGACTCAGTTTGGTTTTTCCACACAAACCTGGGAAAACCATTTCTGTATAGACCCGTCTCTGTGCACGGGGACGCCGTCATGTTGAATTAAGAAGGTTTTTTCCTCAGACTGTTGCTACAAAGCCCAAACTATGAAAAACTCAAATCAAAAGTACACAATGTGTCCATGTTAACTGATAAGATTAACGTGTGCGCAAAATAAAACACATAAAACAATGATTGCATAATGCAGTAAACTGTTCCATTACATCAGAAAAAAAATCAAACTTCAAAATGTTTTATGCTTGAAACAACAATATGTTGATAAATGACAATACAACAGAGGCTAATAGACAATTATTGCACAAGGACCTTGTTTACTACTGCACAGTAGTCAGTGTCTTGCTGCAGCACATGCAATCATGTGGACATAATCCCTGTGAAAATTAAATGAATCTGTTCTCTTTTTAAAGGAAACAAAACAGGGTATTTTGTGGTATCAGTCGTGAAAAAAAATCAGCCTACCTAGCAAAGGTAGGCTTAAAGTATCATGTGTAAAACCGTCATTATGCTTGCCAATGCTTTTGGTTCTTGTCTCCCACAGCTTCTCAACAGGGAATTAAGAGAAGCAAAGAGTGCTAAAATGGAGAAAATGGAGACTTGTGTTGCACCTGATGCTCAGAAATCCTTGCAGCAGTCCTCCGCGCAGAACCATCTACCTCAGAGTCGACCGGATACGCCAGCTTCAGCACAAACTGCTTCATCAGCTTCACCAGCACCTCCTGCAGCTCCCACAACACCTCCTGCTCTTCCCACTCCTGCAGCTCCTGAGGCTCCTCCAGCTCCTCCATCTCCTACAACCCCTGCAGCTCCTCCAGCTCCAGCCAAGCTCCATCTAGGTCAGACAGACTGCAGTTACGCGTGACAGAAACTGACCTAGCTTAAACTCAACTCACAACTCCAACTGACATTATCTCTATTGACAGTTTTGCTGTAAGTGTGTGTGTTGTTGTCCTGTGCTCTAGGTCCTTACTCAGGAGGGTTGGCATCCCGGAAGAAGAAGAGAAGGATGGGAATGTACAGTCTGGTTCCCAAGAAGAAAACCAAAGTGCTTAAGCAGAGAACCATGCTGGAAATGTTTAAGGAAATACAACAGTCTGCCAAGAGCCCACAGGTCTGTGCTCTTCATATCGAACTAAAATGGAGGGATTCTCTGTCTGCCCGTTATTCGATTTTCTTGACCGATGTTCATCTGATCACCTTCACACTTGGTGGGTTGTATTGCTGAGGACCCAACAAAGTGCAGTGAGGAGTGCGAGCTCTTGAGATCTATGGGAAATATTTATTAGTGGTGCATTGTGTGTATTGAGAGGGGGCCCATACTAACGATGCTGAACATCATGCTGGTTACAGCTCGCTCCCCGTCTCTCACTATAGTACATTGAAGACCAGATGAAGAAGGAGAGATGGGAGACGGTACATGGGAGCAAACTCAATCAAATAACTGTCTGTTAGAAAATTATGCGTATACTTTAGCAGTGATGGGGGACGCTGCTACCTAATGCCAGATGTTTTTACTCATGATCCAAGAAAGCGCAGTGACGAGTGTGAAGTTCTTTAGAAAGCTGCAAGCAGCAATACCGGAGGCCGAGCATCAGCCCGTTTCCAATAAACACCTTTTCACTAGTTCCTTAAAAAAAAAACACAGTTGTGATGTCACTTGGCTGACATCTTATTTTGGAGCTAACAACAGATTAAAAACACTTAATTTGTCAAGTTAAAAAGTTCTTTCTTGCACATGTGTTTTCAAACACATTTTTTTAAGTGCATTCTACTCACACTTTGTGAACTTTACTTGAATGTCAGCAAAAGGTATAATTTAAGGGGCTAACCATTGTTTGAACTTTTTCTATAGTGATGCTGGTGCCTGAGATTCGAGATCTGACAAGGTGTAATCCAAAACATGGAAGAAATCAACTTATTCTTTTAAAGCAGATTTTGAGATTGGTGTGATCTTCCCTACTCCTCTCTTGTCTCTCAGACTAAAGAGGTAGCAAACATAAATGGGGAGAAGGTTGAAAATGCATCTGAGGAGGAAGAGTCCGAGGATGTTGAGTCTGAGGAAGAGGAGCGACAGCAGCCAGCAGAGGAAGCTGTCAGTGATGTTCAGGAAGCAACAACTGAACACACCTCTCAGGTTGGATCATAAAACTGTTTTTCCCCCTTTCCATGTTATCCTTTTAAGCAAAGTGCTGAACTTAAGGGCCTGTTTATGGCAGTATTGTAGAAATGTTATATAAAATGATTTTATTGTGTGCAGAAAGTAGAAGGAAGTTTTTATGCGTTTGATAAGTAAGCAATTGTGTTTGGTGGACCTTTGGGAAATCAATAAATCCGTCAATATTAGCTGTTGCAAGAACACTCACCGGCTTCCATCGCGAAAAAAAGAACTTAGCGTCTCATGGGATGGCCACAAACTCTCCAACCATCACCAGTTTGTTGTTGTTACTCGACTGGACACTCGCAAGGACCATCTTCAAAGCCAAGATTAACACTCATAATAACATCCTGCGCAAACTCGTCAACTCTAACTTGGGCGCAGATCTATCAACAGTGCAACTGCAATTGCAGCTGTGCACAGCAGAGTATGTCTGCTCAAGCCGGTCACGTCACACCAACTGGTCGACACAGTCTTATACTGTATGACACCTTAAGGCAGTGCGTCTGTGCCCTAGCTGGTCATTCTCCTTGAAAAAAGCATCATTAAAAAATTACTAATCGACCAAAGAAATCTTAGTAGATTAGGATGCCCTAGAAAAAAAGGATGGGACCCGAGCCGTAGAATCACTTGACCGGAATACCACCCACGGAATGTCTTGCCAGTGGTCATGACCTTGGTTGGGGAACCTGGAAGTCTCTAGTTTGGCTCATTCGATCCAGCATCAGATGTAAGGCTTTGTCCTTCCCTTATCTCCACATCCTATTGTGCAAGAGCAATGCTGGCTTAGCTCTGCCCAAGACCATTGGGATTCATTTAAAGAAATAAAAACAAGCCTCAAATCTCAGAATGATAAGCTGTGTAGCCAGACCATACTCGAAACTAGGAAGTCTCCAAATAGACTGCGTATGGAGCAGGGGAGATGCAAAGTGCTGATGAAAGCCTGGAACGATAGTACAGAAGACACATGCAGCTGTGGATCAGTGCAGACCATGTCCCACCTTCTGGAAATTGAAAGCATTCAGTCAAAGACAGTTACTTGCTGTCTGTGGGAAAGAAATTCCCCAGTTGAGCCAAAAAAGTTACACCTGAGACAGAATATAGGAGAAAACGGTGGAGGTTCCATCCAAGTAAGAGCAAAGCCAGTTTCAGCATGTCATGTGTTAAACGTTAGTGAGGAACTTTGTTTTTGTGTTTGCGGTGGAGATGGGAGATTCGCAGGAATCTGAAGAGTCTGGAGAAGAAGAGGGAGAGGAGGAGGGCACAGAGTCCGACTTGGTAAGATCCACCGTCGTTACTCAACCTAAGTACTTCATCTCACATAACCTCTTACTACAGAAGAGTTTCTGAAATAATCTCTTTCCATCTGCCTCAGAGCACGGAGTCCAGTCTGAAGAAGAAGTTGAAAAAGAAAATCAAGAGAGACAGCGCGTGGCTCAGGCCGTCCAGGAAACGGAAGAGGAGGATAAAGGCCAAAGGTGATCGCCGTGTCTCACCTGTACAGTCACGAATCACCTGTGCTCCTCATGGGAGGAAACTGACACTTCAATTCATCCCCATCAGTGAAACTCACACTCCAGACTATGTTCATATTTATGGATCACATATAATATTTCCAGAATCTAAATCCTTTCTATACCTTTAAATCTACTGACATCCCAGAGGGACCAGATATCAGCTTTTATTGACTTAAAACGTGCAAAAAACTATTTTCAATGGTAATATTTATTATAAGCCTGGCATCACCAAACTCATTCACAACTGCATATATGGATCTTTTCAGTTCATTTTTGATTCAAAGGGATTGCCTCTAGAAGCAACTAATCGTGACCTACAACCAGTCACAACAATGAAAAGACGAAGTGCTGAAGTACACTTGCAAGTCAGGGCTTGGTCCCTTTTTGAAGCAGGAATAAAATAGCTGCCTGGTCAATAACTTTGTCAAATGCAGCTAAGCAGTACACTAAAATGTTTCTGAAAACATTTTCTGTTAGCAATAGGCAATACAGTAGCAGGATATTGAGTCATACCTGATCAACGCTGCCTAGTTTGACGGGCCTGGTAAGTTGAACTGACCTGCAGACTGGAAAGTGACGCTGTCAGTCATTGTCTTAAAACTGCTCCACACAAGATAAACAACTGTGATTGGTCTTTACAATCTGAAGCAGCTGGAAATCTATCTGAATAGGAGAGGCGACAGACATACGATGCCTATAGAAAGTCATGGTATTCTTTTGAAATAGTCACTCTTTTTTTTGTTTTACAGCCTGAAATGATAATACATAAAAAAAATATTTTTCCATCGTGATTTACACATTATACCTTACAACATTCAAGTGACTGTTTTTTCAAAATGTCTGAAGATTAATAAAAAAATGAAAAACTCGAATAGCAGTGTTGGAAAAGTGATAAGTCCCTTTAGTATAACCATTTTAAACATTCTCAGGTTTAACCAGTCACCTTCCAGATCACACACCAAGTTAATTGGTTCCACCTGAAATCACCTGTGGTGTTTTCTTCTTGACTTTAGAATAAAGTCAATACTCTGAGTGCCGTTCAGAGTATTGTCCAGAAGTGGACAATACTCTGCCTAGATTGGGCCGCCCCTCCAAACTGGATGACCAAGCCAGGAAAAGATTGATCAGGGAAGCTACCAAGACGCCCATGGTGACCTTGAAGGAGTTACAAGTTTAAATGGCAGAGGCTGGTCGATCTGTGCATGTGACAACAATTTCACAAGATCTACATGCATGGCAGGGTGGTGAGAAAGTAGCCTCTTCTGAAAAAATGTCACACTGAGTCTCGTTTACAGTATGCCAAAAACATACTGAAGATTCTGATGCCATGTGTTAAAGGTTATACAGTCAGATGATATCAAAATTAAACTTTTTGTGCTGAACTCCAAGTTCTATGTTTGGCAGAAACCAAACACAGCACACCACCCAAAACACACCATACCAACAGTGAAGCATGGTGGTGGCAGCATTATGTTGTGGGCTTGTTTCTCTTCAGCAGGGACTGGGCAGTTGGTCAGGACTGAAGGGAAAATGGATGCGGCCAAGTCCACCCAAATTCTTGAGGAAAACCTGCAGCCCTCTGTTACACATGAAAATGGGCAGGTGGTTCACCCTCCAGCATGACAACGACCCAAAACACACCTCCGTAAAAACAACACAGTGGCTAAAGGACAGGAAGGTGAATGTCCTAGAGTGACCCAGTCAGAGCCCTGACCTGAATCCCACAGAACATCTGTGGATGGACTTGAAGAGTGCAGTCCATCACCACTCACCACAGAATCTGACTGGGGAAATATTTCCCAGTCTAGGTGCACAAAGCTGTAGAGACAGATCCAAACAGACTGATGGCTGTAATTAAAGCAAAAGGTGACTCCACAAAGTATGAAATCTGGGGACTCATCACTTTCCCATTCCTGCTATTCTAGTTTTTCTTTTTTTTTATTAATAAAAAAAAAATTCACTTGAATGTTGTAAGGTAAAATTTGTAAATAACACTGGCAAAATAGATATATTTTTATGTATTATCATTTCAGGCAGCAAAACAAAAAAAGTGACTATTTCAAAAAGGTATCCTGACTTTCTAATGGAACTGTATCTGCCAGAGCAAATAGAAGATCTAGATTGAGCATCGTTAACCCTGCTGACACAAGGATTCTTTGTCACACCCTATCTTTATATTTACAGTATATAGTATGCACATTTTATGTACAGTCTACATTTTAAGTATCCTGGTACTTCAATGATAAAAAAAAAAAAAAAACATTTCATGGAAATGTCTTTGCATTAAAAATTATCCCCATGGATGTCAATAAGTCAATGTTAGGATTTTTAAGACAATAAAAATGATAAAAAAATAAATTAAGCACTGTTCAGTCAGGGCAACACATATCCCTTTACTGTTGGTTGGTTGAAATAAGCCAAGTCTTTATTGAGTCGGTTGTTGCAGCAACACAAGGACAGAAATAAATAGATTAACAGGAAAATTCAAAAGTAAATAACAAAAGGTATAGAATACTAATGTAGGAATAGAACTAAAGATATAAACGATACAAGAGCACTTGTGGCTTTGTTGTTCAAGACTGTATTTTACTGTTTTCTTTCTTTTTGCGACTTGCTTGAATGTGATGGTAAACGATGGCATTTGCTCACTGCTTGCTGTTGTTCTGTTCAGAACTGGATGCCGTGGATCAGCCTCAGGCTTCAGCTCAGGCCCAGGCACATGATGGGACAGAGTGCACACAGATTTCCTCACGCGAGTCCTTCAACCTCAACAAGCCCCAAGAGCCGGCGGTTTCCTCACAGAACAAAGGTGATCTTAGAAGAAATAAGGAAACTTGGTCATAATAATCCATTCCACATGTTATGATGTGGGTCCACCACTAACAATAATTCTGTTTTAATACTATAAATATAATGTGGTCATTTGGATATGTTTAGTGGTCTATGTAGAACAAACATACTATTGTGTATTATATCAGCTATCACCCCCAAAGGATGCAGCTAAAATGTTAAGTAAATGTGTCTCATTTGACACACAATCTGGTAATCAATACAAAATGTCTGAATAATGAAATGGGAAGTCAATCGCAACATTTTGTAAAATGGGGGGGGGGGGGTTTGCTCGAACCGATCAGTAGCAAGTTCTGTATCCGTCGGATGTTGTATGACGTTGGATTTGTATGTTTATTTTCAGAGTCGAGAAACATCTGTAAATACACACATCAGTCCAATTTGAATGTTTTCTTTTTTGGCAGTTATATTAAATAACCCTACGTGGTGAAAAGTAAGCCAGCATTGTTGTTAAAGCTTTAAACCCATTCATGGTAGCCCCGGATCGGATTCACAGGCAAGGGCGTAGCAGATGCAGCAGCAGCATTACTGTCTGCACAGTGTTTTTGCTACTGCCATGTGGGGGCGTTAAATTCATATTTCACACATAGTGGCTTTAAGTAGCTGTTATGCAATCAACTGCACAAATTGAGAAATAATTCAAGCACAATATTCCCCTTCTCTCTTCACTGTCAACTGATGAATACAGACAAAAATAAGACTCTTAGTCTTTGTACAACATCATGTTACTGCACCAGTGTCACGCATACACTGGAGATCAAAATTAGAGAAAAAAGTATTAATATTTGATTTATTCTGAAATGGTTTTATGCTTAATGGTTCAGAATTCGACAGAATATCCACTGTGGCTATACCACTCCTGTACTTGCATGTTTTTCTTAAATAACCAAGGCACTTTAACAAAAACCTTTATTTTGTGAAAAAAGCAGTGAGCAAAACTAAAATACATTTTCAGATCCCTCCCAGTCATTGGTGTTACTCTGGCACCTGGTGACAATTGACTTAATTGTTGGACACACCCTATGTATCTGCAGCTCTCCTGGTTACTTTGAAATATGATCAGCTATTCTAATGAGACTGCAACCCTTCAGTACATATACAGTACATACAATACTAACCATCATTATATTATTATTATTATTATTATTATTATCATTATCATCATCATCATACAAACATTGAGAACAAACAAGTTTGACTCTTCTCTTTGGATGAAAAAAATATGGTTTTGTTGAAAAATATGTTTATATTCCTCAAAGAATAATAATAAAAAGGATTAAACATTTGTACAAGAAATCCGGTATAAATGTGAACTATGCCCAACCGGTCACTGGTTACAAAGGGGTGGTATCCACTGAAAAGGTGACATCACGTCATATCCTCCATCTGTATTTGTTTGACTTACATTGAGTCGTTGTGATTTAACTGAAACAATGTGAAATAATATTGAGATAAATGTAGGTAAAGCCAGACTTTGTCTCTTTAAAGGCGCTTCAGGGTCTGTGGTCGAGGAGGCTCAGGAGCTTCCGCTCTGCAGCTGCCGCATGGAGACGCCCAAGAGTCGAGAGATTCTCACCCTGGCAGACAGGAAGTGCATGGCCACAGAGAGTGTTGATGGACAGCTGACCCGCTGCCAGGGGGCCATACTGAAACACGAAATGATGCGCCCCTCCAACTCTGTCCAGCTGCTGGTTCTGTGCGAGGACCACCGCAACGGCATGGTGAAGCACCAGTGCTGCCCCGGCTGTGGCTTCTTCTGCAGGGCTGTGAGTACACTCACTCTCACACAGTTTCAAGCCTTCAGCTGCAATTGGATCATGTTTCATTAGATGTCTACTAAGTGTAGAACTATTTAGGATTAGAAATTATTATTGTTATTATTGATGAAAAGCTTTAGGGGTCAACGGCAATAAATTTATATCATGTAAAATATCCTGTATTCTTCAGCTGTCAGCAAATATACACACGCTACTGAAGTGACCTTGAGCAAACATTGTTATTGTTAAATATATAAATTGCTGCCATTTCCCGATTCATAAGAGGAAAAAAACCCACCCACACTACAGTACTCCAGCAAGAGCCGCTGCACCGCCTTTTGCTGCCAGTTCTATTTACAATCCTTATCTGTAGGCAACGTGACAAGATTTGGGTAGTAGACGTGGTCTGGTTTCCGTGTGTAGTCAGAGTGCTATTGACCAATCACGTTTGAGCAGGCTTTAGTTGCATGCAGGTAAACAGCACCGGCAGTCATGCAATTAAGGAACCCAACGTAGATGTTGCTTTTTGTTATTATTTATCTGCATTCATATGCAGCTATCTGTTCACAGAGAAACCGTCTCTCCACTCCAGCTCTATTCTCTGCTAATCAGCTAATTGGACTGTAAACAGTCACTGCTGCTCAGACTAGGAAGTCTTGGCCCAGATATCCACTGGCTGCACTGAAATATTAGCGGTGCCCCAGAGGCTATTGTCTTCAGAAAGATATTGGATACTGCCCAACACTTCACAGATGTGAAGAAGTCCCCTCATTTCAATACTTATTAGTGCCTCAAACCATGTATGTGAACCAGCATATGGAGATGACAGGGTTCCTACGCAGTATGTAAAACTATGGAGAAGTATGGAATTGAATTTGTGTTTGAAAAATGTTTGTGTTGTTTCCAGACTATTATCTCACTTTCTAAAATAAAATAGATTTATATATACAAATCCAAAGAAGCTCACTAATGCATCATAGCCAACCTGTAGATGATAGGAATCTAATCAAGCTGGCTGTAGAATGGTGTTGGGTTACCATGGTTTCTGCTTTGCAACTGCGATTCTCGTTTATTTATTTTTTTTCATACATGTCGTCTACATATTTTTTATGATTTATTTTTATTTATTTCATTTATGATTTATTTTTATTTATCATTTCATTTTTGATTTATTTTTATTTACTATTTTATTTATGATTCTTTGTATTTATCATTATTTATTTAGGGATGTTTATACCTAAAGCCAATGAAGGAAAGACTTGACAGACATGTTTTCTTTTGTAGTTCCTGGTTAATTGTCCATCCCTACTGTTCCTGCCTGTAGTGTTGCAGGTTCACAGTAATTCATTTTACTCTTTTAGCATTTAGCTTGAATGAAATGCGGTGCGTTGAACATTTCTCAGTTTGGAGTTCATTCATTCATTCATTCTTATATGAGCTAAAATACGTATTTAAAAATGTCTTGTAATTACTTGGACATAAAATGGCATACATAGTCAGAAGTTAACATAAGTCATATAAGGTTGAATTTTAAAACTATTTATTGACATAATAAGCATCTAATAATTGGGATTCAGATGTTAAATATTGACTGAAAAATCCTCGGAGAAGTCTGTAAATTTGAGTCTGAAGAAGTTTGGACTTTTAAAAATGGAAAATGTGTACGAACCCTGAGAAGACCAGGTTTTGGTAAAGAAATACCAAAACAATATACAGTACATTGTTAACACCTTTTTTTCAACTAAACAATAAATGAACAAATTAATTGATAATCCAATCATGAATCCCAGCCAAGCTATTGCAGCACATGTAACGGTGTTTACTAAGGACCGGATTTCTCACAGTAATCTGGTTTCTTGTGTAAAGACGACTGTTGTATTTTACTTACGGAAACTTTTTGCCTTTCATTGTGCAGGGGACCTTCATGGAGTGCCAACCAGACTTCAGCATCTCTCACCGTTTCCATCGTGCTTGTGCCTCAGTGCTGAAAGGTCAAAGCTTCTGCCCCCACTGTGGAGAGGAGGCCAGCAAGGCCAAGGAGGTCACCATCGCCAAGGCCGACACCACCTCCACCGTGCCCCCTCCACTCGCACACGACGTTGCCACGCCCGGGGTCCCCGAGGGCCGGGCAGACACCACCACTGGCAGGTAAGAGGTGTCGGGATATGCGGGAGGTTACTGACGTGACTATAATCTGATATACAGTACACTGGAGATGAAAATTAGAGAACAAAGTATTGATAATTGATTTATTCTGAAATACTGTAATTTCCTATTGTTCACAATTTGATAGCATATCAGATGTGCTGAAGTCATTCAAAGCTGTGCCTCTACACTTCCTATTCATTTTTTAATCCTATAGCCCTAAGAAAACACTGTGGAAATCTTCTCCTCTGACACATGGGTTACTGTTCTCTGACACAGTGGTCACTGTTTTTTTCACAAAATAAAGGTTTTTGTTGAAGTGCTTTGGTTATTTAAAAGACATTCTAGTAGAGCAGTGGTATAGCCACAGCGGATATAGTATCAAATTCTGAACAGTAAAAAATAAATCAAGTTTTAATTAATTTGTTCTCTAATTTTGATCTCCAGTGTAGGCCTAGTGACAAGCCCAAAGTGGTAATGGTGTGACTACACTTCCTTACACGCAACAGCGTTCTCTATGCCCTGGTGACAGACTGACAAGCTGGAGGTTGTAGGGATGGGTTTGGAAGGAGAGATGTTTTTTTTTTTTTTTTTGTGTAGTGTGTAAAACATTCAAAACAATTAACAGAGTGTTCTAAGTAATAAGGATTCAAAGTTTTGGGCTCATCTTTACAACTGAAATTCAATTTTTGACATTATAGCAAGAATAAAGTACCAAAAAGATACAGTTGGGTACCTGTACCAAATTCCAGGTACCGGTATCAGTTCAAGTATAAAGGGTACCCAATCCTAGTGGCAACTTTTTCTTGCAATTTTCTCTACAGAAGATTTTTAGATGAATGACATTGTTTTAAAAAGCATTAAAAAATGTTCCTTTTTTCTCCAGCTCTTCTCGTCTGGCTGTGGGGGCTGAAGTTAGTGGCAGGGCGGATAGCTCGCTGTCCATTCGTTCTGGACACGGACTCGACACCACTGCTATCCCTGGGTCATCCAGGACCACAACATTGCTGGCTGGGACAGGAACAACGGTGCCATCTGCACTCCCTCAAGGACCACCTAGAGAGACTTTAGAGAGCATCCTGGTGGCTCTGGACACAGAGAAGTAAGTCAATCATCTGGATTTATCTCAATAACCAAAAGCCTGGACCTTCGAGAGAAACTGACAACCGTTTACATTTACATTTTTGTGTGTATTTTGATCAGGCCCAAGAAGCTGCGTTTTCACCCCAAACAACTTTACCTCTCAGCCAAACAGGGAGAACTCAAGAAGGTCTTGCTCATGTTGGGTATGTTCACCCCCCTGCTGTTGTTCAAAAAATTGTCTTTTCATCTTATGGTTCTTTGTATGCATTTAACTTTCTATCCAGGTGCTTTTTAATGCAATAGTGTCCTTCTCCATTATTTACATTTCAGTGGACGGCATCGACCCAAACTTTAAGATGGAATCTCAAAACAAGCGCACCCCGCTCCACGCGGCAGCTGAGGGAGGATACAAAGACATCTGCCACATGCTCGTACAGGTAAGACCTTTGTACTGATCCTCTTTCAGTCCTGCCTTGGACTCATGTGGTCACGAATAAAGTTTGTACAGATCCT
Organism: Echiichthys vipera; assembly: GCF_963691815.1. Classification (NCBI taxonomy): domain Eukaryota; kingdom Metazoa; phylum Chordata; class Actinopteri; order Perciformes; family Trachinidae; genus Echiichthys; species Echiichthys vipera. The sequence goes on from NC_139841.1 coordinate 8,485,388, forward strand.
TAATTTCATGTTTAAAACGACAAATGCTGCATCAGGCCGGAGCAAACGTGGACATGTGTGATGAAGACCAGCGGACGCCACTGATGGAGGCCTGTGAGAACAACTTCATGGAGACGGTCCAGTACCTGCTGAGAGCTGGAGCCAGTGCCGTGCACAGGGTAAACCTGCACCTGGTGTCTTTCTGTATCAGAGGTTCTCATAAGACAGCTACAGCAATAATGAGTAAAATCAGAATGTAATTGTGCCTTTTTAAGTTTTTGGCAGTCATCGTATTGGTGCCCTGTCTGTCTTCTTTTTTCCACATAAAATTGAAAATAAACGTACTTAATGGACATATATTTATCGACGTCGATCATGAGATTTGAGGAACTGTCAATAATTGGATTCTCTGCTGCTCTCAGGATGTTGAAGGGTTCACGTGTCTCCACCTAGCTGCAAAGTCGGGCCATTACAACATTGTTGAGCACCTTCTGTCTACAGGATTTATCAACATCAACTGTCAGGTTTGACATTTTCCTTTCAGTCATTTGGATCCTCTCAGTGATTTCAGGTATACTATAGGGCTTAGTGCATTAGCTTTTGTGTGTGCTTTTGCTTAAGGATGTCATCACGCGTCACCATTTATTAGCATTTGGTGCTGTCCAATCACTTTCTCCTCTGTTTTATCTGATGATACTGGAGGGACGATCTGAAGAGAAATCTCCATCAGGAGGCAGGTTCACATTCAGTCAACATTCAGTTAAATTCAGTTGTTCAGTTTACCACACACTATCAATACTTTGTTCAGAGGAAGGATCTCCAGCTGGATAAAAGGGACAAAAAAATAAAAATTTAATTGGAGTGGCTGATTCGGACGCACTTATGGTTTTTCCAAAGTTGTTTGATTATTTAAATGTATGTGCTCCATATGAATGTAGCCATTAAGGCAGCTCTGATGCAACGACGCAGTCTTTCCTGGAAATAAATGGGTAACCGTGCGGTTTCATATTTAAATATAGCTATCATGAAGGCATGTTTAGGTTGGTGATCAGTGATCAGTGATCGGCTTGCCGTGCTTTAAAGTCTTATTGTCCCTCAGGATGATGGAGGTTGGACAGCCATGATCTGGGCGACAGAATACAAGCATGTGGACCAGGTGAAGCTGCTTCTGCGCAAAGGAGCCGACATCAGCGTCAGGGACAAGGTTGGCTGAGGAGTCTGTCCACTCTGTGTCACATGCTCTCCAGAAGGATCACATATTGTGTCATTTTGGTTTATGCTGTTTTGTTTTCCAGGAAGAGAACATCTGCCTTCACTGGGCAGCGTTCTCAGGCAGTGTGGAAATCGCAGAGCTGCTCTTGAACGCCCGCTGTGATCTTCAAGCTGTCAACATCCACGGAGACTCTCCTCTACACATTGCTGCTCGGGAGAATCGTCTGGAATGTGTCACGTGAGTTACTGCCTTCCAAGAAAGAAAAAACAAACCTTTGGAGAATATCAAGTTGCTTTTTGTTAAAAACAAGGGGATTGAAGTTGTCAGAAGTCAGAAGTGGCTTGTTGTTGATGATCCTCAGGCTTTTCCTGACTCGTGGAGCAGATGTGTTTCTGAAGAACCGCGAGGGAGAAACTCCTCCAGATTGCTGCAGCCACAACTCCAAGGCCTGGGCAGCCCTGCAGGCCAACAGGAGGGAGAGGGACGCCAGAAACACCAGACTCACTCGAGCAGAGGAAAAAATCCTTCAGAGGTTAAAATTATACTATGGAAATAGCAGTGTTTCAAAAAAAAGGGGATCTGCTTTGGGTTGGGCATGTGGCTATGGATACAAGTGGAAGAGGGAATAGTCAGGTCTGTTTCATTTAAATAGCACATTTAAAAACAGCACGTGTTAAGCTGAAGTGCTTCGAGGCAGATGCGTTAGGCATCGAACTTTAGGCCGGGGACAGAGCTAAGAGGGCCAAACATGATTACCTCAGTTTTGTTTTCATGCTTAACTTATACCATCCAGGAAGTCAAGGTTGAGGAATACATCGGGGAGTTAAGACTCATTAGACAATAAAATGCTACAGTTTTGACCCCAGCATTTCTTTCCCACACCCTCAGCATGATATTTTTTTTAATTTGACAGCACCTGACCAGTGTCTATTCTGTTTACAGTGACATAGCTCTTGGCCAGGAGAGAGTTCCCCTTCCCTGTGTCAACTCTGTCGACAGTGAACCTTACCCAGACGACTACAAATACATCCCCGAAAACTGTGTCACCTCCCCCATGAACATTGACAGGAACATAACACACTTACAGGTGAGCTGGAAACCATTTCATCAGGCGTTCGAAAGGAAAGAAAGATATGTTTTTGTCAGTGATTGGCAGTGTGAAGTGACCAAAATGATTTTCTCTCTTTATCCACGGCTAACAGTACTGTGTTTGTAAAGAAGACTGTTCGACAAGTATCTGCATGTGTGGACAACTCAGTCTGCGCTGCTGGTATGACAAGGTAAGAATAGATGTCTAGAGGAATGGATCACTGTCCTCTTTTAACATGATGTATCAGACAGTATGTGTACACCTGAGCATGAACCATACAGTCCTGACGATCATGAAGACATTTAATTTATATATATTTGTTTTTTGTTGTGTTTAGAAAGGTTGTCTTCTACCTGAATTCTGTCGTGAGGAGCCTCCTCTCATCTTTGAGTGTAACCATGCTTGCTCCTGTTGGAGGACCTGCAAGAACCGCGTAGTGCAAAATGGACTCAGGTATTCAATATTCATCTGTGCGTATACGCAAAAGAAAAACTGCCTGCAACTCGGCACTGCTCAAACATCTTGTAGCTGTCTTACAAAATGAAGGCTGTTTAAAGGTAAATATGTGCTTCAGGGAGAAGTATAAAATTGTCTTGTCTTCCAGGACCAGGCTTCAGCTCTTTAGGACCAGTAAGAAGGGCTGGGGTGTCCGTGCAGTACAAGACATACCACAGGGGACCTTTGTGTGCGAGTAAGTTTACAAATACACACAATTTCTATTTGCATTATTTAGGTATATATATATATATATAAATTAAATACTCCTTGAAAAATACCTGCTTTCAGCACGGTCTGGTGTCGACATGTTAACCAAAGATATTTTAAATGTAACATCCCATCGTCTTATTGTTTGTTGTCCCTTGGCGTCTTCACACCAGACTTTCCCTTACCCAGCATTAGATTAACATAATCAAAACATACAAAGTTAATATGAGCAGCTAGTAACATAAACAAAGTGACAATATCCAGTACATTGTTTGCTGTGGGTATAATAGATTTCTGTAAACTTTTTTTGTTCTCAGTTGCATTTATAATAGTGATTTAGATGTGATGATAAAGGCTTTCAGAGTTTGGACATTTTCGGTTAGAAAGTGCCTGAATTTTACTCGTTAAGACCTGCACAAACCCTTGGCCACACCTATGCTGTCTTATTTGTTTAAAGCCCTGACGAAGACCTTACCAATTTAGCCACTATAATAATCTTGATCAAAACAGAACAGGCATGTTGTCTCTTTTTCCACAATTTGAAAAAACTGCCACTCTCACACATGCAGAGTCTGCTTCTCTTGCCAGATGGCTCAGACTGTGAGGCTAACATGCGAGAGAAGGAGTTATGCGTTCAGCTTTTTCACCTTCAGAAGTGCTGTCGATGTCACTGAGGCGTTTGCTGATGTGCCACTCACTATTCCGCTAATGTATTGTAACTATTTTCAACACCTTGTTATTTATTTGTTTATTTTAACCACATTTAGGGTTCTGAGTGCCATTTCAAAAACGTCTTGGCAAACAACCAAAGAACAACAATCTCAGTTTCCTTTGGCAGTTCTTAATCTAAATGATGGTGTACTAAGATGCTCACTGCAAGCTCCACTCAGTAGGCGGTCTATAATTTTGTGTTGGCAACAAAAGTACAGTCACTTTAAGGATAAGTCAAGTTCAAATTAGCCTCAAATAGGGTAACGATCTCTGAAGCATACGATACTACAGGTGATGTTACTCTATATATATTTGTTTTAATTGTCAAGATATCCCATCAAAGGACCAGAACCAGGAGTGGCACCAGACCAACAGTTCCTTCTGAAGATGTCAATCTTTTAAACCAACTAGTAATAAATAGTTCCATTTTACAAAGTCTAAGTAATTACTTAAATGTATTCACTATGTTCATGGCCTCTTAAATGTCTGACATTGACTATAAACTGGTAAACACACATCTTTCACACGGCTTTTTGTAGCTGAATACTTTGCAGACTAGAGTGGCCACTGCCACCAGAGTAATTGCAAGCAATGATCATTTTCACATTTTTAAATTGTGAATTTAATGGTGCACTAACTGCTCTGAGGGTTGGTCTTGATTTACTTTTGAATTGACTGCTTACACTTCACATGATCACAAGTGCAAACTGTTAATGTTCTAACAGACCAAAAAGCACCGCTCGATGTATTGTAATTGTTGTTCAATAATTACTTCAGCATTAAACACGGAATAAGGAGCTAGAATTAGTCATGGTTGATGCACATTTAATAACCCGTCAGTTTAATAACTGGACACTGAAAAAGTACATAATTATGCAGATGACCAGTTCCAGACTCCACCAACTTAATTAAGGCTGGCAACATTTCCAGTGATCCTCGATTAGTAAATGAATGGCTCCATAAACTGAATGCAACAGTAAAATATATTTTAGCAACAGAAGTGAATATCAGACCGTTATTTTGTGATTTTGTTTCAAATATGAGCCATCCACTTCAACTGTTGAATAATGTGTGTGTGTGTGTGGTGTTAATTATTTGATTAAAAAGTAAACTTAAGGGTTATCTTTTTTAAAAAGGTTTGAAAATACATGAAAGCTTTACCAGCATCTATGTTCCCGAATTCTTTGAAGCGCAGTATCTCAGAAGTGCAAGTGCAAGTCTTCCCAAATAAAGCCTTCTAATTCCAGGTTCATGGGATGTTGACATGTAAACAGCGTCAGCATTAAAAGGATTCAGTGATGACTGTTACTGACAGGTCATCTGCTCTTACAGGTACGTAGGTGAGATCATCTCTGAAGCAGAAGCAGACATGAGGCAGAATGACACTTACCTGTTCAGCCTGGATGATAAGGTACAGTACCAGTGTATTATTGAGATGGATGCACGTCTGAATGGAAGAAAGTGATTAAAACCTTCACTCTGATCATTTCCTAGTCACTACTTTAACAGTATGTTGTGCGCTTGATATTAAAATGTTATGTTGAGATTTCTTCCCATGGAGAATTCTTCTTTCAGCTCTTGGTTTGAGTCTTTCATTTATCTCGCCTCCCAGCCACAGGATCTATACTGCATCGATGCCCGTTACTATGGCAACATCAGCCGCTTCCTCAATCACATGTGCGAGCCCAATTTGTTTGCCTGTCGAGTGTTCACGACGCACCAGGACCTTCGTTTCCCGCACATTGCCTTCTTTGCCAGTGAAAACATCAAGGCTGGAGAGGAGCTTGGGTAACACAATTTTTTTTCTTTTTTTACCAATTTAAGGCATTGCGTCTTATAGACACAGATACAGGATTTTTGAGTTGGCGTCACAAGTAAATGTGTGATGCCAGTGATGATGGTAAAATGATATAGTGGCCAAGGCTCTGTCAAGTTTGAGAATTGACACTATTAAAGGTCCCATGTTTTATAAAGTGAGATTTTTCGGTTTTATTTTATTATAAAGCAGGTCGAGTTGTCAGTTAGAAATACTGTGAAAGTATCAAAACACGCAATCCACAGAGAAATGCACACAGCCTGTATTCAGAAACTGTCTTTAAACGAGTCGTCAGGACTTCTGCATGGTTGTGATGTCACAACTATACTACATAAAGGTAGAAAGTGCAGTCATTCAAGTATGGACCCGAACATGAGCATAATGTGGGACCTTTAATACTTATATTAAATAGAAAACATTCATGGCTTAGATTTAGTGGTGTTGAGTAAAGACCCTGATGAACTGTGATTCTGGTCTGAGACAGATTGTGACATGTCTCACTTTAGCGTAAACCTTGTAAGTTTTTTGGAAGGTTTTCATTAAATGACAGTACTGGTCTATATTAACTTACTTTCCCATCCTCCCCTCTCAGGTTTAATTACGGTGACCACTTCTGGGAAGTCAAATGCAAGCTGTTCAGCTGCGAATGTGGCTCTTCCAAGTGCAAGTTCTCCTCTGCGGCCATGGCGTCGCTGCAGGCGGACAGCACACCGGAGGACCAGCAGCAGCCCAGTGCATCACCTGACACCAGCTCTTCCAACAGTCCCTCTAGCCCTTCCTAATCACACTAAGATTCGCTCCATGTACACACGACTGACGGACACACAAGGATGCCACACATGTCTTCATCCTTGAACTTTAGACTTTTATCAGTGAACTTGTACTGTATCTCCACTTCTGATTCAAACCATGGACCATGGACCTTCGTGGGAACCCCTGAAACGTTGTCACACAGATGCACAATCAAATCCTGGAAGAACTTAGTGCTCCTTTATTCCACCTTGTGTGACATGAGCAGCAGAGGGCAGCGACATCACACACAGCAAACATCACAGAGACAAGAGAAACAGTCTCTACAGTTCATATGTAACTTTACTGGGATGGAGAACTGTGCATTTTGTCTCTTTGTTTTTGTCTTTTTGTTTTTTGTAAAGATGATTGGTTGACATTGTTTAATGGCTTTTCTTATCAAGTCATGAGCAAAGAACTTTCGGGGGCGAGTGTATCCTCAGCATACAGCTGAGTTTAACTTGTTTGACCTTTGCGGTCCGTTATCATGAACCATTCCAGCAAAATGACCTGATCAATAATTAACTAGGTTGCCACTTCTTCGTGTCACTTGATCTTTGTTGCAGGGTTTTAAAAGAACATTTGCCACCATAGCTGATTATGTATTGATCAATTAACTGATATAATGGGAAAGACAACAACGTGGAGTGTTTTTGGCTCCTTAAGTGAGTATAAATTGTCAGAGAAAGATGCTGTACCATTCCTCAAGAATGAGGCGTTTCTAGTCTGAGTACAGTGGCCGACCTTTTTTTATTAAGCATGTTTAAGGAGATATTAACGTGTCAGATATTTTGCCACAGTTTTTGAAATTATTAAATTGAAATGGACTTTAAAAAACAAGAAAATGGTGCTGACAAAGGTTTTTTCTTTTGTTTTATTTTTATTACCCAAGTGAACATAGTTTGTAAGATAAGAGAACGTTTTAAGTTTTTTTTATGTTTAATTTGACCTCCCGTTTTCTAATCGTAGTTCCTGTAGGCTATTTTGAATTTTGTTCCATGATTTTGAATTTTGAACAGAAGCCAACCCGTCTTTTTAAATGTTGTTAGTAAAGCAGTGACTGTTGTGCAAAGTCTTGAAAGGTATAAATGAAAAAGAAAAAAAAAAAACGGTTATAAAAATGCACTTCATAACGTTCTGTTACATATTTCTGGACCGTGAACCATCCATCTAATTGGTTGTATCTTTTTCAATAAATTTACTACTAATGCATTTTTTCTCATATGCTCTACTTGTTGCACTTTATCTTACAAAAGGCAGGCCTGTTTGCTAAGAATGTTTTTGCTACATTTTAATGTCACATTGCCTCTTTATCTAGCCGTCATGTTGCAGATTTTCTTCAGGTCCGGGGAGAGATTGCTTTTTAGCTCCTTATGCTGTCAACCACAAACATATTCCTGAAAGATCTTCAAACTGAAGCCTGCAGTCACTTCGACCCTGCGCAAACCGAGCAGCAGCTCACTTTTGACAGGCGGGCCCAGGGCCCAGCGATGAAATATCAGAGCAGCTGTGGCATCAGAGCTGCTGACAACTTCCCACACTTGTGCTTTAATGAGTTTAGATTTTCGAAGGTTCTAGTTTGTGTCGTGATTTTAGAGAGCTGCTGAAGAACACATTTCAAACTGATAGAAGCTGCACCTAAACAGAAAAATCGAAAGTTTTTGTTTGTGATAATGATCCATAGAACCACGCTGCTACCAGGGTTCAAATAGAGTTTTATCAAGCCTGAAAATCTGTCGCACATTAAAGTCTTAAAATCTTAATCTGCAAAGTCCCCAGTAAACACAGCAGTTCAGCTGTTGGAATAATGTACGACAGAGTACAATCTTTTCCTCTGAAGTAGAGGAAGAGAACGTTCCTCAAAAATGGAAAGTACAATACTTTCACATTACAGTACTTAAGAAAATATACTCAGTTCCTACACACCTCTGCAGCTAGACTCAATCAACAAAGAAACTTATAAACACATCAACATGAGTCAGTTATTAGTATTAAGTAGTAACAAATATGGATTTGGATTTTTGGTGGATTTGGCTTCAGTATGCCCGTTGTAGTGTCAATGTGGAGAAAAAAGACCCAGCAGGAAGTGCGTGACGAACATCTGCAGGCCTTTTGGGTCTAATAATCTGGCCGATGATTGCTCCCTTCCTGGTTACCAGGGCGGGCAGCGAAAACAAAGCTGATAATTGAATCAGAGAAATTTGTGCTTGAGCATCGAAGACGGTTGGTCTGATAACAAGCTTCTTAACTGGCAGGACAGGAAGCAGCCTTTCCGCATTCCAAGGTGGGACAAACTTTTTTTTCGTCTGTGGTGCCCCTGCCCTGGGTCCCCTGCCCTAGTGCCTTACGGGGGAGCCTCCTGCAGGCAGACGTACATGAACCGTGTGAGGGTCAAATAGTTGCTTTATTCCACTGTTCAGCTGGATTTATCTCAGTAACCCTGGAGGGCAGCTATGAAGAGAACACTTCCTTACAACTCCAGATGGGCAGAAAGACGGTCTACTGTGGTTTATGGTACGTTCTCTCTGGTTCTTATCACCTTTGTTTGCATTTGTTTATTGTATTAATAACCATTAGGGTTGTAAATCATGAGTCAGGGCCCCTGGGCTAAATACTATCCTATGAAGTGCTTCCCAAGCTGAGGCTCAAATGAAGTCTCAAGAGTCACACATTATTGGCTGAGCAGAGCCTTTTATTTGACAGGCCTGAGGAACGTATTTAGGGCAAGTAGAAGTAAAAATTAACTTCGATTAGCGAGAGAGATTATGGCAAAACTGAAACGGTCTACAGCGGTTAAAGCTTTGCACCTCTCTTTATTTGACATGGATAGGTTACTCTGGTAGAAATGACTCTTTTACAGCAGCAACGTTTGACTTATGACAGCGAAAACACAGGTGTTACTAATAATACTAAGGAGGGCTCCGTTCTATTCCAGTGTCCCAGTAAGTCATGACAGTGTAACAGTGTGAGGCAGCAGCCACGATACCTTGGCAGTGAAACTGAAGCAGCTAAATTGAGCCATCATTAATCTTATTAATTACACCCATGCGCTTTTCCTAATATGACATGTTAAAGGGTCTATGAAAATGTCCCATTGTGTCTCGGCCCGCTGCCTGAAGCAAAGAGGCAGTCGTCAAATGCATATAGGCTCACTTGTACTTGGATAAGCCACACATAGGTGACACTTATGCTTTATCACTTCACTTCACTTTTAAACAATGTGTTATTTGAGAAAATGAACTCAAGGACAACCTAAAATATGAATCATCTTTAATGCATAACCAGCGTTTTGGGTATGAAACGCGGACTGCTGGAGACAGCTAACCGGCAGCAGTTAGAGTTAGCATTAGAGATAGATTAAAACTTAGCTTAATAGAAAAAAAACCCGTCCATGTTTTCACTATTTTGCAAATATTTGTTGCTATAGGAGCAGGAAGCTGTTTGTCTTGAGAGAAAAGAGTCGGGTACCGCTGGGAAGGTGACAGCTAACCTTGCTCGCCTAGCGTTAGCTGTGTAGCCTGTGTAGCTTTTTTCTGACTTTTTTTTCCTAAAGATTATTTTTTTGGCAGATTTTCAAGCCGCTATTAGATAGGACAGACAGGAAATGGGGTGAGAAGTGAGGGGAGACATGCAGCAAAGGGCCCCTATTTTCTGATATATTTAACAAGAAGAATATATGTATACCTAACGTTAGCTTTAGGTGTTTTCACTTATTCTTATAATATTCTTATATTATTATTTTTTAGAACTAATACGGGGTTTTTTGGACCAAGAGGGATGACTTTTCTTTAACGTTTAAAGTAGTTGTTGTTTTTTGTAGGCCTATAATGTAATTTGGGCATAAATCATTAATTGAGTCTTATGCCTACTTATTTATTTTGCCACCAGCGGTACGCTCAGCCACATTGGGTTCCTGGAGGATGCTTACCTTGGGGGCGGAGTATGAGGATACCTGGGCTCTGTCACCTGAGAGCAGGAGCCGCCCTGGTCCGCTGGTAGAGGAGGAGCCAGGGCCTGTTGAGGGGCCAGACCCCTGCGCTGGAGACCTGGAGGGAGAGAAGTCATGGAGAGGAGTAGATACCGAAACCGTGCAGAAGTATGACGCAGTTTTACACCTGGGCGGGCAGAGCAGAGCGGGAAGGAGAGACGGCGTGCGCCAGATTGTCAGGAAGCACGAGACACTGAACAGCACACCATGGTCACGCGGGTGAGTCATAGCCTATAAACATTTGAACTAAATATTAACCAAAACTCCTGCATTTAAATTCTTAATAATTAATTATGAACAAGTTGAATAGTAAATGCTCACATAATGCCAACTGTAAACTCTTAGTTAAGATTGAATATGTAGAATCTTCATTAAAAGCTATATTTAAAAAAAGAAAAAAAAGAAAAATACACCCACGGGGCGTTTTGAGGGCTACAGAATGAAAGTATTGCTTTTCCATAAGAAAATATATTTAGTCTGAATAAATATTTACAAAATATTTTTCACGGGTTTGAAAATGACTTTCTGTCACATTCTGTTTACATTGTAGCAGCCAATAGCAGCCGGCATTGTGCGGTGGGTTGTCTGTTGTTTGGTGCAGCTACTGTAGGCTGGCACTGGGTGAAATAGAGTTTGCCAATCCTGCAGCTGCTTATTTTTCCAAACATATGAGTGACCGGAGGCAGGCAAAAACCAGAGTCAACATATCACTGTCCAGTCGTTCGGAAAACGACCATTTCACACTAACTCTAAATGTGTCCCAGTTCAGTTCCTGTTGCTGTAGATGCGGATGACATGAAACTGACACAGGCTATTGCCATTGCTGTTGTCTACAGTATATTGTGCTTTAGTGTTGTATCTTCCCAAACACATTTCCTGTTAAAGTGGCACACTCCAGCTGACATTGACAAAGTAAGCCCAGAGCTTTTCGGGTCATGGAGTTCTTGGGCCCTCTTTGTCCAGCTAATGAAGCCTCTGACTTGAGGACATTGGTCTTTTTGGTACATTGGTTTAAACCGTTTACAGAAAAATCATTTAACCAACTCTCTGGATGTTTTTCATTTGGGACTTAATTTCAAAAAGAAAATAACATTATTATTAGTTCCACAACAGTTTCTTCAGCAATATCAGGAACAAGATTGAATAGATAATACATTGACTCTTTATATTCTTTTTGCAGTGCATTAGCTGAACCACTAGATGGCTCCTCAGCTGTGTCAATAATTTGGCTGCTCATGATGTCAGCAGAGAGCTAAATATTTTTCCCAATAATGAGCGAAATAACATGAGACTGGATCCATGGATAATTGGCTTCTGGATGTGAATAAGTTAACAACTTGTCTCGTCTGGTGTACATTTGGTTAATTGGGTTGAACATATGCCAAATGACAAATGCATTCAAATCAAGGTAAGAGAAAAGTCTGGAAGGTTGATCAGATATTGTGCTGAAGGTGTGTGTAATGGTGACACACGCATCACTCACATTTATGGATAAATGTCAAAAAATGGGAATATCTTCAGTCTGAAAGGGCGACACCTTCCGTTTTTAAAATGATTGACAGCAAGTATCAGAGCTTACACTACAGTGAGCGGCCAAATGTACGTGGACAACACTGCAAACCTACTTTCAGTACACCTTTGTTTACTAATGGTGTTGTGTTTGTGTATCCATGGTAATTTTGACATAGTTTATGTTTAGTGAATGGTAAAGAAAAACGGGGGGCAAGTATAAAAAGTAGTCTTATCTGATCATTTTCAGTAAAACAGCCCAATACAGTGTTTTGTGAATCCCTAAATATTAAGCTCAATCTACGGTAACCTAAACTGAAGTAAGGACACTGTCTCAGATTACGTCTATATTTTCATTCATTCATTCATTAATCTTCAACCGCTTGTCCCTGTCGGGGTCGCGGGGGGCTGGAGCCGATCCCAGCTGACATCGGGCGTGAGGCGGGGTCCACCCTGGACAGGACGCCAGACTATCACAGGGCACATAGAGACGAACAGAGACAGACAACCATTCACACCTACGGATTTCAGAGTCATCAATTAACCTAACACATGCATGTCTTTGGATTGTGGGAGGAAACCGGAGTACCCAGAGAAAACCCACGCAGACACAGGGAGAACATGCAAACTCTATACAGAAAGGCCCAGGCCGGAAATTGAACCAGGGACCTTCTCGCTGTGAGGCGATAGTGCTAACCACCACACCACCGTCTATATTTGGTGACTCTTAATAAAAGACAGAAAATGGAACCTGCTGAGTGAAATCTAAGACATGCTTTAAATCTAAATGACAAATGTGGCCTTTTAATTCATTTTCTAAATCTAGCCAACATCTCCGGTAAACACCACACTCAATACATTGCCACTGGTAAATCATGTCCGTCTAAACAGGCTATAACCTAAATTTATCTGTCTGTCTTTGAATCCCTGCAGCAACCATGAACATGACTTGTTTATTTCCTACTACGGACATACAGAAATAGAACAGTTCATTAAAAAATACACACACAGCACATGACAACAGCAATGGCAGTATGACACTACTGACAGGATTAATAATCTAACGAATACCATTTAATACACAAAAATGGATCAGATGAACAACAATGGCCAAATGTCTGGGGAATAGGTTACTAGGAGATCAAAATTAGAGAACAAATTATAAATACTTGATTTATTCTGTAATATTGTTATTTTTTATTATTCATAATTTGATAGAATATTCACTGTGGTTATACCACTGCTGTACTAGTATGTTTTTTTAAATAACCAAGGCACTTCAACAAAAAACTTTATTTTGTGAAAAAATCAGTGAGCAAAATTAGAGAACAGTAACCATTGTGTCAGAAGAGAAGATTTAAACAATGAACAATGATTTAAAACTGAACAGGAAGTGTAGAGGCTCTTGCTTTGAATGACTTCAGCACATCCGCGCCCACAGGACATCACTAGTTTCTCACACTGCTCTGGTTTGATCTTGGTCCATTCTGACTCAGTCTCTTCCACAGTTCACTAACTGTAGTGTGTTTCTTAGACATTACTTTGTTTCCAAGGATTTTCCAGAGATTCTCTATGGGGTTTAGATCTGGACTCTGGGCTGGACATTTCATTGTTTTAATGTTCTTAGCTTCAAGGAACTGCTTAACCTGTTTTGCATTGTGACAGGGGACATTGTCTTGCTGATTGGGAGACAATTGCATTGAAGGTATTGCATGTTGAAGGAGGTTCACATAAACATTTGCATTCACGCTGCCATGTAGCTGTACAAGAGGCCCAACTCCTGCTGCAGTAAACATCCCCCAAATCATGACTCTTCCTCCTCCAAATTTACCTGACTTCTTTACACACTTTGGCTTCAGTCTTTCCCCAGTCCTACGCCCAACATAATGTTTCCCATCCTGATGAGAGGTTTGGTCACTGCAGAGTGGGCTTTCAGTCCAAATTATCTTAAATGATGATACACTGTGTGCAGAGACAGATCTTTGCCCTGTTCAGCACTGAACTGGGGAGCAACTCCAGCTGCAGTGTTGAACCGATTCTTCATTGAGAGTCTTCTCATAATCCTGTCCTCTCGTGCACTTGTTTTACGTGGTCGACCAGCCTTTTTGAGGGACGTAAATGAATCTGTTTCAATATTCTTGAAATCACAGACTTGGAATCTAAATTTGCTCACTGTTTTTTTTCCACTAAATAAAGGTTTTCGTTGCAGTCACTTGGTTATTTAAAAAAAAAAAAAAAGCACATATAGACGTGTTATAGTCACAACTGATATTCTATCAAATTTTTAACACTAAAGAATGACAACATTTCATAATAAATAAAGTATTAATAACTTGTTTTTGATCTCCAGTGTATATTTATTGTTGCCAAAAGTTACGTTTAGCCTCTCAAACTTGGAGAACAGAGGATGTGAAGTTTCCTCCATGATGCACAGAGCCCTCCTCCTCCTCATCCTCTGTTCCCAAATATCCCCCAGCTGGCTCTGTGGTCTCCATCCATGCAGTGACAGGCTTACTGTATGACACTTTCAATGAGAGAGCTAAAGAATGAATGTTATAAATATGTTACATATGTTTCTTTAAACATATTATCTAGAAATATAATACCAAATACTTTTAAGTTCCCCTCAACTCAAAAATTCATTTTTCTTATGTTTATTCCTCTAAAATGTGTGATCTTGACTATGGTGACTTGTGCATTGCTCTCCTGAGGAGATGGCCGTGCATTTTGCTGCTATCCGAGATTTAAAGTCACGCCGGGTAAGATAGATTTGGTACATCACTCCAACTCCAAGCTGTAAAATAAACCTGAAACCTAAAACCTCCAGTACAGAGAGCACTTTTCAGTACCAAGAGCAAACACACAAACATTGTAGCAGATATTATTGTATGTTTCACAACCACTAACTGGGCATTGACACCAAAAGCGATGAAGGTGATGAAAGCTTCAAGCTGGCACGCAATGTCTCTCATAAGAGCGGCCAGATGAAGAGATGATCGTGTCCATCGCCTCACCACGTGTGACATCGTGTCATTGTGTGACGATGTGCCGCGACAGCCAATCAGTGTTGAGAGTGCGGTAAGCGCTATCAAAGTAGTCAGGCTGTTCCTATGGCTATAAGTATGTACTGTGGATGTCAACAAAGTGCCTTTAGGCATCTAGTCTGCCAGAAATCTAGAAGAAGAAGAAAGTCGTTACTGCAGAGTTAAGTGTGTCTCCGGTCGGATCTACGGGAGACCGGGCAGCACCTTGTAAGGCTTTGGAGGTTAAATCACTGACGGCCTGATCTAACTACAACACACTTCATCTGAGAGCTCATTTCTGTTCATTCAAAAGCATTCAGATCCCTGGTTAGCACTAGCATAGCTTCCCATTTAGCACAACAGCAGAGCAGAGCTGAAGACAGCTAGCGGCTGCTACTAACAATTGAAGCAATGAAGCAATGATCAAAAATGTGACAAATGTGACCAAGCGACACAATACTCGTGTTTCGGGTGATTTAATCGCCTCCATCGATCCCAGTGTGAATGCACGGTAATGCTTTGTCAGCTACTGTTGGTTACAAGCTAACAAGCTGAAAGAAGCTTACTACTAGAGGTGGGCATTCATGTAAAAATTGTGATTCTTATCTTCTAAGATTCAAATCGATTCATAACCTCCAAAAATCGATTGTTACAAACTCGTTTTCTGTTTCATTCTGTGGGTTTCGCGACTTCTGTAGAACACTGTCGTTATTAAAGGCAAGTGTTGGGGCGCACTTTTGATTTCACAACCTCCAGGGGAGACGGAGCTGGGTATGACTCATTCAATATGCTGTTATGAAGTCACTGAGAATTGAGATATACTAAAAAAAAGTTAAGCATGAATAAATTACATTTGGTGTTTACATTATTGCAATCAATTGATACCTTTTTCAGAAAATAAAGCATAATCTTATGCTGTCATGCCATGATTTGCCACTGCCTTCATTAGCTCACAGAGGAGTGGAGTAGATCCTGAAGCATGTACTAATTCAAAAATTGACTTTAAATTGCCATGAACCGAGAATCATTATGAACCGAGATTCGACTACAAGCAGTAGTGGGTGGGGTGCGGGGTGGCAGCCACACAGTTTTATGCAGAGCTGATGAAAAGTACCTGCTGTAATCAATAAAAACCCCAGTGTGCTGTCTGGGGTTCTGGAGACCCCGGCCATCTTCAACGACTCAAAAATCATGGGGTATAACAATATGCAACTAACCTGACTCGTCAGATGGTTTGTTTCACAAAGCCATCTGACAAGGCATCGTTAGAAAATGATTGGGAAAAGGCAGGTATTTTCAAAACATACCCGGCAGGTGATTGGATGAACCATCTGTCTATCAAACTCTTGCAGAAGTCTATCTATGAGAAGAGAGAAAGCCTCTTTTCCACTGAGCAAAGCCTTCAGTGTCGTTCTCTTCTCTTAATGAAGAAATACTATTGAGATCTGATAAAAGGAGCCGCCATTGTAGTTTTGAATGAGCGGTTGCGTCTCTCTTATAATCGTCACTCCCCACTTACCCCTCCCCCCTCAACTGCCAGTAGCTCCTTGCAGGATGCTGATTGGCCAGTGGACTTCTGACTTAAACACAAACGCATTATTTGGATCCTGACTAGATGGATTTTTGCGTGAATGCGATTCTCGTGTGATCTTGTGTTATCGCAATATTTCAGCTGCTGTGCAAGGTATGCATACAACACCCTGTGCTCTTTTCGACCCTCTCTTTGAATAAGGAAAAATGACTCAAACAAACCCCTTTAACAGGGAAAATGTGTCCTCTCTCTGGGCAGACAACATGTGCAATAGACATGTGTAATGTCACCATGTATGATCACAATGTATATATCTTTGTCTGTGAACGACTTTTGGCAAATTCAATGAACATTATACATGCATAGTCCATATTACACATAAAAAACTATATTTTCTTATTTGGTTTGATAACAATGCTCTATGGTCATTTACATATTCTTATCATTGTGCAAGTTTGAAGGTTTGACACTTCAGTAGTGTTTTACATGTTGGGTTTTGATAATCCCTATTTTGATAATCGGCTTACGAAATTTTTTTGAGAAAAAAAGTCAAAATTCTCTGATTCCAACTTCTTAAATGTGAATCGTTTCTGGTTTCTGTACTCCTCTGTGATAGTCAACTGAATATCCCTGAGTTGGATAGTTGAGTGGACAAAACAAGTCATTTGAGTCATCGATATATTTCACAATTTTTTGACTATCTATAGACCATGCAACTAATGGATTGATCGAGAAAATTAACAACAACAACAATAATTGCCCTGTGTAGCAGTGGGCTCTGGGACAACAAACAATGAGCAAGTAAAGCTATTTTTTTTTTAATGGTCAACCATGAAAATGTGAACAGTAAAACTAAGACAATATGGAAACTACTCGTTTCTAAAGACTCACATTGGCCTGCTAGAATAATTTTTCACCTCATGCATATTTTTCCAATGGCTATTGTTTGATTCTGCAACGGTAGGTTTGCAAATATTTACAAAATTGAAATGTATTTTTACGGAGTGCAACTTCCTGGGAAAACAGTCTGATCTTTATATATATTTTTAAGCTGGTATCTTCCGCATAAAAAACGTGTTTCCCCCTGTTGACACTGAAAGAAAGATTGATTAAAGCTCATGTTTTGACCCGCAGGTCTTTGGGGAACTTCATTAGTTTTACAGTCGCTCTCATAACCAGCCAACAGACGGTGAGCGCGTCTGTGCGCTCCAGTCACCGATAGGCCCGTTTTGGTCACATGCGCTCTTCCTTATTCCACTGAGGAGTTGCTATATAGCCTTCAGCCCCCATACAGTGAGCGATCAAACAGAAATCACAGGACAACTGCTCATGTTGGATTGGCTTGACTCGGTATTGTTTCAGCGCGGGAAGAAAAGGGATGAGGTCCAGTGTTTTCTGACGCTCCTGCGTGTTTTGACTGACCCCCTGCGCGTTTCAACTGGTGTTTGGATGATGACACGATGCTGTCAGGATTTTTTTTCACAGAGACTGGGTGATTTAGTTTGATTTTAACGTGATTTTATTCCCACTCAGTGCCCGGCTGATATGGATTCAACAGCCTCAGCGAAGTGAATCCTTTCACAGCTGAACTGCTTTATTGCTTTAAACTTTTATGTTTTAATTTCCCCCGAAGATGAATGAATGGAGAGGATCAAGGGGACATGGTTTTCTATGAGGCCACCTTATTTTTCATTTGTCCAAACGCAGCGCTTTCTGTACACTCTAAGCTGTGGTTTGGATGAAGTGTGTTTGTTGTGATGCGTCTCCCCTCCATTTCCACTGACACCAGTTTGGATTTACCCTTTTGGATCTGTGCGTTTCCAGAATGGCTCGCTTCGCAGAAGATCTGCCCACCCGCTATGGAGGAAGCGCAGGAGGCGGAGGGAGAGGAGGACCGGGCGCCGGGAGAGGGGGAGCCCGGGGTGGTGGCGCTCCGGGTGGCCAGAGGGTTTACAAGCAGTCGATGGCCCAGAGAGCCCGGACAATGGCCATTTACAACCCGAACCCTGTCAAACAAAACTGCCTCACTGTCAACCGCTCCCTCTTCATCTTCCGCGAGGACAACCTCATCAGGAAGTACGCAAAGCGAATAACAGAGTGGCCATATCCTTCCTAACCATTAGCAGCACGCACGGAGCAGGTGCATCTGTAGGCTGTAACCTGTCTGTCCTTCCTTGGCAACCCCCACACAGATGGTTGAAAAGCAGAAACACACCACCGCCCGTAGGCCTGTTCGTCAAGCTGTTGTGTTTAGGTGCTGATGTGGATTTTATTCTGTGCTTTCACTTTAGGTTGCTGTTTAACGAGCCGTTATGTTCACACTGTGGAGTAGCTTCAGTGTCTTTCTTTATTCCTCTCCGCTCAACGCTGACTGCACCTGTCGCTCCGCTCCTTATCTGTTCAACATGACGGACAGAGATGTTTTCTCAATAGGTGCGGGAAGAAAAGACTTCACATCCGCCTATTGTGTTGCCTTTTCTATTCACAGCTCACTTCAGAGCCTCGAGGCGCCCGCACCGACTGATAAGTTCTTTTGTCATAATGTCAGCTGTAAACTGTCGACCGGACACGGACAGCAATCCAAGCGTTAGTTAATGACGAGCAAACATCGCTATTGGTCGAGACAACTAGAAGTCAATAAAAAGCTGCGTGCGTAAAAGGGTAGTGGCGGCGAGTCAGAGATGTGGCTGCGTACGCACTGACCTCCACCCCTCATCTTCTCCAGTCATGTAATTGTTAAGAAAGGCGCAGTTTGCTTTGGTAAAGGGAGACCACGGGTCCAGGGTTGCAACGCCGCCTCGCTGTCTCGGTTAGGAGCCCTCTCCATGGTACTGAAGTCGCCCACGCTCACCGCGCCACACAGCTCTTACAACGCTGCAAAAGTGCTCACTTCAGGGAGTCATGGTCACCCTTCACATCTTAGTATTTTCAATCGTGAAATATGCGAGAGGTTCTTCTAGGGAGACATTATTTAGTAGTTTAATCGACTGAAGTATACGGTCAAATCCACACTAGCAGCCAATGAGGGCAATTCTATTGAATAGAAGAAAACTCTTAAATACCTGCTCTGAAAACACGTTAATCCCAGTTAATGAGCATTTCTGCACGTTTTGATGAGAAAAACAATATTTTGAGACAGATTTGTCAGTTGTACATGAAATAGAAAATTGTCCTGCTGACACAGCCCTCTAACTCCCAGCACATTATCTCAAAAATCCACCCAGTGTTTGTTGGCATGGGCTTGAAACCCATTTCATGCAGTTTAAGTCTTGACAGAGGTTATTTTTTTATTGAAATCAAGTGAAATCATTTCAAGTTGTAAGCATATCCACATTTTAATGAGAAAAACAAGATTAAATGACTTGTGGAAGTGAAAATAGTTTAGCAGTGAAATGGCTGGAGAGTCAGAGCTTGTGTGACAAACAAGAAGAGAGCTGGATCTGCACTGTGGGTGACATTGAGAACAACATTAGCTGTAATATAATAACAATCACTATCGACTTATCCAGGCCCTGTATGAGTTGATATGAGTTGAACTTCCCACTTTAAAAAAGTACCAAAAACACAGGAAACTGACAATCACAAGTGAAACAGTAAAAGTTACATTAAATGCATGTCCTTTTAGAAAACCAGTGCTAGGGAAACCATGTTCTGGTTCCATAATCAGGGTATCTTATGGGTAATAATTCTGCATCTTGGCTTCAGTGGTCATAAGCTCCCTATTCCCTGGCGATTCATAAGCTTTCAATAGGCCCTGACCCGCAGGCAATGACCCAGTGAAAATGGATTGCAGAATGAGCCAGCCATTGAAAATGGAAGGAAATGGTCAACCATCTGGAAGGATGATGAGCGCATGTATAGGATGCTTTCTTTCTGGAAAGCCTTCAACCAGAGCCTGATGGAAGGTTTATGCTTAAGTGAACAGAATAGGTTCAAATTTAAATTGATGGCATATTTTATACAGCAGCATGCAGGAGGATTTACTTTTCTGTACGATTGAATGTTGTCTGCCATTATTAGGCCCCATTGTTTTATTAGACTTAGATGTGTTACAAACCTTGATCCCTGTGAACGAACGTATCCTCTTTGAAAAGTAGGTCTTGAAACATTCAGTATGAAAATATAATTGATGATTCATCTGTGAAATGAAATGAATGCCTCTTTCTCTCTTTCGACTGCTCCTTAACCCTCTCACTCCATTTGAGTACATGATCCTAGCTACAATTATCGCCAACTGCATCGTCTTGGCCCTGGAGCAGCATCTACCTGCCAGTGACAAGACACCCATGTCAGAACGACTGGTAAGTGCTTCAACGTACCTGAGGTCACTTCCTTTATAGACAAAGAGCTTTTCAACAGCAAACAGTGTGATCAAAGTTTGCATCTTGTAAGTCATCATAACCTCTCAGTGAGCTAGGCTGTTCCCCCAGCTTCACAGTTAAACCAACACTTGAACTGCAACAGTCCTGTTATATAGCTAACCAGTATCTGAGAGAAACCAAAGAGACTACTGTACAGGGAGGTCAAGAGACATACCCCGCCCTGTGTGTAAGCGAAAAAACAAACAAACTGTATAGCATGTAGCGTCATGGTTCAGCACTTTGCTGTTCTTGAGGGTGTTGTAGCTCAGGGGAATTTGTCTTTAAATAGAGAGGCAGAGAGTGTTACAAAGAGCAACAGCTTGATGTGGAAAAAGTCAATGAATTCTCCTCATATTCAACCACCTGCTCCTGTTTTGAATCCTCTTGGCAGTGAAATTGTTACAACTAGGAAAACAAAAAGGTATCGCTTAGCACCTGAGAAAGTGATTAGAGTGGCTACACAAAGGAGAGAACAAGCATACTCTCTCTGCCTCCTCCACCTCGAGGATGTAATACAACAAGAAGCCTTTTAATTAGAACAAAGGATCAGCTATTATTTATGAAGCTCTGTCAACAGAATAGGAGGCGTGCTGTAAGGAGGCGATGATGGAAGCTACTCAGTAAGAGTATTTCAGATCCATTGCCGGTCTTTAACGCTGTGATCCTTGGGGATTTCCCCAGCCGTCTTCTTCGGGTGTATTCATAATTCAGGAGTATTTTAGATGTATGTATAATAGATGGTAACACCACTAGTACAAGCAGTCACACCACCCCCCACCCCCACCCCGCCGTTTCCCTGTCATTACATAACACATTCAACTGTTTTGTCTACGAATCTTGTCTTTGTATAGCGTGCCGAAATGAACACACTGTATGACACATTGAATTTGAGTTGTGTGAAATGTTGCAGGCTCCTACAGTTTCTCTTATTGTCCAGGAACAGCTTATCTGCTTCTGAACAAAGACAACACGTCATTATTTTTCCACCACAGCATTCATGCTCAATACAGCAACACTTTCCCAACATACATTATCTCTAGATGTTCACTGTAGTCAGCCAGTGCTATAGAAAAGGTCACATATCTTATAGTGCTCAGGCCTGTCACACCGCTTTTACACGATTATTTATGTTGGGGGCTGGGTGATGCTGGGGGTTGGGGAAACTGTCTGTCAGGTTGTAGTATGCCGGGAGCGAGGGAGGAAAATCGAGGGGGGGAGAGGTTGGTGTAGGCGTGAGATATCTTCTGCTCATGCACCGTGCGTCGCCCCAGGCTCTTCTCTTGCAGATATTAATGGAGGCAAAGGAAAAAGTGTCATGTCATACGCGCCTGATCCATCTCCCTAACAGTAATGCCCAGAGTTAACACGGTCACGTGGTGCAAATGATGAACTGTGACGCACTGTTGATTGTTTGAGTGCTCAAAACAATCATGTCCAAACGTGTGTAGTGCATATGCTCTCAGAGCAAAAGTGCCCTTTCAAACTGGAATGGCTTTGTCCTGTTGGGATAATGTTGTGCCTTTGATTTGCCCTGATGTCACATTAGATGGGCACTTGAGCAGTACAGTACAATCTCCCCTCTGGTACAGCCCAATTCCATTATTCTATGCTTTGTTCTAATGTCACACCAGTGGGGCACTCAAATAGCCCAAGTTCCCTCTGTGGCTGGTCCAAATGTCCCGCTGGTCAACCCAAATGCCCTTCTGTTTGGCCCTAATACTCCCTTAGTGCTGTACACATCCATGCTTTATTCTTGTGGCCCTAATTCCAACCTAGGAGGCCCAAATTCCAAATGCCTCTGTGCCCCTAATGCCCCACTGGTCAGCCCAAGCGCACTGTTCTTTTGCCCAAATTCCTCAACTGTTAGCCCAAGTACCCTTCTGCTTGGCCAAGTGGCCATTTTCTTTCACCCACATGTCCACGCACCCTTCTTGTTGACTCAAGTAGCTCTCTGGTTGGCTTATTTTCCCTAATGGTCAGCCCATAGACTGTATATAAATACCGATGGCTCCCCAAAAGTGAAGTCAAATCATCTCAATCGCCCCCTGGTGGCTCGCTGCAGTCCCGCTCCTCCATGTTAGCGGATGGAACATGGGCCGAACAAAAAACGTTTGTACACGTCAAAGTACACGTCAAATACATTTTCATGAAAGATATTTTCTGTCAATGTAGGTAGATTTTATCATGCTGATGTTTGTTCAAGTGTTTGTTTCTCTTATACATTTGGTTTTAATTAGTTATTTGATGCTATAAATATATATATCACGGTGGTGCCCGTATCCAGGATGTTTCGGCTTCACTTTTGTACAGTAGAAAGAAGGGGAGCCGTATTGTCCATTTTTATATACAGTCTATGGGTCAGCCATAGACCATCATATAGTTTATTTAATATGTTTCAGTGCATTAAAAGAACATGCCTGAGGCACCATTGATTTACCATTTCCTTTATAATCTTGCTGTGTGTGTGAATATTTGTTTTCACTGTATTTATTCTCTTTTCATCGAAAGAAGAGGGCTCCACTCTGTTTATGCTGCAGCAAGAAGTGAAAGGAGCCATCTTTATTTCTTTTACTTACCCCTTTCACTTAACGCTTCACTAAGCACTCTCTGACCTCTAACAAAAAGATCTTCTTCCGTCACTCTCGTCCCTCTCTCTAGGACGACACAGAGCCCTACTTTATTGGAATATTCTGTTTCGAGGCTGCCATTAAGATCATCGCCCTGGGCTTTGCATTTCACAAAGGCTCCTACCTCCGCAACGGCTGGAATGTAATGGACTTCGTGGTAGTCCTCACAGGGTGAGTCCCTCGCCCGCTGGGTGTCAGCTGGAGATAGAAGTCACAAGTGAGAGAGTGGTTTCTTTTGTGTGTATCTGTGAGCGCCTTGAGAGAAAGTGTTGTGGAATCACCTTCTTCCAGTTTGAGAATCTGCCTACAAGCATCTTTATCTTTTTAAAAAAGCAACAGAAGCCTGTCAAATATGTGAAAAGAGTGTCATGAGGGACATTTGTTGCTTTGGCCATTCCATTTCGGTTCTTGATTTTAACTCTGTTGCTGGACTACACTTTGTGGACATAAACTTTGTTGCAACAGGTTGGGTTAGGTCCATCTGCTCAAACACGACAATGCCCCTGTGCACGTGGTTTTTCCAGTTTGATGTTGTTGAACTTGACTGGCCTGCACAGAGTCCTGACCTTAACACTTATATTTTTAGAAAAACAATCACATTTAGGTGTTTGGGTGTCCATGTGCTTTTGGCCATACAGTGTAATAGGGCTGCCCCCAGGAAGTCGGAGATTTGAGTCATTAGTTAGAGACCCCTCAATCTTTTTTTTTTTTTTTTTGTTAGTCAGTGTGTAGTGTACTGTTGGGGACATTTCGGAGCCCGGAAGTAGCTGCAGAGTGAGCGCTCCTCACTTTCACGCTGCTCTCTAGTACAGGCAGCTGTGGATCCAGACCCTGAGTGAGTGTGAGCCAGACAGAGGCAGGCTTGGAGGATGAGAGGCTGTGTGCAGTCAGGCTCCAAGATGGCGTTTTCTTCTTCTTCTTCTGCTTAGAAGTGGTGAATTTACAGATCATAGCCACTTAATAGGATATAGTCTCCAGCTTTTGTTTGATATTTAATGTCGGCAAAAAATTTCCGATCCCTTGTTGACGTAGTTAGCTCCCATTACCTCAGAGGGCTAACGCCGCTGTCACCCTGAATGTCCCGCCAAACCCCATCCAATAATCTCGCAAAAAAGTTCATCCTTTATAAGGAAAAAAGGAACATGTGATGTGTTTATAGTAACAATAAGTTTGCAGGAGACTGTGGTCCGTACATCTGACCACAGATTTATTTACATGCTGTAAAGTCATAATACTGAGTTGTGTAAGACATGCACGCAGTTGATGATAATTTACAATTTAGGTAGAAGATATTCAAAATATTTTGTCTCAACGACCATACCATGCTTGTAAGCCTTACCGCCTGAGCATCTGCAAGGCAAACGGAAAGTGCAATAAATGTAAAGTTTTATATTTGATATTCGTGTTTCAGAAATTAGTACATATCAACATTAGCAAAGTGGACCACAGATTTCTGTGACAGACGCTTTTATAGTTCTTCTATAAAAACAGCTCTTAAAGGGGCTCAGACAAGAGTGGCTGCCTGGTAGGGAAGTTGTCAGACTCTGGGCCTTTGAAGACATGTAATGGCCTGTGTTTCTTATTATCAGAAAGGAGTCCTGAAAAGCCAATGACAGAGCAATGGTCAGTTCAACTGTTCTGCAAGATTACCATTGGGAGTTCAATTTAGGCAGCACTGAAGCGTTGTCTGCTTTTAACCGTTGATGGCAATCAGAGGGCTGTCAGCATCAAGTTGGACGAGTAAAGACTTATTTCAAGGGAGCATTTCAAGAGCTTTCATCTTTTCATGCAAACTTTCAGTTCCTCTACCTTCTCCGTCCTCCCAACAACTGACTGATGTGTCTACTACTCCCAGCTTCATGCCCATTTTCCTTTCAATTTCCTCCAAGAGACAGAAATCGCGTTGTCCAGCTGTTAGTTACGTTAATGAGAATGGATATCTGTGTGGGGAAGTATTGTAAACCAAACAAGCTGGCACATTTATTGTGGTTGAGACATCAGACGATTATAAATGTTGATCTGCGTATCAGTTTGCCCCATCTTGTGCCATAGTGCCCTTTTAACTATAATTTAACCCCAACTTGCCTCTGTCCATATGGAACACATCCATGAGTTGTTGTATTATCTCTTCTGAAAGGTACTTGTGGCATATAAAATGTTTCTAACATAACATAACATTTTTTTCATCCTTGCTCCTTAGCCTGTCAATAACTCTGATTGTGGTATAAAAGTACAAAGAGGGGCCTCTAGAGATACCTCACCGAGCTTGGTAAGCTCCATCAGTACTGATCAACACTGATCAGCTCACTACTAACTTCCACTGCTGGATAAAGCATTTGAGTTTTATTTAGATAAAAGTACAATGTAAAGGTATTCCACTTTTGAAATGTCCCTGTTGCACCCTTCACAGTCTGAGAAACAGACATACCATGTTAATTATTGTGTGTTAGTGCTGTATGAGGTCCAGATTGGAATTGGGCTGTAATGGCTATTTCAAAAAGCCAATAAACAAATGAATGAAGGTGGATATTGAATGAGAAACGGAACAAAGATTGCAGGGAGGCAGTGACCACAAGTGTCTAAATTTGATGAGAAAATTGTGGAATCAAAATGAAGAGAGGGAAGAGCGTACAGTATATGAGGATAAATGACCACATTTTCTTTGGATTCATTTGTAAATAAACTAATTTGAAATTAGACTTCAAACCTGGTGTTCAGAATTGAAAAAAAAAAATCTCTATCAAGCCCTAGCCAGCACATTTACAGTTCAGAGATACTTTTTCTTTTTCTTTCACACAGCACAGAAGTGGGAAGATTGTGTTTGGATTCAACGTTCCCCTGTAATACCTACACAGTGGAAGAATTCATGTGCAGAAGATGAAAGAAGGCGTTCTTTGAATTTACGGCTGAGATCACACAGAGTCACGTTGCTCCGAGCAAAACACTTGAATTACACAAACTTCATATAGAAAGACACCAGCTGCTTCCAGTGCCATGCCTTTCACCTTGTGCATCAATCCCAAAACAGCAGCAGTGCTTAGCTCGTGCTTTCCATCACAGTTTCTTTATATGGTATAAGAGGCTTGTTCATGTGTTAATACATGAGTATGCTCTGATTCATACCAAGGTATTTAAAGATCTCATAAGATAATCCAAGCAGATAATTAATTCCAAGGAATATGTGAGTTGTTCTTATCTTCAGAAACTAAAGCCAGAGAAATAGCTCTTCAGTTTTGGCTACCCATTTCTGACACAGCTGGATACAAATGAACCATTATGTTGTGTATGTGTGTGTCTCCGTTTGGTTGCCAAGCAACCGCGGTAGATAATGTGCCTCTGCGTGATCGGGGGTTTCTGTGTGTATGTTTGTGTGATGCTCTGTTTGCTTTGTGCTGGACATGCTCCCGCGGGCTTGGGGGGGAGTCTGGTGCCGAGCCTGCATCAATTTGAAATCAATGCGATCACCTGTGGATGTGGTTTGGATCTCTGGGTCGCAGTATGAGCAAAATCTGATCCTTGGAGAAATAGTCCTGATGGCACATGATAAAAGACCGGGAAGACATTTAAGCGTGTCCTCAGATGTTCCGTCTCCCTAAGAGAAGTTAAGAGGATTAAACGGACTGAACTGCACACCTGGGTGTTAGAATCAGATTCTGCTTCGTCCTGTGTACTCCACGGAGGAAATGAGCAGCCTGCAGGCCAGGAACACTGTTCATAATTAGGGTTAAGTATGGTATAAAAGGTGAAATGATAACTTATGCAAATACTTTGAGTAGTAACAGAATACGAAATTTGTAGATCTGTTATCCATCAATTCACAAATGATTAGTACAAAATAAATATATTTTTCAAAAGCTGGGTAATCAATCAAAAGTGACAGGTAAGGGTTGTTATTGATCTTACTGCTCAGAAATCTAATACACTCTGAGTAGATGTGATTGGAGCTCTGGGGGGAAATACATAGTCCTGCTTTGCTTGAAATGAAAACATTCAGTTCTGCTCTATTAATCGTCTTCTATTACATAAGTCAACAAAGTACAGTAGGTTTCTCTTTTTCCAATTAGCTAAAGATCGGCATCAGTTATCTGCCTGTTGTACAATCCCAGTGCTTAGTCCTTAGGTCCTCAAAAGGATCCAAATGATAGTGTAGCTGGAGGCAGTGGCAGACCTTTAATCTGTCCTGATCAGGCATTAGCTCCTAATAAGAGAATAAATCTGCTCAGGTTGCCAAAGGCCTAATCAATAGAACACTGAGCTGGCCAGCCCAGGGACACCGTGCCACTAAGAGGAGCCAGACACGTCCAATCACATGCTGAGCGCGACGGCGCCTGTGACATGAAGAGACTGGGTTGGAAGATAGAAATCATTTTCTTTTCTGGAGCTTTTATTACATTTGCTCTTATGAAGCATCATGCTCACTGAAACTGGGGAATCATGACTCAGTGGCTGGGAATAAAAAAAGGGATTAAATGACATTCATTTGTTCTAATTTCATAAGCCAAGCTCAATAGTTATTTGACAATAGAGTCAATTTAGTCTCTAAGCAGAAGGCTTTTCCTCCTGAAACTGGAAGAGTCCATTCAGGTAACCATTATTAAAGCCAAGGAGGGGGTATAGGGAAGTGGTGTCCTACATTTTGAAGTGTAGCCATTATTCCTTAAGTCAAGAAAGTAATGTCCAATACTGTCTGTTATTGCTATGGGGAGTAATCCGTCCTGATTGATCAGTTTTTAACATCTTCTGTTTCTGCAGAGGAGCTTTGTGGAATCTAAAGGGAAAAAAAGCTCAAGGGACATCGCCTGGGTTTCTCAGTTAGTGCTCCAACACTAGAAAAACACAAAGCTTGACAGTCTGAGGGGGTGGAGTCAGAAATATGTGAGGTTTAAATGTGAGAGAAAGCGTCTAAGGAAAGACACTCTTATGTTGAATTAGGGATCTTGACCTCTAGTTTTATGGAAGTGCAAAACACAATGAATTCTGGCACACTGTCCGTTGACAGTTTTCTGTTCCTCAGGTAAAGTTCAGAAATAAGAACGTGTCTGGTGAAGACCTGAAGACTGAAACATCATCAATAAAGTCAAGGACAATTTGCCGGATTCATTTTTTCTTTCCAAGTCAAGGGTTTTTGATCCTACACACATGTCACTAACTACAATACTAAATCTCTGTAGTACTGGTAATAGACATATCGACATTTCAAATATTCTACTCATTGACTGTTACTGGTTCCCACATTTAAATATTAACAAACTGTATTTAATTATTTTGTTCAGTTGGGACAGTGCACATAATCTCATACATAAGAAATATACATGCAGCAGATGTAATGCATATGAGGCTTTTATAAATTCAGGGTAAAACACTGTATCCATGTCAGTGGGGTAATTGCTCACAACAGGCAGAGAGATCACAGGCCGCAAGGTCTGAATGCTACAGTTATCGCTTGCCTGGCTGTGGCTCCTTTGCTATTATACTTTACAATCAATTGAAAGATTCCATCTGAAGCATGGCCATGTATGCACTTAAATATATACTTATACAAATGAGAACATCTAAAGATTCTCAGTAATTCATGTAGGATATCAAGAAGAAGCTAAAGCTAAGTGCATTTACATTGTGCTCAGTATATTATATTTGGGAATATATATATATATTGCTAGTAATGTAATATGTACACTATATATACTTATATATGTTTTGTTGTTAATGTGTGTCAGTAACATCTGAATGGTTCTGTGGTTCTCCATTTAACCTCCGCGGCCTCTTGGCCTGTGATTGCTGTTATTGACCAAAGCCTCAAATGGCCTTTTCCTGCCTGTGCAAGCTCTATGGCAACCACAATCCAAGGCTCCCGGGTAAAGTCACTGAGTAGAATAATCCCACTGTCATCTCCAGGGAAACAAAAGCCAGGGCGGTTGTATTTATTTATTTATCTGGGTTTGATTTACGAGTCTCTCCCGTAAGTGGTCGGGCCGAGAGTCGGCGCTCTTGTAGACTTCAAAGTTGTGATTTCCTCTCATGTGCCTCTCAGGCAACAGGGCCGCCACAACACAGGGCTCAAAGTATAATTGCAGAGACTACAGAGGTCGAAGCTTATGCCCACACCCGGCCGGAATATGAAAACATTTTCCCTTTGAACGTCTGCCAAAATGCTGCTGTCTGATCATGTAGATGTGACAGTCCTGGCCTGGGGGACGTTACAGGTGTGCTCCATTTGCGCTGGCTTTGTGTCTGTGTCTATTTTTTTTTTAGTTTAGAAGTTTATTGAGCAGGGACAAATACATTATACATTGTTTCATATAAAATAGATGCCATGCATACAGATTTCTAGTCGAGACTAATTTCAACTCCTTTCCCTGGTGAGGCCTCTACTTAAAGTTACACAAGGCAGTGCTAGTTTATTTGTATAGCACAGTTCAACAACAAGGTCATTCTAAGTGCTTTACATTGGGACACAAGCAAAGTTAAAGACAATACACACGTTAGACTACAAAACACATCAAATACAGGGCACATAATTACAAAAACATGGGGAAGTACTGTGTGTGTGTGTGTGCGTGTGTGTGTGTGTGTGTGTGTGTGTATGTGTGTGTGTGTGTGTGTGTGCGCGTGTGTACGTGTGCATGTGCCCTGTGTCAATGGGTCGATGTTCACAGGCATTTTACAGTTTCAACCATTGTTTTACTGGTGTATTAAAAACCTTGAGCTCTGTCAATGTTTTGGGGGTAGGAGTAGGAGGTAGGAAGTAAGGAAGTGGCCATCAACCTACGCCTCTGGCCTGATTTGGCGTCACGGCTGGCATGATCCCATTACAAGATGGTTTGTTCAGATCTGATATCTATTGGGTATAATAACATGGGATTATCAAGGGTACACAGTAACACGTACCTTTTCTCACTATTTCTTTTCAGTATTTTAACATTTTTGACTGAGATTCTCGAGCTCAAATTTGGAGCAGGAGGGTTTTGCCCTGCATCTCCATTCAGCTGCATCCTGAGTGCTGGGTGTGTCTTAGAAAAGATGGACAGACAAACAACGCTTATTCACTTGACACGCCCAGATTTTTCAGGCATTATCTCTTATTAACTTAATCCTCCCTTCCTTTTCATTTGCTTTTAATCCAGACGGTTGTTTTCTCAGAGGTGTTTCAGTTCAATCATGAAGCTTTCCTTTTACTGATGTTATTGATCCTCTTCTCAATATCTGCTGGACTGACAGACGTGGTCTGACAACTCTGAGGTTGTTAGTGTGTGTGTGTGTGTGTGTGTGTGTGTGTGTGTGTGTGTGTGTGTGTGTGTGTGTGTGTGTGTGTGTGTGTGTGTGTGTGTGTTGACCGGTGGTTGTGGTCTTGGTACAGGCTGCTCTGCTTCACGTCTTGTGGCCACTGAGCAAACTCCTTCAGTGAGTGAACACTGTGTGCTCTGTGAGGCTGACTGAGTGCTGCTTATGCTTATGCCATGGTGTCCACATCATAGCAGACCGATACCAGCTCTGCTCTGTCTGTCGGCGAGTGGCGGGCAGGAGCCCAGTCAGCTTCTTCTCTTCCCGCTCACGCTCACACAGGGATGTGGTCAGGAATACATAATCTAAGCAGAGCTGCAACTGACGATTATTTTCATTATTCCCTGAACTCTTAAGAAGCAGTGAAATGTCTTAGTGGTGAAAAAACATCTAGATTTCGTTTTTGTCTAAATCCGGACAAATTCAAGGTATAAATATAGAAGAGCAGGAAAATCAGACAACCATAGAGTAAATATTTTGCTTGATATTTAACATAATTCATGGCATAATCAACTATCTGTTCATTTCATAATCACCCGTGAACTTAAAGTAAAACTTAACAACTACAGACATTTAAAATGACATGAACATGAGAATACGAGGTCATTAGTGATTATAAAGATAATATTCACAGCAAAGTTTTCAGAGAATAAGCAGAAGCAAAGCACATAACTGATTGTTGAGTTGATCAACATCACTTCCAGTCAACACATAACCTGCAGTCGAGTATCAACATCAACTTTTGATCTTATTTTATGTAATAATCCCAAATCTGATGGAAAAATCTCACTGGCTTTCTGTGGCGGGAACAAGGGTGATGCTGTCTTCTGGGTCAGACGACAAAAATATGTCCCTGCAGCACTCATTGGCTTGGTTGTTTTTCCAACTGGGGAACAGCCGTCAGTGAACGCCAAATCAATCACATTGTTTGTTAATCCTACTTTTCGGAAATTAGCCCCAAAAATGTTTTTTTTTTCCCCTGTCATCGCCTGCAGTAGGGAGATGACAGGGAATAATGGGGCAGGTCCTGAGTGATATGCAACGACGGACGTTGGCCTTGACCGTTCAATTCATTGTCAACACCTTAACACCAGGACACAAGGGCTTATAGTGATTTCTAACCTATATTTTGATCTGGATGTGACACTACGTCGCTTTAGCATTAGCATTTTTAGACATCACAGCAGACCTGACTGGCTAATCACAGCTCACATCAACCAGCAGGCAAGCCCCAGTTCATGTATATTTATGAGCAGTAGGCCAAGGTGACTCAGTATAACACTGTGGATGCAAATCCAGCTTGCATCTGTCCCTTTGCCATCATGCCTATTTATGTCTGTTGACTGAAATGGCTGCTAGCTAGATGGCTTCATGTGCGCTGGCTCAACCAATTATCATTATGACATATATTTAGCAGGTTGCTGGCGAGACAGTCACATTTTTGCATTATCTGCTCTAGTTGTGACACACAGCCCCTGGTAGGACGGCATGGCTCATGATACAGAAGCTTTTGAAGAATAATGTGACTTCATTTGGCTGAGTGGAAGGTTGGCAAGGACACAGAGACACACTATAGCACACATTAATCACCGATTTGGTGGCCTAATTGACTGCGCACACACACACACACACACACACACACACACACACACACACACACACACACACACACACACACACACACACACACACACACACACACACACACACACACACACACACACACACACACACACACATGTAAGTGAAGTACAGACAAGCACTCATATGTGTCTAGACAAATGAACACCCACAAAAAACGCTTACTTATACACACATACACACACACACATACATACACACACACACACACGCACACACACACACACACACACACACACACACACACACACACACACACACACACACACACACACACACACACACACACACACACACACACACACACACACACACACACACACACACACACACTTTTTGTCTCTGTTGGCTTGGCTGCCAAGGTTTCACTCAAACATGACGTGATGCTTGTCATTTCCTGTAGGCAGAGGAAGTGCACTACACCACAGTTGATGTGGCAGACTGGCAGGTTTCCCTCTTAGCACATGATTCAGTCCAGAGCTAGTTACAAACAATGTGTTGTTTCCTGGCAAACATCAGTCATTTTACAGGTAATCCAACTGCACTCTGTAAGGTAGAGAGAAAAGAGAGAGTGACACTCATGGTGTTTTTTTTACCCAACAGGGACACAAATAAAAGGAATATACAGTGGGTACAGAACGTATTGAAGTTTCTCACACCTGGACTTGGGGATCCTCTGCCATCCCCCTGCAGATCCTCGCCAGTTCTGTCAGGTTGGATGGTGATTGTCGATGAATAGCCATTTTCAGGTCTCTCCAGAGATGTTCAAGTCAGGGCTCTGGCTGGGTCACGGAGTTGTTTCAGCTGTGTGCTTAGGGTCACTGTCTTGTTGGGAGGTGAACGTTCAGGACAGTCTGAGGTCATGAGCACTCTGAAAAAGGTTCTCTTCCAGTTCTATCTCTGTACTTGACCTCATTCATCTTTTTTTCAATTGCAACCAGTTGTCCTGTCCCTGCAGCTGAAAAATACTGTGTTTCTGTGTTTTACTGTCAAAATGGGATGCTGTGTGTACATGAATGAGAAAAAAAAAATCAACTTTAAATATTTTAGCAAATAGCTGCAAATAAAGAGTGAAAGATTTAAGGAGGTTCAGATACTGTCCGGTACTGTATGTATCTAGAGCTGCAACCATTTGCTTTTTTACTGTGAATTATTCTCTACTATTATTTCATCATTGCTTTGTTGAATGTACAAATATTATATATATATATATATACATATATATATATATATAGTTTTGCTACTGAGGTAAGGTTGTGGAAGGCAGTTTCATGTCACAGGTCATACACCATGGAAAGACTGACCACAGCAACAAGACACAAGGTAGTTCTACTGCATCAGCAAAGTCTCTCCATACACAGATTTCAAAGCAGACTAGGGTTTCAAGACGTGCTGCTCAAACTTTTTTGAAGAAAAACAAAGAAATGAGCAACGTTTCATAGTCGCAGTAGTCGGCCAAGTAAACATAGTACAGCAGATGAAGACACATCAGGCTTATTTACCTTTGAAATTGGAAGAAGTCCGGCAGTGTCAGCAGAAACCAGGGGGACCCAGGTCCACCCATCTACTGTCCCGAGGAGTCTGGACAGAAACCAGTGGGGCCCAGGTCCACCATCTACTGTCCCGAGGAGTCTGGACAGAAACCAGTGGGGCCCAGGTCCACCATCTACTATCCCGAGGAGTCTTGCCAGAAGTGGTCTTAATGGAAGAGCTGTGGCCAAAAAGCCAAACCTCTGACATGGAACAAGGCCAAGAGACTCAACTATGCATGAAAACATAGGAACTGGGGTACAGAAAAAATGGCAGCAGGGTCTCTGGACTGATGAGTCCAAATGTGAAATATTCGGTTGTTGCAGAAGGCAGTTTTTTGCTGAAGGGCTGGAGAGCGGCACAATAATGAGTGTCTGCAGGCAACAGTGAAGCATGGTGGTGGTTCCTTGCAGGTTTGGGGCTGCATTTCTGCAAATGGAGTTTTGGTCAGAATTAATGGTGTCCTCAGTGCCGAGAAATACAGGCAGGTACTTATCCATCATGCAGTACCATCAAGGAGGCGTTTGATTGGCCCCAAATGTAAATGTGCAGCAGGACAACGAGCCCAAACATACAGCCAATGTCATTAAGAACTATCTTCAGCGTAAAGAAGAACAATGCAGTCCTGGAAATGATGGCACGGCCCCACAGAGAGCCCTGATCTCAACATCATCCAGTCTGTCTGGGATTACATGAAGAGACAGAAGGATTTGAGGAAGCCTACATCCACAGAAGATCTGTGGTTAGTGCTCCAAGATGTTTGGAACAACCTACGAGCTGAGTTCCTTCAAAAACTGTGCAGGTGTATCTAGAAGAATTGATGCTGTTTTGAGGGAAAAGGGTGGTCATACAAAATATTGATTTAATATAGGTTTCTCTCCTGTTCAGTCACTGCATTTTGTTAATTGATGAAAATAAACTATTAACACTTCCATTTTTGAAAGTATTCTCAGTTTTTTCATGCCTGCCTAAACCTTTTGCACGTTAGTATATATAAATAACAGATGTCTAACTGGGGTTTGAAAGTACCAACAACACAAATACAATGATTATCAAATAGAAACAAATATTGACTCTTTAATGTCATTTAAAAGATGGTAAATATGATTGTGACAGGAAACCGGGTTGGTCTTGAATTTTAGAAAAATACCATCTGGTAACTGGTTAAAAGATGTGTGTTAGGCGCCGAACCATGCTGAACTTTAAACATCCTCATGGTTAGTGCCCCTCTAGCAGGGAGAGGGTCAGCTTTCAGCAGAGACCTTACAGAGAAATAACAGAGACCTTTGAATCATCAAGCCTGCAGTCAGCAGCACTGAAGAGAATGTCAGCGTTTATCATGTTAAACGGGCTCGTTCTCAAAGTCAAGAAGCAAGAATGACGAGTCAGCCTGCGGGGTGTTTACGGGACTAGCACCTGTGACACAGCGCTACACACAAGTTGCTTTTGTATCTAGCATATTTCTTAAGTGCATTCACTCACCAGAGAAGCGGCCCTGTTTTTTTTTACCATAACTCTCAGGTTCAAGAATTGGTTTACAGGGAAACTACAACCATGAACAGAAGTAATTTAGCTTTAAATGTCAGCTGTATTATATGAATATTTACTACACTTTTCCATTGGGACTAGTGATCCTGCTTGACCTAATCCTGACTCTCTTCTACCAGTCTTGTATTGCAGCCAATTAGCCAATTACCATGTACATCTAGTTGTATCCACTATGTTGTAATACTATGTGCGCTGTTCACTTTTATTGACTTTTTAGCTATATCAAAGACCAATTTCCACAGCCCTGCTGTGATGGACAAAAAAGTTTTTGTCATTCTGAAGAACTTATGGTAAAGTAGAAGCAGGATTTCTTCACTAACTCCATCAGAGGTGGTATGAAGATTTATACTGCGATATCAATTGACCCTTTGCTAATCTCCTGCCGAGAACAACTACTGTTCAATTCTGCGTTAGCAACCGTAACCAGGCACAGGAGGCCTGTCAAGCGTTCAAAGCAAGGGACCCGTGTGAATATGGAAAGGGCAAGTCCGACAGCATTTTAAAGGCTGCCTGAAAACAGCGGGGATGAGGAGATAGGCTCCATTTGCTTTGCATTTCATTTGCTCTTGTCATATTATAACTAGGGGTTTTCTTTCCAGGGATTTTGACAGTTGGAAACTTTCCATGGGAATTAACGATAATTTATGGGAATAAACAGGAATTTTGGGGAATAAACCTGGAATTTACAAAATTGAAGATTGGCACTCCACAGATATTTAAATTATAGTTTGGGAAAATATACTTCAGCATAATCTTGGCTAAAACAACCATCGACTTCACGCAGGTACACTTGAGAATATCGTTGCTATTCCTCAATCACATGCACTCTACTTTCTGCAGGGACATTGAGGCCACGCCCTCTACATGCACTGTGCATTCCTCCATCTCATGCACAGGTGACTCCTAGAACCCTGGACTATTGAGGCCACATTTTTGAGTCCAGAGCACAAAACATTTGAGTCCATGGACCACGTAAAATTTCAGAATTTTTCCAAAATTCCCCAGCTTAACTTCCCATGGAAGGTTTCAGACATTTTTCAGAAACTTTTCTGCCCCTTTGCAACCTTAATTCTAACTACTACATCTTACTGTAGCTTAAACTCTGCACCTTTCAAGACGTATGGTGCCTGATGACAAATGAACATTATATTGTGAATGTAGCTCTCAAATGCTGTTTGTTATTCCAGAAATGTGCTATTATTTTTTCTTTGAGTATCTTTCACTGATATAGTTGAAAACACCATATTGACAGGTCAGGTGTAAAAGCTTGTCAGGCCCAGCAACAGTAAAGGAGGAGCTGGACTTTTTTGCCAATACTGTTTTTAAATTTTATTCTGTATTGATGAAATTGTAATGATATTTAAAAACTGACTGTACTTCCTCTAAAGATCCCACAAGCTTTATTGGATCTCAGTAGGAGGTAATGCTTCTCACAGTAAGGAGGTGGGCATGGAAGGTGTTCTTTTGTTCTGCAAATGTATTTCTTTGAACTATGGCAGGCTACTTTTCTTCAGTGTCACCATTTCCTGTGTTAAAGGTTCATAGTAATCTAGGGGAGATACCATGTGTTTCACAGAATTAAAGACCATTAAAAGCACACAAGCATACATTCATGTAGTGTACTAACAATTAATAGCAACTAACAAACACAAAATACATACAACACAAAAACCTAAAAAATTATGGTTATTATATCATGGATATGAACCCACCAGATTGCTTGATATATATATATATATATATAAATATATATATATATATATATATATATATATATATATATATATATATATAAATATATCTTGAAATATAGAAAACAAGTGTGTATATATACTGCATATTATACAATTTCACTTTTGAAGTCACAAAAAAATCCTTATTGCAGGGCAGAGGACCATATGACTTCTGCCCTTGTGTTGCAGTTTTATTGGTGTCTTTTACAGTGCTGACCCCCGGGACCTCAAATCCAAATGCAGATGAAACAGTGTGAATATTGCATTATCTAGCTGAGTCTCACTCTAGTCAGCCAGTCATCATCCCTCTCCTCATTCCCTGTGAGGGCAACAGCCGTACCACAAAGTGGAATCCACTTGCCCATACTGCCGGTGTAATGGATTGATTGGCCCCCCTTGTTTTCTTCAGGGCCGTATAACCAGCCCCTAAAAGGACTGAAAAGCGTCTTTTTGCCGTGTCCCATTCTGTTCCGAAACATCTGCGTAATGGAGCGAATTCTGGCACATAGAGCATCTTCTCCTCACTGCCTGCTGCCTCCGACTGTGGGCGAGCAGAGCAGAGGGCGTTGGGAGTTTTGTTTGCACTGTGCTGTTAGAGAAACAGCATTCCTCCTCCAGTTTTTTCTTCCCCTTTTTCTCATTAGATCTACCAGGAGGGTGCTGCTACTGCTGAAGCGCTTGCCGCCTCCTCCTCCTCTCCACCTCGTCTTTCTCTCCGTCTCGCCTCAGTGGAGAGGTGCTCTGTTTGTTCACCCCTCCCCGGTCCCCATGTAAGCGCTCTCACTGTGGAATAACAGAGTCACACACAGAGAGGTGCGGGGCACAACAGAGAGGAGGGAAAATGAGGGAGATAAGAGATGCTGAGATCAAAGTGCTGAAGTATAAGCTAGCACAATAAACAGTATACATAACCCGCTGCATTTCATTCTTTGCTGTCTGTGTTACATAGAAGCCTCAGTGTGCATCGTTTCTACATTTTTATTTTCCATTACTGGCGTCTTTGTAGAACCATCTAACGGTAGTGGACTTAGCTCTCAACAGCGTCAGCCGTACTGTACAGTAGACAATAACTGTTGAGAACAGAATGTACTGCAACCCCCCTGTAGTCTGTATTGACTTTGGACATCAAAATCATTTTGAAGTATCTAACTAGAAAATCTGTATGGATATATTTAAGAATGATAAAACTTCCTCAATTGCACAAAAATGTTTTTTTTTGTTGCTCTCTTTAGGTGGTTTTTGTCTTTGTAGGAAAAAGAATGATGAGATAAATGGGTTACGGGATCACTTTTGCTGCAAATTCTGACGTAGCAAATATTAAACTCAGGACTAATAAGCTGTTTCTGCTGTCTGCCTCTTAGGGAATAATTTTATAAGCAAGACAAGGCAAGTTTATTTGTATAGCACAATTCAACAACATGTAATTTTTGCCCGCTCAGATGTGTATTTACCTATAGACACAAAGTAGTCCCTATCCTATAATGTGTCTTTTTCTTCAGATAGCATTTAATGTGACAAAAATATTAAAATTTCCCAACTGAACCAAATGTCTGAAGACCTCTGTCTGTTTTTCTCTCGTAAGAGTTAGATAGCCAAGGTGACTTGATTTGTTTTCATTAGCAACCATCCATGCATAGTCTACAGTATAACGCCAACTTCTGACCAAACCACCCTGAAGCCGCGTTAAGTCCAAACCTGTTGATGGAAACATACCTGATGAGCATTCATTTTTTGCAACATTTGAAAAAGCTTACAGTTGAATGGAAACACAGCCATTGTGTGTTTATTATTTATGATATCTTTTGTTTTCTGTTAAGCACTTTTTAAATTTATTTTGTATCCCTTTCTGATTCCCTGAATTACTGTAATTGGAGCTAGTCAAATTGTCCACTTTACTATCTATGTTGGATTATGGGAATACTATACCTTATACTGTATGCTCATGCCACTACCCTTTAAGGAATAGTGCACCATTTTAGGGAATGGGTTCATTTGCTCAATTTCTGCGCATCGGGTCTGTAGTGAGGACATTGTTAACCTAGCCTAGCTTGGCATAAAGACTGGACATACAAAAATATGCCCTTCAAAACCTCTAAATCTCACTAATTAAAGGAAGTTATGTGTTGAACCTTTTTCTTGATAAACAACAGGTCAGCCATCAGTGCGGGCTGCCTGACAGTTGGTGAGTCTGTGCAGGCACAATGGTACCAAACCCCACTGTTGACAAGCCTATCCAAAGTGACTATGAACTACCCAGAGTTATGTATCGCCAAAAGGCTTGTGACAGTCTTTCTCTGTGTGAAGAGCTGCAAACTGCAAGCGTAGGCAGTTTGTGTGTGGTAGGTGCACCTGTAAAGTAACAGGTCGCGTGTGTGTGCAGAGTGCCTTCTGCTCTGTGTTCCTTGTTTCTCTGTTGGCTTGTTAAGCTCTTAAACTATTGATCCTGCAGTGCAGTGTATTGATATGATGACCAGCTTGTGCTTCCTCTGAAGAATTCTTGTTATCTGTACTTCAGGGCCACATGACTGACTCCGGGGATGCTTTGTGTATATATATGTGTGTGTGTGTGTGTGTGTGTGTGTGTGTGTGTGTGTGTGTGTTAGTGAATATTTAGTTACGTTTTCTTTGGCTTAACTAAATGTACTGTAGGTGTGTTTGTTGCCCATCAAGCCAAGGATAAGACTACTTTATTGTAGCCCAATTTGCAATTTTTTTTTATCACTTTTAATTGTTTAAATAATTAAAATCTAACCTCTAAATGGGTCAACCATTAATAAACAGAGATGTTGTTTCAGATGGTCCCATTGTAAATTGTCCTCTCAAGCATGTTTTCCCTAGAATTTAGTGGGCGTTTTTAGCTTTGTACAGCTATTATTTTGCAGTTTGAGTGCTAATGTTTTCCTGCTGCTAATTTGATGTTCTGTAGCACCATGATTATCCCATCTCTTATCCAAGCAAATTGAGCAAACAAGGGAAGCTTTTATCCTTTAAGTAAAACACAACCCAGTGGTGCTGCAGCTGAGCCCCATTGACAACATGGGTGGATATCGGACATTAAACAATTTACCATAAGTCGATATTGACCACTTGGGGAGACTGGACTGGGGCAGAGTGATATCTCTTGAGTAATCTGTTGGGTGAGCTTCTCTTTCTCTTTATTGGTCCATATGATCAGGCAGGCCTACAGGGTAAATGTCTACTCAGCAGTGTGGGCGACTGAACCAGCCTGTTAACACTGATAGAGGCGATGTTAAGGATCGATCAGGCCCAGACCTCGTTTGTCCTTTACAGTTCAAAGCCTCTCGAAGCTGGAACCACTAACCACTATGCTCTTAACCAAGGCTGTCTGTCTGGGTGATATGTATGTATGTTTGTATGTATACTGTATGTATATGTGAGTTGCATGGCTTTCTGCTCTTTAGATTATGATATTTACTGTATTGTGGACAAAGTTGGTGTTCTGGCTTTATGGTCATACAAAAGGAAAGCTCACCAAGGTTTTATTCAGAGGGGGTTGTAGCCAAATCAGTGGCCCGTCCACTGACGATGGTTGTTAAACATGGAGCACTGGTTCCTACCACTAGTGGTACTGAAGCTAGTGGTCCAGACCAGGTAGTGAGTGGTCTGTGAAGTGGTCTTTGTGGTCAGCTGGACCACAGGGACAACGCCACGGACCACTGAGCGACTGTTTGTAGTAGGACTGGAAGTGCGTCTGCGGAATGTGGAAAATATGACTGAGCCTTTAGATAAGATGACCCCCCCTCCCAGCAATCAATCTAAATGATAAATGATAAACTTGATGATATCATATTTATATCAAGTGACCAAAACTCACCTGACTGGCCCCCGGCAGGACAAAAATACTGATTCTAAAGGTGACACAAAGAATCCAAATACAACACAGTGGCACATAAAGTAACCCAAGATGATTTCCAATTCAATTCACACTCCATGACTTATTTATGATTTATATAGACCCAACAATTCCCCCGTAGAGTACGGTGGCAATGAAAACCTTCCCTATAACAGGCAGGAACGTCGGACAGACCCAGCTCTGTGGAGGACGGACGTCTGTCTGCACCGGTTGGGGAGGAAGAAAAGGAGAGAGAAAGAGAGAAAAGACAGACAGATGGACAGAGAGAGAGACAAAGACAAACAAAAAGACAGACAGACAGACAGGACACACTTCCAGAGATGCAAGCAACCACAAAAGTAACAGTAACAGTATATGATGATGTATCATATGATACATGATGATAACTGTTATAGCTCCATCCCGACACCTTTCTATCCCAATTCCCACCATCCCTGACCTGCGCTGCCGCTCTTCTAAAGATAGAATGTTGAATATGAGAAGAAAAGTAGTTAAGACTGAGTCCCGAGAGTAGCAGGTGAGCAGTATGTTGTGTGATCCCCAGCCAGTCTTTGGAGAGCCCCGCTAATACTGGAGTGTAAATGGGAAAGGAAGTGCCCCCCCCCCCCTGCACACACACACACACACACACACACACACACACACACACACACACACACACACACACACACACACACACACACACACACACACACACACACACACACACACACACACACGCACACAATAACAAGCTGAATGCTTGTCCTTCAAGATGTACAGTCAAGGTCTTTCACCCTCATCTCCAAAGAACCAGAAATCCCCCCACCCACCCAAACTTTGTGTGCAGTTATGTGGCAGTTTGAACTGATTAGGTCAAGGTCACTGTGTCCTCAAAAAATACATTTCTGTCCAGAACTTAAGAAAGAAATTGATAAAGCAATGACATTTTATACCCAAAAAGTGAAACATGGTTTCCAGGGATCCTTGAAATCCTTGAAAGTGTGTGAGTTTGAGGGAAGGAAAAATTAAGGCCTTGAAAGTTTTTGAAAATAGACAATAATAGACATTGGTCAATAGAAAGTGCTTGAATTTATATATAAGTATACATTCTTATTATATATTTTCCACTTATCATAAGCTAATAGGCCACATTGTCATGTCAAAATAGCATTTTTTGAATAAAATGAAAGAAAGACGAATACGAATTTCTACACACTGAAGGCAGGTGTGACATCAGGAGTGTATTCCTATCATAGATATAGATAAGGCATTGTGCATGGCACCCTCAAACCCTCAGCGAGACAAACGACTGTGGCTGTGTGATGTTTGAGATGCATTTACCTTATCTCCATGCCAACGACTGTGAATATTATGTTGTATTTACCTCCTGAGTTATGTGTTTTCTTTTTTAAAGCAGTCCTTCCTGGAAGACAAAGGAGATCACACAGCGTGTTTCGGACCACACTGTGTGTTCCTTATAATCAACATCTTGTCCACTGCCTCCCCTCCACACTCCTTCACCACAATATGTGCCTCTTACTGCGTGAATGTAGATATTTAGTAACCTTTGAGATTATGAGTGGGGCCTTTTAGTCACCATAACTGATTTACTGCTGTGTGTCTATGCTTCAGTAGAAAACGCTGCGAAGAAACAGATGGGAGAGAGGGAGGGCACAGTAATGAGGCGGGACTCAGGGAGTTTTTGAGAGGAGCTGAAGGGATGAATCAAATAGAGCCTTGCATCATTTTCACTTATGGCAGTGATCAGCAACAGACAGCGGGAGCAGAATGGTCACTAATGATCTGGAGATGGGACTGACTCTTTTGCCAGAAATAGACTGGAACATAAAAAGGATGTGTGATTTAGTACAGACTCATTCTTACTCATGGGCTTTCACGTCCATGAATTCGACCTCTACTATAATAGTGATTGTGTATAAAGATAGCAGCATTGTGTGGCAGTGCCATGTATGACTCATGAACCGTTTCGAGGTAGTGGTACTTTATTCATTTCCATTTTTTTGCTCCACTATATTCCACAGGTACTGTTAGTCCTTTTTAGACCACTGCTGTTTTCATAGCCATAGTCAACAACAATAAATTATAACATAACAATTATAACCTGACACTTTTTACTATTTAACTAAATACTAATTTGCTATAAAAGGTCAATTCCTTGATATCTTGTGTCTGGCTGAAATCATGATTTGTTATAGATTATATAGAATAAACTACCCATCAGTATACAGTCATTGGAAGGAGCCACACGAGGTACAGCGTTAAAATGTTGCTAAGACATTAATGCATCAGCAATTAGAATCCATTTATTCCCCCTAGTCAGTATGCAAGTAAGAATCTATGGCCCCGACCATGGCTCAGAAATATCAGTAGCCTTACTGTGCTGTACTGTTTAAGTCCATGGCTGAATTGTTGAATACATCGTGGTGAACTTTTTCTCTGAGTCCTACCCTTCTGTCAATAGCTAATAACAAGACCCTTTCTAGTCTCCGTCCAATCAAGGCGCTCTACGCTCCGTGCCACATTCACCCATTCACTCATTAACATGCACTAATTCAACCATTAGATCCAGAGCAGTTTGGGGTTCAGTGTCTTGTCAAAGGACACTAGATAGAATTCTACCTCGGCTTACCTTTTACCCTATAAACATTCATATAACCGTGAAGCATCGTTAATGAGAAGCTGTGATCAGACTGATGTGAAAACATTTAATACCTTCAGAAAATGAAAACATTGTCAAATTGTGTGAAGGTGGTATGATACGCTGCTGGTAACTGACAACAAGGGGTGTGTGTGCAAATTAAGCACATGCATCAAATTCACTTGGCTTCACTTGATTGCACTTCCTCTCCCGTCTTCTCTTGCAAACTGACAACTTGATATGAAAAACTACATTTTGGTGGATAAGAATGTGACATTTAATTAGTATCAGGGAACTGAAACACTTTTTAAAAGCAGGTTTATAGTATAAACACAATACAAGAAACAACGATATTTCTTCTTATCCTAATGGATATGTTCGCAACAACAGAAATATGATTTTAACATGTATATTCATCACTCTTGCAGGCGGCAGTCTGTATAGTAAGTGTCATATATAAATCATATATAAGTGCTGTAATGTGATGTCCATACAGCTTTGCAGAAATGTCTCTGCTGAGGACGTTATTGCCCCGACTTGATTACATTCTCAGGCATAAATCACAGCACATGTTGTCAGAATGGCTCCTGTGGGGAATCACTCCTTATTGCTCTGTTACATTGAAGTTATTGTCTTCCATTTTACTCAAAGGCTGCATTACCTACAGTACACCCTTTCTCTCTCTGTCTCTCTCTCTCTGTCTTTCTCTCTGTCTGCGTCTCTCTCCCGCTCTCTCCTTCTCTCTCCCTCTCTCTCCCTCTCTCTTATGTCTTATAAGAATACCTCACTACTTGTGTTTGAAAACATGACTTTAAGAAATACTTTGCCCCTTTTAGTTGGGCTGTGTCATAGCAATGTGGGCATTGTGATCACATGAACGGTGTTTGGCCTGTCTTCGCGATGGAAGTCCCCGCGGAATAGAGCATCAGAGATCTGTCGAATTCTGCCGTAAGACGGCTGCAGGCTATGAGTCTTATTAAATTGTTGCTTCTTTGTGTTCTACAGTTGGTGGTTATTATGAAACACTCTTTGGCAGTCACTGTATTAGTGTCTAGACAAAACAATAAAGCTTAGACATCAGTGCAAGTCATGGAATCCCTCTCCCTCTGTTGTTCTTCTGTATCTGTTTTTCCTTCAGTCGCTCTATTTATCTTTTCATCTGTTTCCGTCTGATTCCTTTACTCTGAGGATCATCTCGAGGTCATGCGCTGCCAACAAGTCCTCCCATCCCAGCAAATGACATTTAAATGTTAAGCCGCTTCAGATATCCACAAACCCCCACAATGCACCGTGTCACTTCCCACCTTGTCCTCGGTGGCCTGTGTCAGCGTGTTATCTCATCAGTAGGTGAGGGTTGAGGTTTGTATTTTTACTTTTCTGTTTATGTTCTGGTTAAATT
The DNA here is from genome assembly GCF_963691815.1 of Echiichthys vipera. Lineage (NCBI taxonomy): Eukaryota > Metazoa > Chordata > Actinopteri > Perciformes > Trachinidae > Echiichthys > Echiichthys vipera. The sequence continues at coordinate 8,530,377 of NC_139841.1, forward strand.
AACTAAATACATTGCATAATGCATAAGGCTGCTTTAGTGTTGTTATAGGCAGATTGTAAGGCTAGCTGTCACCCTGTGTGTCTTGTTTTTCTGTTTAGCTAGGCTAACAATGCACTGACTCCAACTCAGCAAAAACACGCGATTCATCATCTCATCTCAATTTTGGAAAAAGTAATTAAGCATATTTTCTTAAAGAGTTCCTTTTGAAAGAGTAAAATCTTGAGTTATTATGATGTCCAATGTCTTGGTTCCTTTTTCATGTCAACACAGGATACGGCCTCTGTTGAGCTACTGGGAAAAAATAAAGTATAAATCTATCTTTCATTAAATATTGCCACATCCCCCCCGACAGGATTTTTTCACAAGCTATACTCTTGTCCTTGGCCTCTCTTTGTCTGCCTTTTCCCCTTTCATTAGAGGATTGTTTTTTTCTGCACCCTGTGAACACACACAGTTACCAAGAACCATGGTAGCATCAATGCTTGGATTTGAGAGAAAGTGAGAGTATGTGTGTTTGTCTGAGTTATTCCACAATTTGGGACAAATGTTGGACTAAAACCGGCTGATTTGGAACAGCTTGACTAATCAGAGAAAGCGTGGTTTCCTCAATCTGGTGTGGCTGTGATTACGCTCTGTATGATATAAGATCTCAGTTTCTCTGTGGTGTGTCTGTGCACAGCTTTATGTTCCACAGTTTCTTTGCCCATACCACTATTAATGTGAGCCGATATTATATTGAAGAATTCATTACGGAACCTGTTACTGTATTAGAAAAAACGTGTCAATTAATTTCATAATTAGCATCTGGACAGAGACTGCCCGAATGTAAACAGCACCCTGGAGTCTCATTTATTTTTAACATGACTCAGATTGTTATCATTAAATGAATCAATGTGTCATTGCACCATGGCAGAGTGTCGAAGTATCAAACAATTATGATTAATAACTCCAACTCCCCGCTTCTTTTCTCTCCTTCACACCCACATCAGTTTGTGACTTTGACTCTCATACTCATTCATCACTGATGCTGTGTATCTTCCATGAGCCCAATAGAGCCATTGTCATGTCGCCTTCCTGTTTCTATGGTGACGAGGTGCGAACTGCCGCCAGCGAGTCTCTCGCCTCAGCGCTCCTCACTTGCCCCAGTGACTTTCAAGCATGTCCATTTTCTCATAAATGGCAGTTGGACCCAGTATTGTCATGCACCCTTTGCCTCCGACCCGCTCTCACACAGCATTAGCGTGACCATATAAGTACAGTAATGCCAGTGCAGGTTGTACAAGGCTTGTATCTAATTAGGTTAACCTGTTCACAAAAAAATGCAAACTTTGGATTTCTACTCTAAATGTCCTAATAGTCATTAGCAAAGAAGTTATTAAAATACTTGATTATGGGTTCCATTTTCTGTCTATTCCAATGGACGAAGAATCTGAAACACGAGAATTGTAGAATTGAGAATTGTAAAAATTACAATTGTCTAAAGATATCTTTTTCCAATAAAAATATGAGTTTATTTATTTTTCATTAAAGGTTAACTCAATGAATAAAGTGATGATTTAAAAACATACTGCATATATATTTTGTATTATTTTAATGGATTGGATTTATATAGCGCCTTTCTCAGTACTCAAGGCGCGTTCAAGTGTCCTGGGTCCATTCATTCACACAGACATACATGGTGGTGGTAAACTATGACAGTAATCACAGCTGTCCTGGGGCAGACTGACGGAAGTGTGGCTGCTAATCAGCGCCTACGGCCCCTCCGACCACCTCCTCAAACATACAGGAGTCATACACATTCACACGAGGCAAGGTGGGTTAAGTGTCTTGCCCAAGGATACAATGACCAAGACACAAGTAAGGCCAGGATTGAACCGCCGACCCTTCACACATTGGCCGACCCACTCTACCAAATGAGCCACAAATTTCTTTAAAAAAAAAATCATTGATAAAAAACAAGGGGCTAGTCCAGGTCACTCCTGTGTTGAATATTCTGTGTAGATCATCAGTAGGGTGCTTTATAAAATGATTGTGTTAGATCGTGATTGTGTTGTATTAGAAAATCAGAGACAGTCAGAATAAATCTAAACAGTATTTCTTACAGACATTCAGACCCCCCATCCTTTCCAATGGATAAGCCTGTGAATGTTCACATGTGTCCAGGTCATCGTTATCCCCTAAGCAATTTCAGTCCAATGGATGTTTTTATTAGTGGAGTTAACGCTATACATCTTTAATATGATATTTAGACATGTCGTAAAATAACATCTCATGTCTACTTGAAACAGTTAAAACACAAATGATGTCCATTGGAATGGTCAGGGGATCTGAAAGGTTTGAAGCACGTGAAACTTGTCTTTCCCTCTGAGAATCCTGCTTGAGATTGTTTTCCTGGAGAACAGTAGGATTCTTGTTGCAATTGAGACGATAAACTCACAACTTAACATAAACTCTGGTTACCTCCATGAAGGAGGTTATGTCTCTCAGTTTGATTTATTGGTTTGTTTGTAAGCAGGATGCCTAATTCTCATGAAACTTGGAAGAGTGTAGCAGTGGCCAAGAAGAATCCATTTAATTTTGATTTGATCTGAATCACTGGGCATATATGCAAACTCCACAAATTAACCAGTCTGCTTAGAAGTGGTTTATAACACAGAGTTGTGATAATAGGAGCTGGGCTCACTGGCTTTTAGTAGAATCTCATTGCTCTTTTTGGTTCCCAAGTAAATGTTGAAATTTGTCTACTGTTTGTCATGTTGCTGTATGTTTCAGATGTTCTTGCGAAGTCTGCAGGGTTTCAGGTTGGATATCCCTGATATCTGTTTTTTTTTTCTCTTTTTCTCTCTCAGCCCATTACAAAGATGCCATAAATAGCGTCATGTCCAAACAGGCATCTCTTTAGCTGGAGGTATGAGCCGAACATACACCTGCTCTCCCTCCTAGACAGGAAGCTGTGAAATGACTTTGGAGCATGTTATGCTGTCACTCGGCCAGCTGGTACTGAACCTCAGGCTTCTAGGAGCGGACATGATTGGCATCATCACATACTTACATGTTAATATACCACCATGCAAAAGTGCAAATACACAGGCACAAAGCCTCTGACAGAGCCTGAGGACGCAACACACCATGATAAATTACATGTGCTTACTCATGCACACCTCGGTCAGCATAGACACGGCTAGTACACGGAAACATCATCCAATTTATCTACTAAAGGAGAGATGTGTTTGCAGATAAGAGGGAATATAAATGTTACTTACAGTGCATCATGAATATAACATGAGTTATGTGAATGCACAGGAGTGTGTGCAAACCAGAAAGAAGTCAGAGAGCATGTACCACTCCTCTAAATGTGTTATTTTAATAAAAGTACAAGAAATCCATGCTTATAAAACAGGTCCACATTTCAACCTCATACCCTTTTCCCTGTACTACATTACAGTCCCTTTCTTCAGTATGATATATCGCACTTTACATGTTGTAAAGGTTGCACCATTAACCATATTTATATGACTTATTGCCTCTCGTTATGACAACCCAGTCTCCGAGTGTGGCCATTGGGAGCAGCTATAAACATTTTTGCCTTCAGACTTGTGACAACATGTATGCTTTACGAAGTCCTTCGTTTCTCGTGTTGATAGGCCATAATAATCACATTACAGTGCTTTTAATCATCTGCCATGTAAAACATCAGGTTTCTTCACTGTCAGGAAAAAAAAGTTGTGCATCTTGGTATTTCAGTAGTAAAATCCAAAGCACAGTGGCTCCTCATAGTGCTGTCCATCATCATTTTCTGTTTCCTGGGCTGATTCTTTGAATCACCACCTTTGAAGTGCCAGCTCTTCCGAACAGCACACATACACAAGTGCTGTTCTTGTTGAAGTTTCTTTTGAACATGCCTTCCTGTAACTCTTGTGATTCATTCTGAAAGTCATTTAATCTGATTTACAGCAACATGCTCTAAATTACGGCGCAATGTGACCGCGGAGCTGACGAGTGCTTTTCGCACAAAAAGCCTTTTTGATGGCACACCACAGCCTCCTGTGTGGTCTCAAGGTCCATGGGGAAATCAGGTGTTACGCAAAAATGTGTGTGTGGAAATGAGGGAAAGAAAATTGGCAAGTGTAAAAAATGTGTCCAAACAATTTAGATATTACACATTACTGCAGATATTGAGAGCTCACTTGCAAGTAATTAAATGAACTCATTATTCACAATCAATATTGTGTTGGAAAAGCATAGAATAATAATGCTCTCCCTGTATTATATCTTGTTTTATGGCTGTGTGCTTTCAAACACTGGGACGTGCAGCCTGACAAACAGATTGAAACAAACACTCACTCACATTGGCTCTCAGGAACAGTGCCAGCTGGTAAACAGGTCCAGCTGATTGATTTGATTCATTCCTGTGAACTCGTGTCCCGTTTCTGTTTGTTTGTTCTTCCTTCACCTTTGTCTTTGACTGTCAGTTGTCTTCATGTCTACCTCTTCCTCTTTCCTTCCATATATTTCACCCTCTCCTGTGATTACAGTAGACTCCAGTTAATACCCCTCACCACTGACACACTGTATGCCTGTATGAACATTCACTGAATCTATGGTGGTAAGATTTTTTTTAATCTGCAAAACTTCAAATGAACCCTCCTTGAATGTTCCCCTGCTCCTTAACTTGTGACTATAAGTCAACATAAATGGTTTTAATTAAATGGAACACGAGTTAAAACCCAAGTAGAATACTGAGTGGCCTTGGAAGTAGAAATATGGCACTTAAAATAATTTATCTAGAGAGCTTAATGACATGAACGCACATGCCAGTGGATTGTAGCTTCGGGCTCCATGAACATATCTCCATGCTCCATGCTCTTATCTGGACCTTTATGAATCAGTCTCCTGGTAGGTTTCTGCAATGCCTCAGATTTGAATCTGCCCTCTCCATCTCTGGTACTGTGACATGAAACTATGGTTTCTCTATTGAAAGACATATTTCAGCACCACGGGGGGGCTAACAATTAGGCAGTTAATGCCACTGTGGAGGATGAATGGTTGTTTGTCTCTGTGCGTCTCTATGTGCCCTGCGATAGACTGGCGTCCTGTCCAGGGTGTACCCTGCCTCACGCCCAATGTCAGCTGGGATCGGCTCCAGCCCCCGGCGACCCCGACAGGGACAAGAGGTTGAAAGTGAATGAATGGAAGAAAAGTAGTTAAACTTAGCTCACGTCATAGGCCAGTGTGCTTATCCTGCTCATTCTCTACCATACAGTTTATGGCAGCTGCTGGATGATAAATTGTTTTGGGCATTGCAACCTCTACGAAATGACTCGTATCACTAACATTTTGGAAAGTGTAGAAGAGCCACGCGTTCTTAATTTTTTTATTAAAGTAGTCCGAGTAGTATTTTCCAATCAAGTTTGAACATGCTTTGGTTGAAAATGGGGTGCCCGGATTTAGTGTTGCCCCTCGCTTTTGTATTGATTTATCTGTATTCATATGCAAATATGATAGACAGTAAACAATGACTGGTGCACGGAGTGGAAGTCATGGCCTGGATATCCGCTGGCTACACTGCAGGCTTGTTTACTGGATGTACAATGTGGGTAAACAGATGCACCTGATGTATAGCTTCATCCTTACAATGTAAATACTGTGGTATATACATGGTTTGGTTCTTCCATAATACTCATTTAAAGCTGCCACAGGCTTATATCAAATATGACTTGGAGTTTGGCAACCTGTGACACCTGACATAGTACAAAGTACACAGCAACATTCAACAGCATTGAATCCATTGAAGTCCAATACTCACTCTCCTTGCAGCCATATCTGAATGGACTCCGTAAGGTGTGTTA